>NC_140178.1:85418110-85953110 GCF_963971535.1 Notolepis coatsorum | reverse complement strand
TACTATAAATCCCTACAGTATTTATGTGGTAAATCTATAGTGTGTATATGAGAAAAACAATAAAAAAAAATTAAATTTAAAACAACAACACAGGGATACTAGTATACCACTTGGTTTCACTATGGTTCATCTTTGTATGGGCCAGCAGACCGACCAGCTGAGAACTAGTCTACCAGTGGAGGTTTCTCTATGACAACACGTGAAACACAAATTCACTCATAATTCATAATTATTATTAATTTACATATATATATATATATATTTCTTTTTAATTATTATTATTATTATTTTTATTAGAAATGTTTTCCTCTGTAAAAAATGCCAGTGAATTTTTTTTTTCTTCAAAACTGGCCAAAATTGTCAGTTCTAAGCAGGCCTGCACTGCAGTAATGACTGCAGTATATTCGTGCAGATGGCTGCACAGGTTGCTGCATTGCAGAGTCAAAACGGGTCCAGCTGCAGGTCCGTAGGTTAGGTTTAGCTGGGGCCAATCTCAAGTAAGCATTTTGTATAAAAGTATTCTGTACTTCTGTATGACAACTAATAAAGAAACTTGAGAAACTTGAGATTGGCCCGAGCTAAACCTAACCTACGGACCTGCAGCTGGACTGGTTTCACTGTGTGAAAGAGCAAGCTACAGTAGTAAGCTGTACAGCTATAACAACACAGTAGGCTAAATTAAACTTTGCGCCAACATTAGGACCGAAGTATAAACCAGCAACTGAGCAACATGAAGAAGTGGACTTATGCATCTGGATCAGAAAAAAAGTTGTGGATGAAAAAGTAAGTAGGCTACAGTGTTTGTAAAAGCTTGTATGCTAACAGTAGCTAGCCAGCTTAGCCTACATCACAATGATGATCACCAAGCTAACTTACTGTACACACTGTAGGGCTGGGCAATTAATCGAAACAGAATCGCGATATCGATTCATAGTCCTATGCAATCTCATTTCTAAGTTATGACGATTTTTCTTTTATTAAAAAAATAGTTAGATTTTTCTTTTTTACTTTTTAAATTATTTTATCTGGGTTGAACATGATTTGTGGAACTCCCTCTGGTGTTGTGGTCGTGGTATTCACTGACCTTTGGGAAGTATTTCGACATGCACATGGGTATCTTAGTGGTGTAGTGTATCTTGTAGACCAGGCCCATTGCAAGTTGCTGTACTTTGTCGTCTACTCTAAGCCATCCTAGGTTGTCAAAGTGGGCAGGGGTGAGGTGGGTTTTAGGAGTAAGGTCAAGCAGTAGTCTGACCAGTTTGTTTTGTGATGTTTGTAATCTTGTTTTTTGTGCCTTTGAGGTGCTTTGGTACCATGAGGTGCAAGCATAGTCGTAGTACCCTTGAATGAGTGCTCCTGTTAGAGTCTTCAAGGTATTCTTGTTTACCAGAGAGGAGATCCGGTACAGGAATCTAGTTCGTTGGTTGACTTAGTTTTATTACATTGGATCCCATTTTGTCACAGGAAAGATTTGCCTCTATAGGATGGAACCCAGGTAGGTAATTTCATCTTTCCTTTTAAGATAAGATAAGATATTCCTTTATTGATCCCCTTGGGGAAATTCAGGCATCATAGCAGCATGGGGGAAGGGGGGGGGGGGGGGGGTACAGGTAGTGAAAACAACACAAGCAGTGTAAACAAATAGGTCAATATAATTTACTATCTAACTAACTGAAATATATTTTCACAGTGTGACATAAGGTGCAGTATGCATAAGGTAGTGTTATAATTTACTATCTAACTAACTGAAATATACATTATTCATTATTCACAGTATCACAGTATCCACATAAGGTGCAGTATGCATAAGGTAGTGTTATTGTCCTACTTGGGTTCCTATTAGTTCTAGGTCGATGTCTGGCAGCAGTCCCTGCCCACTGTTGTGGAGCCTGATGGCCACTGGTATGAAGGACTGTCCGAGGCAGTTAGTTGAGTGTCGGGGGGGGGTATGAGTCTGTGGCTTCCTTGTCACTTTCACCTAATATGTTTTGATCTGGTCAGGTGCGCTGTCACCTAATATGTTTTGATCTGATCAGGTGCGCTGTCACCTAATATGTTTTGATCTGGTCAGGTGCGCTGTCACCTAATATGATTTCATCTGGTCAGGTGCGCTGTCACCTAATATGATTTCATCTGGTCAGGTGCGCTGTCACCTAATATGTTTTCATCTGGTCAGGTCCGCTGTCACCTAATGTTAATATTTTTCATCTGTGTCCACTGACCACTGACACACAGTGGGGGATGTTTTAAAAATATAATTTAATATATAATATAATAATTTGTGCTTCACCTAAAAATTTTGTCAGCAGCCTCCACTGTAGTCTACCATACATACCATTACATTACTTGTTACTTAAGTTAACTCAAGTTTACTTAACTTCTTACTTAAGTGAACTCAAAAAGACGCATGTTTAGAAGGAAGGAATATAGGTGCAGGGTCATCATATGAAAGAAGACACAGACGTCAGGCCCTCTTGTGTGGAGCAGGGACAAAAATGCACTGCGCGGCTTTCCCACCTGTCATGTTCTGTTAACCCTAACAGGTTGACACCCCTTGCCTTGCTTCTAGGACTAAACCCTCTTAAGTCAACTAGGACTATCCCTTGCTTCTAGGACTAAACCATCTTAAGTCAACTAGGACTATCCCTTGCTTCTATGACTAAACCCTCTTAAGTCAACTAGGACTATCCCTTGCTTCTATGACTAAACCCTCTTAAGTCAACTAGGACTATCCCTTGCTTCTATGACTAAACCCTCTTAAGTCAACTAGGACTATCCCTTGCTTCTATGACTAAACCCTCTTAAGTCAACTAGGACTATCCCTTGCTTCTATGACTAAACCCTCTTAAGTCAACTAGGACTGTCCCTTGCTTCTATGACTAAACCCTCTTAAGTCAACTAGGACTATCCCTTGCTTCTATGACTAAACCCTCTTAAAGGATAACTCCACTTTTTTTTTAAATTAGCTTATTTAACATCTTCCCTGGAGTTAGACAAGAAGATGCATACCTTTTTTGTCTCTGTGCGTGCATTTTAGCTTTGGGAATAGACGCTCCGTTAGCATAGCTTAGCTTCATCACTGGAAGTGGGGGAGGACAGTAGCCTTACAGTGCCTTACAGTGTATTGCAAGGTCTGACATTGACCAAACTTGATATGCATGACCTTGGTGGGCTCTAGGTCAACTCCTGAAAAGGGGGTCAATGTCAGACCTTGCAATCAAAAGTTAGGGGCGCACTGAAATTATGGCAAGGGTTATTAGCCCCCTAACTTTTGATTGCAAAGTCTGACATTGACCCCCTTTTCAGGAGTTGACCTAGAGCCCACCAAGGTCATGCATATCAAGTTTGGTCAATGTCAGACCTTGCAATACACTGTATGGCACTGTAAGGCTACTGTCCTCCCCCACTTCCAGTGATGAAGCTAAGCTATGCTAACGGAGCGTCTATTCCCAAAGCTAAAATGCACGCACAGAGACAAAAAAGGTATGCATCTTCTTGTCTAACTCCAGGGAAGATGTTAAATAAGCTAATTTAAAAAAAAAAGTGGAGTTATCCTTTAAGTCAACTAGGACTGTCCCTTGCTTCTAGGACTAAACAATCTTAAGTCAACTAGGACTGTCCCTTGCTTCTATGACTAAACCCTCTTAAGTCAACTAGCTAAAGTTTCTTTATTAGTTGTCATACAAAAATACAGAATAATTTTATATGAAATGCTTTTTTCTGTTTTGCTCCTGAGTGTACTAGATAAAAATAGATAAGTATAAAATAGAAAGTCAAAAGTACGTAAACAAGTGTAAACAAAAGTGTTCAAAATACATATATACAATACAGAGTATAATTTTTTTTTTACTTAGTTACAATATACAGTACAATGCAGAAATGGGATGAGGTACAACTTAGGGTAAGGTGCAATGAGGTATGAGTTGTAGTGCAAATCTCTTTACCAATAAATATAAAGTGTGTTAAAGTGTCTAAAGTGGGTAAAGTGGGTGCTACAGTGAGATGTTTATTTAAAGTGAGTGTGTACGTGTGGATGTGTGTGCTGTGAGTGTATTTGATGGTTTGTTACATAGTGTTATTGTCGTTGAGCATCCTGATGGCCTGGGGATAGAAGCTTCTTCTGAGTCTTTCTGTGCTTGCCATGAGACTCCGGTAGCGCTTGCCTGACCACAGCAGTTCAAAGAGGCAGTTGTTTGGGTGGCTAGAGTCTTTGATTATTCTCTTAGCCTTATCCCTGCAACGCTTGTTGTAAATGTCTTGGAGAGTGGGAAGCCCACCTCCAATTGTGCGTTCGGCTGAACGGGCCACTCTCTGTAGTCTGCTACGGTCTTGTGCGGTGCTATTCCCAAACCAGGAGGTGATATTGCCAGTCAGGATGCTCTCTATTGTGCATGAGTAGAAGTTCTTGAGGATCTTCTGACTCACTTTGAACTTCCTTAGGCGCCTAAGGAAGTAGAGGCGTTACCGTGCCTTCTTGACTACACTGTCAATGTGTGTGGTCCATGTCAAGTCCTCGGATATGTGGGCTCCGAGGTACTTAAAACTGTTCACTCTCTCGACCGGTGCTCCGTCGATGCTAGGACTGTCCCTTGATTCTAGGACTAAACCCTCTTAAATCAACTAGGACTAAACCCTCTTAAATCAACTAGGACTAAACCCTCTTAAGTCAACTAGGACTAAACCCTCTTAAGTCAACTAGGACTAAACCCTCTTAAATCAACTAGGACTAAACCCTCTTAAGTCAACTAGGACTAAACCCTCTTAAATCAACTAGGACTAAACCCTCTTAAGTCAACTAGGACTAAACCCTCTTAAATCAACTAGGACTAAACCCTCTTAAGTCAACTAGGACTAAACCCTCTTAAGTCAACTAGGACTAAACCCTCTTAAGTCAACTAGGACTAAACCCTCTTAAATCAACTAGGACTAAACCCTCTTAAGTCAACTAGGACTAAACCCTCTTAAGTCAACTAGGACTAAACCCTCTTAAGTCAACTAGGACTAAACCCTCTTAAATCAACTAGGACTAAACCCTCTTAAGTCTACTAGGACCCGGGCTACATTTGATCCGTCACTGATTGGATGGAGGTTTTACGGAACGTTGGCTTGTTCTTAAATCAGAACCTAATTTACCGCGCATTTGCAGAAACAACAGCTTTGCTAATGGATCATCAACATATCCGTCAGTTCCAAAAGTTCATCCTCACCAGACTTTTCTGTCCATTGAAAACGGACACAAGTCCGACATCAGCCCTGTCCAACAAACAGATACTCGTCATTGAAAAATCAATTAAAACAGACAGACACAGTGAATCAATGTAGCCGGGCCCTTAATCCAATAATCTGTCGGTTTGGTCTCCGCTTTATTTCTTCCATGCTTAAATATTAGTTTACTGAAAAAATTATACGCTGTCTCTGGTAAGCAACATATTTAAAGAGGTGCCTCTGCATGGCTGCATGTAGGAAACACAATCTTACACATACACGAATGGATTCAAGCATGTGCTCCAGTGTTATCCAGGGTCTGGGTGTAGTGTAAACACTAGCCACACGGTGGCAGCATGCGTCATCTTTAAAAACACTGTGGGCCACAGTGTAATCCAGTGTAACGGACTCAGCAGTGGCTCAGCAGGAAATGCTTCCTGTGTTTCATGCCAGCAAATAGGGAAATACATCATCTTATATATATATATATACGTACACGCACGCACGCACGCACGCACGCACACACACACGGAAATACATCATCTTATATATATATATATACCGTATATACGTACACGCACGCACGCACACACACACACACACACACACACACACACACACACACACACACACACACACACATTTACATTAATGATGTGGGCTATAAATACACACACACACACACACACATTGCACTAGTATTGAAACACAATAGTTCCTTTGCTGCCCTAGTGGTTGATATTGTCATCCTGCTGCACACTCTGCTCCGCCCCAATCTGTGATGTCATAGTACCTTGTTTTGCCCCCAGGTAGACTTGGATAGTACCTCCAAAGACACTCTGACATCACCAGACCGGGGGTGAGAGAGACAGAAGTGTTTCCTCTACATAACATGATATGATCCTCTTCAGTTATACGGAACCTTTTGTTCTCTGTCCTTCCTCCCTTTTTGATTTGTGTTCAAATTCATTTGAAATATAGGTTGAGTGTCTGCTTAACACATCCTGCGCCAAAAACGTTGTACAACGTGATTCAAGTTCATGCTAATTCTGCCATTCCACGGCGTACAACGTTATTGAGATCATATTTCATTTTTTCGCCATGGTATTCATATTTCCCTCACGGAGCCTGGTCTGATGCTGTGTGAGCCGGCACAACTCTGCCCCCTGGTGGATGATCGGCGAGTTGCCAAACCGGAAATGGGCGGTTGGATCTCGGTGCGTCTCCGAAATGCATCCGGCCACTCGCTTATTGTTGCGGGACTGTATACACACGTCCTTGTGTAGCGATCGCCGTCAAATAAGTGGGATGTTTTTGCTCCAGTCTCATCGTCCAACGGTAAGAGGACGCTGGCGTTCAGCCTGTTTGTTTATTATTATCCATGCAAACTGCTCCGATCAATATATCACCCATACCACATAAAGCATTTACAGACGATCACGGAATTATAAATGACCCCCCCCCCCCGTTCACCCGCGCATGATCAGTCATAACGTTTAGGATCATGTACAGTTGAAATTTTTAATATAGCGTGTAACGCCAATAACGCCGATAATCTATATATGCGTTTATGCCTATATCTCACGTTCTAGGAATTACTGCAGAAAACGATAAAAACATATTTATATTCTAGACGGTATTTTCGTATGAACCTGTGAATGAAAAAGTTAAACGTTCCTACATCCTGAACGATAAATAATCGATGTTGAATGGGCCATAGTAATGTCAATTTAGCAATACAATTTAAAAAGTTATAGCCCTGCAAAGAAGGTAAACATCTCCATAGGCTTAGACTGGTGGCAGTGATCAAACATTGATGGATATAAGCGTGGCAGGGAATGTGTTAAGTAAAAAGCCTGTGTCATTTATCATGAAGGTTTTGAGACACAAGGCACAGTCAGCACTTTGTAGCAATAATGGAGCAAGTGAATGGAGCTAGGTGTGAAGGTGTCTCCACGTGCATGTTTTATGATATGATGCAAACAGAAAGTCATAGGTCCACCTATCTCTATAGATCCCAACTAGCATGCTATCCTTACCATGGGTCCACGCAGGAGGTGGGTGGGAATTTTATTTTGTATTATTCTTCATAAACTAATTGTATGTCTATTTTGTGTCTACATCACTGCTGTGAAGCACTTTGGGCTCCAATTATGGTATGAAAGGTGCTGTACAAATATAGTTTATTATTGTTATTATTATTGTTGTTGTTATTATTATTATTATTATTATTATTATTATTATTATTATTATTATTATTATTATTATTATTATTATTATACACAACTAGGCTACTGCAGTGTAGGTGGGGCACAACCAGGCTTGGTGGTTGGCATCTTTCAAACATGCACGCGCACACACACGCACATGTATTATGAGCACCTTGAGTCTTGGCCTTTGCAGTGTTTAGGTCAGGCCCTGGGCCAGCTTCATCATCTAACAGCCTTTTTAAGAGCTGCACTTCGCTGAAATATGGAGCATGTATATTATGTCGGTCTGAGTGGCTCTAAAGTGTGTGTGTGTGTGTGTGTGTGTGTGTGTGTGTGTGTGTGTGTGTGTGTGTGTGTGTGTGTGTGTGTGTGTTCGTGTCTTTATGTGTGTGCTTTTTTATGTGTGTCTGCTCTCAAGTGTGTGTGTCTGTGTGTGTACTGTATGTGTCTGTGCATGCATGCATCTGTGTGTGTTCACATGAATAGCAAGTGAATGAGGTAACGCTATGGGCAGTTCTAATATGTCAGCTATGTAAACTGCCACTGCTTGCTGCAGCAGAGTGAGTGAGCTACTGTAGTAGAAAGTCATCTTATCAAGAGAACCTTTTATTCAAACGGGCTCACAGTGTGGTTTTATTTGCTCAGTGTGTGTGTGTGTGTGTGTCCTTGTTTCCCTACAATTACGGGGACTAAGTGTCCCCATAAGTGATGGAAACAAGATTTAGTTTATCATTGTGGGGGCATTGGCTGGAGCTATTTCAGGATGCGGGGGTCTCTCTCTCTCTCTCTCTCTCTCTGTGAGTAATGAAGAGCACTGACAGCTAACTAAGCCGAGCCATCTTTTACCGCTCTCTCTCCTCCATCATCATCACCACCAGCGCTGTGGAGAAACAAGCTGCTCTCTTACAAAGAGTGGGAGGAATAAAAAGAACATTCTGAACTGGAAGTCAGCAGTGCGCTGTATAAAACATCCACAGAGACAGTTCACTGATAACAGTGATATGTGATCATGTTGTTGTTGTTTTTCATTGTATCATCAACTCCGTTTTGAAATGTTTTGGACAAGCCTGTGTATTTGCAGTTGTAAAAGTCAATCTAAATCATTTTGGAGTGTGAATGTGATATATCACAAGAAGTACTCAACCTCTGTCGTCTTTAACTATGAAAGAACACAACACTAACTTACCATCGTTAGATAATAAAGTACTCAACCTCTACTGTCTTTAAAACTATCAGTGAACACAACACTAACTTACCATCTTTAGATAATAAATTACTCAATCTCTACTGTCTTTAAATATGAAAGAACACAACACTCTAACTTACCATTGTTAGATAATAAAGTACTCAACCTCTACTGTCTTTAACTATGAGTGAACAAAACACTAACTTACCATCTTTAGATAATACATTACTTAACCTCTACTCTCTTTAACTATGAGTGAACAAAACACTAACTTACCATCTTTAGATAATACATTACTTAACCTCTACTCTCTTTAACTATGAGTGAACAAAACACTAACTTACCATCTTTAGATAATACATTACTTAACCTCTACTCTCTTTAACTATGAGTGAACACAACACTAACATACCATCTTTAGATAATAAATTACTCAATAGCTACTGTCTTTAAATATGAAAGAACACAACACTCTAACTTACCATTGTTAGATAATAAAGTACTCAACCTCTACTGTCTTTAACTATGAGTGAACAAAACACTCTAACTTACCATTTTTAGATAATAAATTACTCAACCTCTGAATGAATGAATGAATGAATGAATGAATGAATGAATGAATGAATGAATGAATGAATGAATGAATGAATGAATGAATGAATGAATGAATGAATGAATGTGTTATGGTTTGTAACCGACCTCAAACGCAACGGCACAGACAGGAAGTTCAGAGTTAGCCAAATGCTAGGGCGTATTTATTTACAGAGTCAAAAGATGGAATAGGTACAGTAATCAAACAAACGGGGAGACTGCCTCCGGCAGAGTCATCAGCCGCTCTGCAGAATCCTCCTGGCGACAGTGGTGGGAATTTGGCATATGATGTTGTAGCGGCTCTGCAGATACTCCCAACTCTTCCTCGAGGTGGGAAACGGAGAAAGAGAGAGGTATCAGTGTTTTCCCCAACACACAATTAGCAGAGTCAGTGCAAACAAAAGATGTCTTCAGTGCTTCTTCTATAACACACAATCCGGCTGAGTCCAGTGCAAACAAAATTATATCTTCAGTGCTTCTTCAATAACACACAATCAGAATTATCCAGAGCAAACAAAATGATCTCTTCAGTGTTTCTTCAATAACACACAATCAGAACTATCCAGAGCAAACAAAATTATATCTTCTGTGTTTCTTCAATAACACACAATCCAAATGATCCAGAGGGGTTTGATTCCACTCACCCAAGTGCAACGCGTAACGGGTAACAAGGCGCAGCTCCAAACAGTTCTCCACAGAAAGGTCCTGGAGAGAATATAGACCAGGAAACAGCAACGGGAAAAAAGCAGGCAAAGCAGTTGTATTCCAGAACGACCCGACAACGATAGCAAGAAGGTCTGTGTATATAAAGCCTTCAGGGGCGCTAATTACAAACTGTCAGCTGCGTGATGAGATCAATACTTGCTCCAAAAGCGTGTGGCGGGGAAAGCATCAATCAACATAGTACATTAAAGGAACGGACCAAACCTCACAGAATGAATGAATGAATGAATGAATGAATGAATGAATGAATGAATGAATGAAAACTTTATTTAACAGATTGCAGAATGGGTACAATACAGTACGGCTCAATACACACAATTGTTAAGGGGATGCAGACCAGAGAAAGACGTTTGTCTTGTTTACATCAGGGTCCCCCATTTTCAATTCATAGTGACATTTATGACATACACAACATACATGACATCATTACATTTATGGCATAGGGACATACATGACATACAGGTATATAGTAGTTACATTTGTGATATATACAATATGCAAATATACAGTACTGTTACCCATAGATCCTAACAGAGAATATATACATATGATGGGGAGGAGACTGTACATTAGGAGGGGGTGGGTGGGTGGGAGAGAAATATACATACGGTGGGGAGAGAATAATATACATACGGTGGGGAGGAGACTGTCTAATAGGGGGGGGGGGGGGGGGGGGGGGGGGGGGGGGTTGGACATTTACAGTGGCCAGTTTCGAATTGCAGCCTCCCGTAGGTGCTCTTTAACACTTTGAGTGCCAACGACGAGAAATCTCGTTGTTGGCCGCCATGCGTTGAGTGCCAACGACGAAAAATCTCGTTATTTAATCGTTGTTGCTTTTATTAGCAATATCCATAAATTTTTCATCAATCCAGCCTCACGTTATCATTGGGACTGGCTCTGACCTCGAAAAAGGCAAATACCTCCCCCTATCGTCTCCCGGATGGTATTTCACCCACTGGATTGGACTCAATGGAAATGCATGGGGAAAAAAACCGGATTCCACATTTTACTTCTGAGGCAATGTAACCCGAGACTACTGCATTCATTGGGGACCCTCAGAGCAGCGTGGAATATGTGTTTAACTTTCGAGTACATAACATTGGATCAATAAACGTGATCGATATTTGGAATGGCGATCAGGAATTGGAATAATCTTTTTGCAGAACATCTGATCTGAGGTAAGGAATCTATTTTACCAGTCTTGGGGTAATCAGATGTTTTTTTCACATATTTCACAACGTGTCCCCTATGTGTGTATGTGTGTATATGACGTTAGCGCTGACCAGGTCATAGATAATCGATTTTTCAGCCCGCTTCTCTAGCATGCATAAGTACACATATACTATCGATAATCTAGCATTTATTTGAAAACGATTCATAAATCAGCCGGAAAATGACAACGTGTTGTGTGTATTACACTAAAGGGCGATTCCTGCGGAATAATTTTTTTCCATAGAAATGTCCAAAAACGTATAAAACGGAAATGTACAGATGAAAAAACTATCCGTTTCGTACATGTTGACTGCAAGCAAGTCATTGATAAGCGACGGGCGTATGAGACACATAGCCATAATATATAATATAGAAATAGCTCGGCGAAAATCATGAAATATCGGAAAATGCTGTGGGTAAGGCGTTCCAAATTGTTGTGGTATAATTGCAAAATGAGTTTAGTCCCTTGTTTGTGCCTAATCTGGGTTGCACATGATTTGTGGAACTCCCTCTGGTGTTGTGGGCGTGGTATTCACTGACCTTTGGGAAGTATTTCGACATGTACATGGGTACCTGTGTGGTGTAGTGTATCTTGTAGACCAGGCCCATTGCAAGTTGCTGTACTGTCGTCTACTCTAAGCCATCCTAGGTAGTCAAAGTGATTGAAAATTGATTGATTGAAAACTTTATTAACAGATTGCAGAATGGGTACACTACAGTACAGCTCAATACACACAATTGTTAAGGGGATGCAGACCAGAGAAAGACTTTCGTCTTGTTTACATCAGGGTCCCCCGATGGGCAGGGGTGAGGTGGGTTCTAGGAGTAAGGTCAAGTAGTAGTCTGACCAGTTTGTTTTGTGATGTTTGTAATCTTGTTTTTAGCGCCTTTGAGGTGCTTTGGTACCATGAGGTGCAAGCATAGTCATAGTACCCTTGAATGAGTCTTCAGGGTATTCTTGTTTACCAGAGAGGAGATCCGGTAAAATAATCTAGTTTGTTGGTTGACTTTTTTGATTACATTGGATGCCATTTTGTCACAGGAAAGATTTGCCTCTAGGATAGAACCCAGGTATGTAATTTCATCTTTCCTTGTGACAATATTGTCACCCACTGTAACTGAGAAGCCGTCGGTCTTGCTGAGTTTGTTATTTGATCCGAAGAGAATGGACTCTGTTTTACCCAGGTGTAATGATAGTTTGTTATCAGCGAGCCAGGTGCAGATTCTGCCGAGTTCTAAGCTGAGGGTTTTTTCAACCTGTAACTTGTTCTTGTCAGAGACCAGCAGGGCTGAGTCGTCCGCGAACAAGAACAAGTTGCAGTCACAAGCTGACGACATGTCATTTGCATAAATTAGGAACAGTAGCGGTCCTAGTATGCTTCCTTGTGGAACACCACGGCTCACTGTGAGGGAGGGGGATAGAGTACCATTTACCTCCACCATCTGTTCTCTCCCCTCCAGGTAGGATTGCATCCAGCTCACTGATATCTATATCTAGACTATCAAAACCAATTGCTTTTAGCTTGTCAATCAGAATGGAGTGATTGACAGTGTCTACCGTCTTTAACTATGAGTGAACATAACACTCAAACTTACCATTGTTAGATAATAAAGTACTCAACCTCTACTGTCTTTAACTATGAATGAACACAACACTTTTAACTTACTATGAACATCTCCACCTTATTAACTAAGTATTAAAGTGAATTGTGTGCCCCAGTATCTTCTCTGGGCTCAGTCTTTAAGAGGTAGCTCACAGACCTGCTCCTTCTTTAGTGTTCTATTCTGAGAGCAAGACATTCCTTCAACTCTAACTGAACCACCTTCTAGATAATAAAGTTTGAAAACATGGTTCCTCTGAAAACTTGAATGAAGAGTTGTGTGGTTCTTGGTCTGAGGTTCTCTGTGGCTACTGTACATGCCAAGTGCCAACACATTCCTGTTTAAACTGTTTCTTGGACTTATTAGTAACCATCTGATAATCAGATTGAAAACAAAACACAGGAATTATGGCGGCTAGGTGGTGCAGAGCCCAGCTCTCCGCATTGCTATCAGCTTGGCTGGTCGTTCATACTAATACAATTGCAGTATTAGGGGGTGGGAAGCTCATGGGTGGGGATCGGACGTTGTGGACAGCGACTCCTACAGGTCGGTTTGGTGTGCCTGCGCAGCAGAATCAGGAAGCGACGGGGGCGGCGTGCCCTCCAAACGCAGACCCCCGACGCTGAGAGATCGCGCTGTGCAGGTGAAAAGTTGCGACTGCTGCTTCCTCGAGTACCGGAGGGGACACGTGATGTAAGGCTTAGTCCACATTGCAGCCGGCTTGTGGGAGGCATGGCCTAACAACGTTCGAGACAGGGGAGGGTAGAATTGGACGATACGAAATTGGGATGGGAGAAAAATAGAAATGGGAGAAAAAAATAGATAAAAAAAAACACAGAAATTATCTCGTAAAGGCCCAAATGATTTTTCTGACCATCTCAAAGTGAACGTATATACATTTACATTATTCGAATAGTTTGATCTATAGATGGAAAATTATATATACCGTACCGTATTTAACGAAATAAATAAACAGCATTGTTCCATGGGAAAATTCTAAGTGAGTCAAGAAATTGACACATTTTAGATAATACACACCTGTTAGAAACACTTTTTTTGTTGGCAAAAGTTGGTTCCAACTCTATTGAAGGAAACAAAATGTCACTCACCGTTCTTTCTCTCTCCGATTGGCAGAGCATTCGGGTCAGGCTGTAGGGACAGCTCTTGGAGCTCATTGGCCACTGCCTCACTCTGAGGACTGGGGGCGGAGCCATCTTGGCTTGGTCCCTCCCCTGGCTGGGTCTCCATGGTTACCAGGGATAGGGGTGAGGCTGACAGACAGACCTAGGAGATACACACAAAATTAACAATCAGTTGTCTACAATCTGTCAGTAGATGAATCTCTAATGTCAATCTCTTCAGCAGATCAGAGGTGCTTCCCTTCAGCCCTGGTCCCTTATTCTCTCTATCCCTGTACCTTATTCTATCTCTCTCTGTCCCTTATTCTCTCACTCCCTGTACCTTATTCTCTCTCTCCCTGTACCTTATTATCTCTCCCTGTACCTTATTCTCTCTCTGTCCCTTATTCTATCTCTCTATGTCCCTTATTCTCTCTCTCTCTGTCCCTTATTCTCTTTCCATGTCCCTTATTATCTATCCATGTCCCTTATTCTCTCTCTCCCTGTCCCGTATTCTTTCTCTCCCTGTCCCTTATTATCTCTCCATGTCCCTTATTCTCTCTATCTGTCGCGTATTATCTTTCTGTCCCTTATTCTCTCTCTATGTCCCTTATTATCTCTATGTCCCTTATTCTCTCGCTCTGTCCCTTATTCTCTCTGCCCTGTATTCTCCCTCTGTCCCAAATACTCTTTCTCCCTCTCTCTCTCTGTCATGTATTCTGTCTCTCTCTGATATCTCCCTCTCCATCCCTCCCTCTCTCTGAGTCATAGCCAGTTACATGAGGCTGTAGTTAACAGTGAGGACATCACAGAGGTAACGGTAATATACACTACGGTGTCCCTAACCCCTGTCGTCATAGGACGAGCTATACACAAGGATAGTCCCTGGAACACCCCAGTGCTCAGGAACACAATGCCATAACACTCTCCATGGCAACACCTTACATAACCACCCACACAGTCACACACACACACACACAGTCACACACACACACACACACACACACACACACACACAGCATTGTAGTGTTGAACTTGAGTGTTACGGTCTGAGTGCATATCTTCAGTGAGCTGGTTGGATGCAGCACGTTCAAGTGATCGGCTGAGAGGAAGACGGAGCAGGGGAGACACAGGAGAGAATCTAGGAAGGAGGAAGTTATCTTCAGTGAGCTGGTTGGATGCTAAGGCTGTCCCCGAAGCCTGTTTTTGGGATTCGAACTTCGTCAGGGTTTTTCGAACGGACGTTCGAACCTTAGTTTTAAATAAAAAAAATATATAATTAAAACAAATTTAAATTGGTGTGGCTGGGTGGCACAGCGGACATTGCGCTCGTCACCAACGCAAGAGACACCGGTGTCGAATGCGGCTGTCAGCGTTGCCTCCGGCTTGGGCCGGCCGTCATACTGACTCAATTGGCAGAGTTAGCGGGAGGGAAGTCGATGGGTGGTAGTCTGGTCGTTGTGAACAGCGACTCCTACAGGTCGGTTGGGGCGCCTGCACAGCAAAGACAGGAAAATGGCGGGGGCAGTGTGAGCCTCCTACATGTTACTCCTCGCCAAATGAGAGTCCACACTGGCAGGTGAAAAGATGTGACTGGCTGCCTCCACATGAATCGGAGGGGACATGTGATGGGCTTCTATCCTCCCTACAACCGGCCAGTGGGGGGCACATGCAAGCAACGATCAAGACAGGGGAGGGGAGAATTGGCACGGCTAAAATTGGGATGGGAGAAAAAAAAATTAAAAAGAAGGAGAAAAAGTAGAACAAAAAAAATTTAAAGATTAATTCAAAATATATATATATTCTTTAATAAATATCCTCAAACTAAATCCTCAATTTGAATAAAGTGATTAATCTGATTAAATTAGTTTTTTTTATTTATTAAATCAACTTTCTTTAATGAATATACTCATCAGTTTTTAATACTATAATATTAGTGTAGCCTAATCTTTATCTGCAACTGTGAAGAAAAAACCCATTGGTTTAAACAGAATGAATAGACAAAAAATATATATAAAAAAATATATATATATATATTGTTTTTTAATAAAAAAAAATCGAATGTTGATTTAGAATTCGAATGCCAACATAACGAACGAAGGTCCTAACGCTCAATCGTTTGGGCTCAGCCCAGCACGTTCAAGTGATTTAGAGAGGAAGTTATCTATGAGCTGGTTGGATGCAGCACATTCAAGTGATTTAAGTTTTCAAGTTTCAAGTTTCTTTAATAGTTGTCATACAGAAGTACAGAATACTTTTATACAAAATGCTTCTTACTGTTACGCTCCAGAGACTGTGCTAGACAAGATAAGTATGAAATAACATAGTATAGCATGTAAATTAGAAGTAAAAAATGAGGTCACAGTGTTCAGTATAGACATATGTACAATGTTCGATGCAGAATAGAAGTAACTGAGTTACCATATAATATACAATATACTATGCAGTGTACTAATATACAATACTATATAGTGCAAAGCAGAAATGGGATGAGGTACAATTTAGGTACAATTTACAGTAAGGTGTACGAGTTGTAGTGCAAATCCTTTATCAATAAATATAAAGTGTGTTTAGGTGATCTAAAGTGTGGAGAGTGGGTGCTGCAGTGTGTTTGTTTGTTTAAAGTGAGTGTGTGCGTGTGGATGTGTGTGCTGTGTGCATTTGATGGTTGTTGTATAGTGTTTATTGTTCGTTGAGCAGCCTGATGGCCTGGGGATAGAAGCTTCTTCTGAGTCTTTCTGTGCTCGCCTTGAGACTCCGGTATCGCTTGCCTGATCGCGGCAGTTCAAAGAGGCAGTTGTTCGGGTGGCTGGAGTCCTTGATGATTCTCTTAGCCTTACCCCTGCACCGCTTGTTGTAAATGTTCTGGAGGGTGGGGAGAGAAGAGAGACAGGCGGTAGTTCGTTATGACGGTGGGGTTCGGGGTTGGTTTTTTGATGAGCGTTGTGACTCTAGCTTGTGGGAACTAGGGAGGTCGGACCCACTCCGGAGTTGAGAGTGGAGTTGATGGTTGCAGACAGTCAGGAATGGGAGAATGTCTGGTGCAATGGTCTGGAGGGTCCAGCTGGCATGTAGTGAGACAGTGTCAGAACTTCGGCATCTGTAATAGTGGTGAAAGATGAGGCTGCTGTGTCAGCACTTGAAGTGGGTGGGGAGAAGCATCTACGGATGTTCTCAAACTTTTTCTCAAAGAAAGTCTTCCACATAGGAAGGACATGGTGGCATGAAGTTTGTGGATGTCACTAAAACAAGCCAGAGTCAAACCGCTCATAAAAAGACAACCATGAACTAGGGCTGGGCGATATGGCCTATAAATAAAATCTCAGATTTTTTTTATCCGATTTACGATTTTAATCGTTTTTTTTCTCTTGAAAACTAGAAATCATTCAAATAACCTTTATTTTTATTCGACACAAAAAAAAATCAAACCAAGATGAATTTCCCTATTGGGATTGAAGTGCAAACCTAACTTTCACCAATCTTCACAAAAAAAAAATTATAATAATATATATATAAAAGGTTAGTCTTGATCAAATAAAAATGAATGTCCCTATTGGGATTAATAGTGCAATAACTTGCTTTTTCACCAAACAAATAAAAGGTGCCTCTTGATCACCAAACAAGAATGAATTTCCCTATTGGGATTAATAAAGTGCAAATCTAACTTTCACTTTGGTGCCTCCTTAGCAACTATTTCCTGTATTTAGCCTTTTTTTGTGTTTGTGTGTACAACGGTGGCTGTGTTGATGATTATGTCATGAAATTGTGTCCGTTTGCTTATTTTCCATATATTCACAGAATTTGAATAGATTAGATTTTGAAACCCTCTAACACAAAAGTTAACAATATTAGCTTTCAAACCGTCCATAGTGGTTTATTTCTTGCCATTAGGGGGTTAGGGTTACCCAGACAGAAAGATTAGGAGAAGGTAAAAACTCATCCCTGTGCCCGTGCCCACCCGAACACTTGCTCAGTGTTGGGGAACAGTCCCCTAACCTAACCCTAACCCCAACCCTAACCCTAACCCCAACCCTAACCCTAAACCTAACCATAACACTAACCCTAACACAAACAGAGATCTTTGGAATCTTTGATAGATATGTTGAGTTAGGTTCATAGTGGTATTCATAAAAAAAGAATTGGAACGAAATATTACAAATGACGTTTTTTATGACCTTGAACGTGATGCAATCTTTTCATGCACTACCGTGCCAATTCTGTCAGTTACCTAACAAGGCACAAGAGTTAAATAAAAGGTGACCATTAAAAAAAAATCGATAAAAAATCGATTAATCTTTTTTTAAATCGCCCTAAATCATTCATTCGAATTAATCGATAAAATCGATTAATCGCCCAGCCCTACCATGAACCCCACCGTCATAGACAACTATCGTCCTGTTTCTCTTCTCTCCTTCCTTTCTAAATCACTTGAACCTGCTGTATCCAACCAACTTACTGATTACCTCTTACATAATGACCTCCTAAACCCTAATCAGTCAGGCTTCAGGACTGGTCACTCCATAGAGACAGCCCTCATAGCAGTCACAGAAGCTCTTCACTTAGCAAAAGCAAAGGGCCTCTCCTCTGTCCTGATTCTCCTGGACCTGTTGGCAGCCTTTGACACAGTCAACCATCAGATCCTCCTCGCATCCCTTGCAGGAATGGGAGTGACTGGCTCTGCGCTGGCATGGCTGACATCCTACCTCGATGACCGCTCTTACCAAGGCCAAGTCTTTATACTACTCCACCCTCATCACCAACCAGCAAAACCACCCCAGATGACTTTTCACGACCATCAACCGCCTGCTCTCCCCCATTGTCACCCCTCACCCAGGTGCCACTGACCTCCCCACAAAATTCCAGGACTTCTTTCAGGGAAAAGTGCATTCCATCTACCACCATCTCTCAATCCCTGCCCCCCCCCCCCCCCTCCACTCACAATCCAATGTGTGATGGGGTGGAGGTGCTGGGCACTACACCCCCCCTGCTCTTAATCAGCCTCAGCGCTCCCTCTCCTCCTTTGCACCTGTCAACGCTCTCCAGGTGGCTAAGTTGGTCACCAAGGCCAAGGCCTCCACCTGCTCCCTTGACCCCTTACCCACAGTCCTGATCAAAGCCAGCCTACCTGCCGTGTGCCCTACCATCGTGGGAATAATGAATTCCTCCCTGGAATCGGGCAGGGTACCCTCTAGCTTCAAGACAGCATCAGTCACGCCCATCCTGAATAAGCCTGGTCTGGACCCAGATGACCTTGGGAATTACCGGCCGATCTCCAACCTTCCTTTTATCGTAAAAGGAAATAGGGGTTTATCTTAAAACCCATATGTCTAAGCTACTCTGCGTTGTGTTCTTGTCCGACCCTAAAACCTATTTACTAATAAGACCAAACGGTCTGTAGGACGGCAGCGGAGCAGGAGAATGAAGAGGATTCTATTTCCCAGATCTGTTTTATTTCAAAGTCAAGAAGTACAAGGATGGTCTGGTTCAATGGAAAAGGAATATGTGCAATAATATCAATGAATTCAAACACTATGCCGTTTGTCATTAATACTAGACTAATCAAATACAATTAAAAAAGAATAGTCTTCAATGGAGCCTCGTCGATCTGTTGATTTTCTTTGTTGCCCCTAGAGACAAAGATATTCGTTTTCCCGTTCTCAGCTCAAGCAGTTCCTCTGTTCTCGTTCGCCGTCCTCTTCCGGTGGGGGTGGTGTGTGTCTTCTGTCTGTCCTGTGTTTTTCGCACACACCCCTTTTATCAATGAGCTCAAAACTCTCAACGTGAGGTCATCAGTGACCTCACACAAATTGTTTCATCCAATCACCAGCATTCACAGTTCAAATCTCAATGGAGGTGGGACTTAGTCCAACTACTTAATTTTTCATTATTTCAAATCAAATTAATATAACTAGTTCAAAGTACACTTAATACTTTTGGTATTAAGTCTCAAAACATTCATGGTTGAATTCTGATTAATTCCCTAAACACATACATTCTATTTTTGTCTCAAAAGCATTTGGTTCTAGATGAGAATCACTGTTTGTCTCATCAGTCTAGTTTTATAGCATTTTAATCATTCCTTTTAGCTTAAGTTAAATAGCTACTAACAGTTATACTTAGTTTATCATTTAAAATATGTCCAACTTGATTCAACCAAGGCTTAATTGTATCGCTCAATAATTCTTCTCTTATATACAACATTGTTTCAAATCCTCCCATTCATCAGCCTTTATACAGTTCAACAGTAACACTTGCAAGTTGTTTCCCATTAATGTAAGTATATTAAACCAGTTAAAATCCAAGTTACTTAAAAATACCTCCTTGAAACCTCCCCTGACCAGCTGTCTGTCTTCTGTGTCACAAGGCAGCTAGATAACAACTACATGATATATGCTCATCCTTTGTTCAACATTTGGCCAACACCCTGTAAATAGAGTCTCTGTTGACCTCCCATTGTCTCTCAGTATTTGGTCACATTCCAAGCCCCCTCACACACACTATCCTGAGAACAGTTCTTAACTACCTCATGTTCCCAGTATACTTTACTGTCTCTATGATTAATCATTAACTTTTAGACTAAAAGTGTATTACAGTCCTTTTGCCCATAGTAAAGCTTACTTTATTTAACTGACTATCTATTGTAAAAATACCTATTCTCTGCATCAAAGATCTGTTTCCCTGTAACCTGAAAAAACCTCTATCACTTTTTGCACTCAATATCTTTTGGGGAAAGTTCCACAGTATGTTTTTAGGAGCTATATTTATCAAATTATACGACACTTTCCTAAGCAAGAAGGGAACGGCTCTGGTCAATGGTCTCTAACTACATTTACATTTACATTTAGTCATTTAGCTGACGCTTTTATCCAAAGCGACTTACAAGTTCTGTACGACAAGACAGCAAGAAGGGTACAACTCTATCAGCTGAGTAACAATGTTCATCAAGTGTTGCGTGTTACAGTGTGTTACAGTGTAGGTTAGTTTATTAGGACAAGTGCATGACAGTAAGGTTAGTCAGGGTTAGATTTTTTTTTCTTTTTTTTTTTTATAAATCATTTCAGATAATGGTTGAAGAAGTGAGTCTTTAGTCGACGGCGAAAGATTGGACGGGATTCGGCTGTCCTAACTGGGACAGTTACCCACCCTCAAGACCCCTCCACTCTACATCCTCTGGTCGTCTCAGACCCACTCCTATCCAAGCTCAGGGAGAGTCATCAAGGAGAAGCCGCATATTCTCTGTTTTCGCTCCACAATGGTGGAACGAACTTCCCACCAGTTATGACAGCCGAAACCCAACCAATCTTTCGCCATCGACTAAAAACACACTTTTTCAAATCAATATCTGAAATGGAAAAAAAACACTAACCTTCTTACCGTCTTATACTATCATGCACTCTTCCTACTATACTAATATGTCTTTACTACTATGCACTCAACACTGCAACACCCAAGTTTCAGCACTGTTTGATGATCATTGTTACTCAGCTGTAAGAGGTGTACACTACCTGCTGACTTGTCGTGCAGAACTTGTAAGTCGCTTTGGATAAAAGCGTCAGTTAAATGACTAAATGTAAATGTCCTGATAATAGGTACTAATAGGAGGAAAGGAGCTACTGAAATGAATATAGCCTAGTAAAAATGTATATAGCCTAGTAAAAATGAATATATCCTAGTAAAAATGAATATATCCTAGTAAAAATATATATAGCCTGCTAATAATGAATAATAGCCTAGTAGAAATTTATATATCCCAGTAAAATGAATATAGCCTGCTAAAAATGAATATAGCCAACTAAAAATGAATATAGTCTACAAAAAATGTATATAGCCTAGTCAAAATGCATATAGCCTGCTAAATATGTTGCACTTGCCAGAGAGCTCTCCATAAGACATTCTCACAACACTTGCACCATTAATAACCAGGTTAATGACATCAAACTAGTAGGCCGCCATCTTTAGGTAGCTGGTCCGTTGTCTTGCTGCTGTCCGCCTGTCGCACCCCGGTCTGCCACACCGACACCAGAGTCCATAGCAGCCAACTCTCTGTGTCTCTACCCTTCCTCTCTTCTCCTCTACCACCCCCCTTCCCCCCAATACACTCTGGGCTTTCCTACCCCCTTCTTGGTGCACCCCATCCGAGCTTTGCCGTTTGATCGATGTGCAATGTTACGCTGTACATCTTGAGATAACTTTCATAGAGCAAAACAAGGTGGCATACAACTGTGCATTCTGGGAAAGCCCAAAACGTGAAGCAGAAAACAGGAAGAGATTGGTCCTGCTCACTAGCAAGTAGGCTCTGGTTTCACTGTGTGACCTACAGTATAGCCTTTGACCCTATGACCCATCGACCTTTGACTCAGTCTTGACCTTCGGTTCGCGGCTTGTAGCCTTCTGTCACACCACTTCAAAAAGAAAGGAAAGAAAGTCTCCTCCCTGAAGCAGCAGACCAAACAGGCCTGTGGTAATGTACCATGTCCGCTGCCATGGCAACCGATCCCAGGCCATAGGGACTTCCTCTGGGTACACTGGAACCTGCCTGGTCCCCTTATCTTCTCCTCTCCTCTCATCCCCTCCTTCTCATTCCCTCTCCTCATCTGTCCTCTCCTCTCGGCCTAGAAACACACGGTTGTCTGCCCGCCAGCCCCCGTCTATAAGTAGCACCCGTCTCTTGACTGTAGAAACCCCAAGGAGACGGTGTCTGGCAGCGGACACACTGCTTCAAAAACGGAGGTCTAGTATCCAGTGCACCAGCTAAGGTTCTCCTTTCTGTAAAACGAGCAATGGACCCGATTCGTAAAGAAAATGAATGAATTCTAAAGTCGTGACATGCAAAAATGAGTCCTAAAATCAACAGGAAACGTGGCATTTTTCTAAGCTCGCACACCGGCCACCTGCCTGCCTGGCCTACAAGTACCATCAGGAGAATGAACAGGGAATATGGTGGAAATTTCACTATAGTCTGAACTATAGTCCATGAGACTAAATACACACAGACATAACGTTGGGTGTTCAGCTTATGTCTCCAATCAGCCAATGTGGTTTTCAGGAAATTACAAAAACTGGGCAGGTTTTTACTAAGGCTGAGACCCCTTATCGATTTATCGATAATTATCGATAACCGCGTGAAATCGATAAGTGGTGTCACGTATCGATTTTTATGCATGTGTAAAAAAGAAAGAAATATATTATTTAACGTTAGTTCATGTGTGTGTGTGTCGTGGGCCAACTACAGCATCGCAAAAACTACAGTGAGTGCATGTGACACACACACACACACACACAAACTAACGTTAAAAAATAGTTAAACTTTTTTTTATTTTTTATTTTTTTTACACATGCAAAATAATTTTAAAAATAATTCCCGATTTATCGATTCTTCCAAATGGCATATCGTCTCAGCCTTAGTTTTTACACTGAGTCCATACTGTACATCCTCACATTGCTGTCATGTTACAGACAGACGGTGCGGCTCAGTCCACAGCATCCATTAGCGAAAGTGTTACACATCAGCCATCACATGCAGTTGGGTGGACTGGCTGATTTCTCTATTGACATCTGTGTATTTTCAGTAGTACAATAGTTTGGTTATGATGTTCTATGCATACTGTTGCAGGCAGTGTCAGCTGTCAAATACAATAAAGAATTAAATGAAAGAAAAAAAAGTTTTAATTAAATGTAAATATGAAGTTTCTACATCATCACCAACAATTGACCGATCTCCGAAGCAACAGTTGTGATTGGAGGATCAAGAAAAGAGGTTGGGGTTTGAGATAGGTCAATAATGTTCCCAGTAGGTGATGTGGATAACTTATTAAGCAGAACACAGCATGGCAACATGGCTGATGCTGATCACAGACTCCCACCTGGCCTATTCAAGGCAGCTTGTTTCTGAAGGCTGGGCAGTGGAGTTGCTGAATATCTATCATGACGCTGTATATCCTGTAAACACCACATTAATTATGCGTGCCATTTATCAAATTCAAATTAATGACTCAGGCGGAAATAATGTAATTACAGTAGTGCCCACACTGTGGGCAGCTTCTCAACCAGTGGTGTTGATGAGTAATCTCAGTTGTACAAAAAAGAATTTTTATCTACTTTTTCTCCCCATTTTTTCAATTTTTCTCCCATCCAAATTTTTCGTATATATCCAATTCTTCCCTTCCCTGTCTCGAACGTTGCTAGACCATGCCTCCCACTGGTTGGCTGCAATGTGGACAAAGCCTTGCATCACGTGTCCCCTCCGGTACACGAGGAGGCAGCTGTCACATCTTTTCACCTGAACAGCGCAATCTCTCAGTGGCGAGGAGTAACACGTGGGAGGCTCACGCTGCCCCCGATACTTCCTGATTCTGCTGTACAGGCGCACCAACCGACCTGTAGGAGTCGCTGTCCACAACGTCCGATCCCCACCCACCGGCTTTCCCACCCCCTAATACTGCCAATTGTATTAGTATGAACGACCAGCCAAGCCGGAAACAACGGCGAGAGCTGGGCTCGAACCCAGCATCTCCTGCGTTAGTGGCGAGCGCCTTGCCCACTGCGCCACTTAGCCGCCCAGTTGTACCTAATTTAATTCAAATTTCAATTTAAGAAATAAATGTATAACAACACTTTTTTCCCTTCAAGCTAATGCAATTTGGCCCTTGTCCATCCACTCATTGTGTTTGCTGGTAGGATAACAAGAACACACATTGTCATAGATGCAAAGCATGAGGAGGGTGGATTCTCTGTGCACGAGTCAAAGAGCCATGCCTGTAACCCACCACTAGGGGCAGATTGGCCAACTGTGAGTTACTAATGACAATTGCCGGTCTCCGAGGTGCTTTGTATCTGAAGATGCCATTCAGGGCTGCTGCAATAACCTCATATGATTTGTATGATCATGACCATTATTTTATTTCACCCAATTTGTCCTCCTCCATATTAACTTTCAAATAAAAGCAATAGGTTTGCAAATGAGTCACGTGTGGTGTTTTCAGCAGTCAAAAGTTTTGCGTGATAATTTGATGTGCCTTGGAATTAGGTGCTTTGCTGAAAAAGCTGGCAACCCCTTGACTATTAGGCTACAATTCACTCCATCTAAGAAATGTATTATGTTGCACAGCAGCTGAAAATGAAAATGGCAGTTAGAAAATGGAAGCAAACAACTTTGAATGCTGTGATAAAGAGACAGACAGATGTTGGACTTAGTCAGAATCACTATTCAAAAGTGGCCCAGTTTATCTAGAAAAAGTAGCTAAATTGTCTCCATGACGTAAACCACATCTGCGTCAACGTCAACGCATTTCTACTAGGGGTGGGGGGGGGGGAATCGATAGTGATATATTGCAATAGTATACTGATACAGTGACGGCAAGTATCAACTCTATATATAAATATATCGTTTTATATTTTTTACAAATATATTGTATTGCATACATGTTGGCAAAAGCCTACTAACAACATATTTAAATCAGTGACCATAACACATAAATCTAAAACTTGGTGGTAAAATGTTTATCAATGCAGTGGATCAGTCTTATGCCCTACCTGTACATTCTGACACCTCGTAGGTTTGCACTTCAATCCCAATAGGGACATTCATCTTGGTTTGATAATTTTTTTGTGTAAAATAAAAAATATATTTGTTTTTGCTCTCAAGAGAAAAAAATCGATTAAAATCGTAAATCCGATTTAAAAAAAATTTATCTGGGATTTTATTTTTAGGCCATATCGCCCAGCCCTACTCTGAACACAAACCTCAATTAACATAGTAGTACACACTCCATCTACATGTGGACTCTATGCAACACTAACCCATCCATTCTACATTCATTGCACACACACTCACATTCAACATTTACTTTAGACACTTTTTAACACTACGTCACCATCTATGTATTACTAAAATATTTGCACTACCTCTCTACCTCATTTTAGCATTTTGTACTTTAGTTTTGTATATTGTATATTCGTGTTTCGTCTTTATTCTTTAACTTTTTTACTGTATGAAGCACAATTTCAGGAGGGTCATACCAAGCATTTCACTGTAATGTACGTGTACCTTATATGTGACAAATAAAACAAAACTTAAACTTGAACAAGGAATTTGACTTGGTGAGGTTGATGCAGTGCCATATTCAACAGACAACAACAATAGCAGCAACAAACTAGATTAGCAGATGAAAACACAAAATAGTTTAAAGCTGCACCAGGTAGAAGAAAGAATGACCTGTACAGTAACTAGTAACAAATGCTTGAATATTATTTATAAACAACACAAATCCTAAAACATCACCCTTTGAAACAAAGTGAAGCAACATTATGCTTAAGAGGATGCTTCTTTGTATGGTAAAGGTGGTGGGAGGGTAGGAACACTACAGCCAAATAGATCGCTTTAAAGCAAAAAAATATATTGGTTTTGGTTGCAACATTTTTGGTTGGTTATTTCCATGTACAATTTTATTTCATGAAAATTACCATGTGTAAAATGACACGTTATATTTCAGCACCATTCCACACATAATCATTGCTGCTGTTCTCTAATGCAGCCATGATGTTTAAATACCATAGACCAGAGGTGGGCAACCATGTCTTTTCGATCGACCTGTCGATCTCAAAGTGCCTCCGAGTAGATATCTGGATGATTTGGGAATCCCAGACAAAGATAGCCAATCACACTCAGGCTTTCCGATTTCAATGTAAATTCCAACTAATCCCTGCCTTTTCTTTCTCTGCAGGCTTTACCTGGGCTCCGCCCTCCGGGACGGCATCGCGAATAGCCCTGCTGGGATTATAAATATGCTGTTTTCAGTCAGGGGGATTACCTGCTTACAACCACCACTGAGCTGACAAGTCTGCATCATTGAGGATGGAAGGAGACCCCCGAGAGACAGAAGAACAAACATTTCAACACAGAATGGGAATGACAGTTGTCCGCGTCGAGCAGAAAATGCATCTGTCTTATATGTAGTTACTGCGCAGGGCTGGCAAAAGAAAAAAGGAAACTTGGAGGCATTTCCTCACTGACACATCGTTTGACAAGAACAGTGAAGTGAGTAAGAGAAAGGAGCTTGAACTGAAATCACAGCTAGCAACAAGACGAGCTGTTTTTACCACGCCAGCTGTGAGAGGAGAAGCTGTGACTTCAGCCTCCCGTCTTGTCAGCCACGTTCTTTAGCCAAACACAAGAAATCCTTCCAGGACGGCGAGATGTTCCAAGGAGGCGTTTCTCTCAGCCGCCGACGAGGTGTTCCGTGATCTTAAAAACAAGACTGAACTCGTGGAAACCGTCCACGCCTCCACGGCATTCAGTTGTTCAGGAGAACAGTGGCACGGAGTGGTGAGGGTATATCAGAGGGCATGGGGGAGTGACTGAAAAAGGACATCAAAACCTGTGCAGGTTTTTCCTCTTCAATTCAACGGACCTTAGTGATGTACTGTAGCACTGTGCCTTTCCATCAGAATGGTGGTCTCTGACATAGACCTTTGCCTCGGAAATAAGAGAGAATGACCTTGCTGCAATATATTCATTGTTTTGTGTCGTGCAATTCTTGGGTTCTCAAATAAACATTTTTTTTTATCCACTTTTTCTCCCATTTTCTATTTTTCTCCCATCCCAATTTTCGTATCATCCAATTCAACCCTCCCCTGTCTTTGAACGCTGTTTCATGCCTCCCACAAGCCGGCTGCAATGTGGACTAAGTCATACATAGCACGAGTCCCCTCCGATACTCGAGGTAACAGCAGTCGCATCTTTCCACCTGCGCGGCTCGATCTTTTAGCGTCAGGGGTCTGGGCTTTGGAGGGGCCCCGCCCCCGTCGCTTCCTGATTCTACTGCGCAGGCGCACCAACCGACCTGTAGGAGTCGCTGTCCACAACGCCCGATCCCCACCCATCAGTTTCCCTCCCCCTAATACTGCCAATATGTATTAGTGCGGACGACCAGCTAAACTGAAAGAAATGTGGAGCGCTGGGCTCGAACAGGGAGGCGAACCTGTTCGAGCCTAGTCTCCAGTATTCGTGGTGAGTGCCTTGCCCACTGCACCACGTAGCCGCACTCAAATAAATATCTTGAACTGAGAAATGTGTCTTCTTTCTTTCTCAATATTGAAAGTTAAAGCATAGTAGGCAAAGATAAGCAGGCTATTCTCGGTCTTTGCTCCACAATGGTGGAACAAACTTCCCACCAGTTAGAACAGCCAAAACACGCCGTCGAATAAAAACACACTTCTTCAATCAATATCTGAAATTTTAAAAGTTAATAAAATAACCTCATCATGCACTTTTCCACCAAATAATCTTCCTTGCCTATATTACTACCTATGTTAATTATGTCTTTACTACTATGCACTCAAGACTGTAGCACCCAGATTTCAACACTGTTTGACGAACAATGTGACTGTGTTAATGGCCATCATAAGCTATCCGCTAGCCTAGCTTAGCACAAATGAAGGGAAGTTGATACAGACCAGTTAGCCAAGCTGTTGGCCAAAAACACCTCTCCCGGAGTCTTAAGCTAGTGGTCGATATATCCGGTAACGTTAGGTAGCTGACCAGCTAACCGCTATCTATATGTCCATCGTTCATGTTAACTCGTTTTTCACCAATTTAATCTTACTGATGTTTGATCCGTCACTCAAGAACTATTCGCTACGTTAAGGTTGCTCTATGACATTTTTCTGCACTGGTCTGTGTCAAGCGCACGTACGCTGAAAACAATCCCATTGGCTAGTGTGTGTCAATCTGCAAAGAACATCTTCTGGTCAGACACAGTGGCACGTGGCAACGGATAACTTTAATCCCAGCGTTTCTAGTTTCAAACTGTGTCCCAGGGATCCAGTTATTCTCTTGTAACCCTTTATATATTGGGTACTAAAGATATATCATACTTTATTTAGACTTTTTCAGAGGTTAGTCCCCCCCCCCCCCCCCCCCCAAAAGAAATGACCCAGTGCACCTTTAATAAATAAAAACACAATGCAATAAGATATACAAATATGAATATCCAAATTTACATATAAATCTAATAGAATTATTGCACTGCAGGGCTTCGGACAAGTGGCTCAGATATTTTACTTGTCCGAAAGCTAAACTTACTTGTCCAAAATGTACTTGTGAAAATAAAGGCCTATTAAACAATTAATAAAACAGACAAGAGATTTGGACAATTATTATGATTTAATAACTTAAAGGAAAACTCCAACATTTTGGGAAATTAGCTTATTTAACATCTTCCCTGGAGTTAGACAAGAAGATACATACCTTTTTTGTCTCTGTGCGTGCATTTAGCTTTGGGAACAGTCGCTCCGTTAGCGTAGCTTAGCTTCATCACTGGAAGTGGGGGAGGACAGGAGCCTGATGTTCCCTTACAGTGTATACAGTCACCAAATACACTCCAAATACAACTCCAAAACGTTCATGTAAACATGTGGTGACCTGTGTATTTACCACGTGGAGAAATAAAAAATAATTGAATTAGACAATTACATTTTCTAAGCAAATATACTCAGAATTTTTTTTTGCCTAAGCACTCGTCTCTGCGCGCAGCCAGTTATTTCTACGTGAAGCCGTGTTTGTGGACATTCTCATTAATTCAAAGGATCCGAACCGATTGAAGTTTATGGATACCATGACTTAAAATCCTAAAATAACGTTACAACTAACCTAAAGTTAGTTTAGGTTCGTGTTAACAGTAGATAATGTACAAAATAAAACGTTTTCCGCTGCTATAAACGTCGCACTTTTATTTTGAAAACCCCAGAAAGGAAGTCATTATATTTGCTTTACCATCCTGTTCTGTGTTAGCTCCGGTTAGCTCCGAGCGTGCAGTAGTTAGTATTATATTATCAATACCAGCCATTGGATTACTATTTTCTAAATTGGGGAGGCTTTTAATCGTCAAGGTAAGAGGATTTTAAGTCATGGTATCCATAAACTTCAATCGGTTCGGATCCTTTGAATTAATGAGAATGTACACAAACAATAACTGGCTGCGCGCAGAGACGAGTGCTTAGGCAAAAAATAGTTCAGAGTATATTTGCTTATAAAACGTAATTGTTTTTTCATTTCTCCACGTGGTGAATACACAGGTCACAACATGTTTACATGAACGTTTTGGAGTTGTATTTGGAGTGTATTTGGTGACTGTATACACTGTAAGGGAACGTCAGGCTCCTGTCCTCCCCCACTTCCAGTGATGAAGCTAAGCTACGCTAACGGAGCGACTGTTCCCTAAGCTAAATGCACGCACAGAGACAAAAAAAGTATGTATCTTCTTGTCTAACTCCAGGGAAGATGTTAAATAAGCTAATTTCCCAAAATGTTGGAGTTTTCCTTTAAACACAGTGCATGTGCATTTGTGTGTGTGGGGTATATACTGTCCGGCTCATCTTCACTCCCCATCAGCACCAGCTCATCTTTCTCATCTCCCCTCTCTCTTGACGGCCAGGGGTTAAACCCTGGTCTACGCCTATAGTTGTATAGTTGTTATTACGGTATAGTTGTTATTACGATATAGTTGTTATAAGACCATTCAAATAAATAATTGTATTTTTATTTGAAATAATTTCTTTTAACAATAGGCACATTATTAGATCAACAGGTAACAACAAAACAACCAACTTTTATTAAACATTCTATTAAACATTCTGATATTTTCGCGGGTCTCGTGCCACTGTCAGTGTCAACTAAGCGAGCACTCAGAAGACGCTCGCCGTTTGTCCGGGACAAGTAATATTGACGTACAGAGATTGAGAGTTTCCAGTGTGACACTGTGAGACAGGCACTTTCTGATCAGATGGAATAACGTTACTATTCGTTTGGGGAATATATATATATATATTTTTTTTTTTTTTTACTTGTCCAGTCGGACAAGTTAGTAAATTGTATTATGCTTGTCCAACCATTTTTTGTACTTGTCCCGGACGCGTCTATGCTTTAAGCAAGTGGCTTGTCCTTCCGCGTTCCCGTTTTGCGCTCTGATTGGCCACGCACGTTTCTGGTCATGTGACATGTGCGCCAATCGTAGGACAGCAAGTTCTGCGCCTATTTCCGGGTCTAACAGCCTGCAAACCTAACGCCTAGTGTTCTGAAGGATCAGATTAAACCGAATATATATATTTATTTATATATATATATTTAATTGTATTGTATATCCCCTGATATCCCTTGTATATTCCTTGTACAATATGCATTGAATATCCCTTCTAGTCTACTGAACATCCCATAATAGTCTCCATTCTACCATTGGACGAGACCTTGGTGCCAGGTCGCCATACCCCTCAGACCAGGTTCAATCGTACCGCTCAACATGTATGGACAAGTCCTAGTTCCGCGTAGGAATATGTCTACCGCACCACTAATGGTACTATTTGTTCATAGTGCGTATATATACTGCGCTATTAAAGTAGAGCTTTCTTTTAGTCCAGTTCCTTACCCTCCAACAGAGTGACAGACGCAAAAGCCTCCCCGCGAACCACGTGTGGGCAGTAAGGCCAATTCGGCCCAGTATCGGCATTGAGACATCGTGTATATTAATATTTGAATAGTCATATTTGGCACTATATCGTCGAGTTGGACGTATTCTATTAAGCTAATAATAGTCTATTCATATGTAGTGCCTCGTGCGGTAAGAGTTCTATAGTAATCAGCACCCCCATCGTTTCGGGCATCAGCTGGACGCTTATCCAGGGTGGTTGACCCCACGTGAAGCTGCACCCGAGGAGCTCCAGGCCAAAGAGCGAGTGGACCTGTATATTGGATTATTCTACCGACGACGGCTAGCCTTCCCCGGCTTGGATTATGCTTTGAGTACTTTGATTATTCTATGGATAAAGGCCAACACTGCGGTGTGTTGGAAATACCCCCCCCGGAGAGGACGACAGGTGAGAAGACGCTCTACACGACGAGGTCGCCTCACGTCTCTCCATCGTGGACCGGAGGACGCCGGCCACAGAGAGTCCAACTGCTTTCATCTGTGGATCGAGGATCGCTGGGCACCGGGTCGCACGACTGTGGGCTCTCCCAGGATACCCTCGGCCAGACGGGATACAGCCAGACTCTACCCCCCCCCCCTCCAGCTGTCCTACAAGCAGTCGGAACCTTCCCCTAGTGTATCCAGCTATATAATCATTCAAGTATCATTGCTATTGTTCCCTAAATATTCCAGGTTGTATATTTGCTTCCTGCGCAATCAGAGATTGGACATTCGATATTGATCTACCTACGAATACTCATTTGCCATAAAAGTGCATACTATTTCAAATCATAAAGGTAATTAAGTGATCGTTGTACATACCCTTTGCTATGTATTATTATTAAACGCAGACTTTCGACTTGGTACATTTGTGTTGGATCCGTTTCATCAGGTGGGAGTGTTTATCATAATTATTTATACCTAGTACTGGGTGGCCAGAGTCTAAAGTACAAGAGGTAGTGGTAGTAAGTATCATATCTAACCATACAGTCAGGGAATTGTACCCCTCAGTTACAATTGGTCCTTCGAGCCGGATGGTAATCAGTGTAATATTAATATAGTGTTATTAATATTAAAATGGCCTATGATGAACACTCCACGAAACGATCCTCCTAACCAACAACGCCCGCGGCGCAAACGACAGCTCCCTCAATACCTAGAGGCTTACGCTGTCAGTCAACAACCTAGTCTTCTACCAACAGTAAACGCGGTAAAACTAGAAAGTAAAATTATGTCTAACCCTAACGACCAGGCTACCCCGACCATAGAGGCCCCTATGGGTTCTAACGTAACTGACCCAGCTCACGGTGGGGACCAGGGGGAACCAGACATGACTTTACACCCCGCCAATACCGAAGAAGTAGTCCCCGACGAGTCCCGGGAGGAAGACAACACTACCGAGAGAGAACTCGGCACGGAAGAAGATGAGGAGAGCACCGTGGAGATAGAGCTCCAAGACTCCGCACGGAGTACCCCAAGGGACGGCTCCCCTATACAACCGTCTTCTCCCAGCGAGGCAGAGAGGACACTACAGCAGGCATTCCTCATCAGCCTGAAAGCCTCTACTGAACGCGATAGACTCCAGGGTGAACGCGATCGATTGCAGATACAGCAACGGAGCGAAGAAGAGCACATACGCCTGGAAATAAGACGCATTCAGATGGAAGAGAATATGGCAAGAGACCGGGCCGACGCCCAGCGCGCCGCCACCGGTGCCCAGAGAGAATCGGATCTCACCAAGCACGAAGCCGAGCGCGACAGAGCACAAGCGCAACTAATAGAACAGCTGATCAGAAGGACAACACCCCCTCCCTCCACCAGAGGCTCCAGGAACTCGTCTAGACATCACTCCAGGGCGGCATCCCCTAGCCGAGTAAGCGACCCTGAACTTGACCAACAGACGAGGTTTATACCCCCCGCAGACCCCCTTCCCCAACCGGTCCAAGCGAGACCCAGCCACCGGGAAGGAGCAGCATACACTGCGGAGAGGCTAAATCAGAGACTACAAGCCCTGGATGACCTAACGGAAGACGAAGAGGAAGAGGAGGAGAACCACGCCCGACGACAGCACAGTACTCTACCGGACCAGGAGGTCCAGTACAGCCCAGGCTATACCCCCGCGGAGCTGCGCTACAGACCCCCGACGCTATTCACGGGTGAGCACGACGCACGACCCGCACAGAGGAACAGCACCTGGACCAGCGGGCCATGGTACACAGCCAGTACCAGCCCACGCCAAGGAGCAGGAGGAGACTCGCCTAGGAGGCCTCTCCGCCAACGCTCGCCGATGTATCAACAATCCGCGTCATACATTGGCACACCTATGGTACCAGACTTCACCCAGGAGAACCGGGCCCAGTATACGGAGCTCCGCATGTGTCTGGAGACAATGTTGGTGGATGTCATTGATGAACGCCATAAATACGCGATACTACTGAAGCATTTAAAGGTACCCCGCGCGCACAACATAGCGCTCGCCTACGCCACTTCCACGACCCCATACACCGCAGCGCTGGTAGCGTTGGACCAGAGATATGGACGTATATGGGATTACGTGATCCAGGAGATCAGGCACATCGACCGCCTACCCCCAGCAACAGACAATCGAGCACTGGACGACCTGTCCATCAGAGTGCAGTCCCTGGTAGGGATGCTGGGAGCGCAGAGGGAAAAGGGTAGGCATGAACTATACGCCAACTCAAATGTAGAGAGGATCTTGGAGAAGCTACCGCCCGCCCGACAGGAGCGCTTTAGGCGGCAGAGAGACCACCGAGACCCTAATGGCCCCGAACCGAACCTCCTCGATCTAGCCGACTTCCTGGCGAGAGAAGTCAGCAGCTTACGGCTAGATACATTCGGACGGAGCACCCCTGGCTCCAGAGAAGGAACCAGGAGACTAAATGATGGAAGAAGATCGGTGACTGTCATGCACCAATCGGAGTCAGTGCCAAGCAGTAGGAGCCACAGTACCCCCTCAAGAAAGGAGAAGTGGAAGATAGTGTGCCCCTACTGTGAGAAAGAACACTGGCTGTCACAATGTGACTCATTCCCCAAGATGAATGCGGAGGAAGCGAGTCAATGGATAAAGTCCAACAGACGCTGTTTTCGCTGTGCGCGATCACACATGGCAGCCGAATGCCGCTTAAAGAAAAAGTGCAGTCGGTGCGATGGAGCCCATCTGGACATACTCCACGACAGTAACAGACGGCGGCCTCCACCCGCACCATCAAGCAGCAAAGCAAGCGTCATGTACATCGACCCCGCCAGCAGCAGCGGAGCCAGAGTGCTCTTAAAGGTAGTCCGTGTGACATTGAGCTACCAGAATAAAGTCATGGACACTTACGCCGTCCTTGATGACGGGTCAGAGAAGACCCTTCTGCTCGCGTCCGCTGCGGCCCAGCTAGGGCTGCGGGGGAGCGAAAACCAAATGACAATTCGGACAATAAGAAGAGATTTGAAAACGATAAAGGGCGAGAATGTCTCATTCTCTATCGCAGCAAGCGGCCAGCCCGAGCGACGGTACAGGATTACAGACGCTTTCACCAGCCAAGAAATAGGACTCTCGCGGTACACATACCCCGTAGCCAAGCTGATGGAGAAATATGTACATCTACGCAAGCTACCGATCCCACTCATAGACGGTGCTACCCCGACACTGTTGATAGGCTCCGACCATGCAGACCTCATTGTCCCGATAGACCGGGTTCATACCGGACCCAGAGGCTGTCCTGCAGCAGTCGAGACCCGCCTAGGATGGACTCTCCAAAGCCCACTCGCCAAATCTCTCAACCGAACCACAGCCACTAGCTGTCTCCACTCCCGAGTCACAGAGGGAGACACCGCACTCCTGCAGCATGTAGAGAGGCTATGGACCTTAGAACAAATGCCCTTTAAGAACGAAAAGAAAGACATTCGCTCTAAAGACGACATCTACGCCATTAACCTCCTCGAGACGGGAACAAAGAGAGTCCCAGTCAGCGGCGTGTTGAGATACGCCACGCCACTCCTGCGGCGGGAAGGGATGCCTACCTTTCACGCAAAGAAAGACGCCACAGAGCGGTACCTACTAAACACAGAGCGGCGCTTAGCCAAGGACCCCGCCCAAGAAAGTGTATACCGCGCTGAGATTGAGAAGCTCATCACAGCGGGACACGTCACAAAGATTGACATTAAAGAGGCCGACCAGACGACTGAATCGTGGTACGTGCCCCACCACAAGGTTCATCACAACGGCAAAGACCGCATCGTGTTTAACTGCAGCTACCAGATCGGATCCCAAAATCTGAATAAAGAGCTATTGCCCGGTCCTACACTCGGCCCCTCCCTACTAGGCGTACTACTCCGCTTCCGCCAGGACAAGGTGGCTATCAGCGGGGATATCAAAGGGATGTTCCTGCAGGTGAGATTAGTAGAGGAGGACAAGCCCCTGTTGCGGTTCCTATGGAGAGAGAGGCCAGGAGATGAGCACCCAGCCATCTACCAATGGGAAGTCCTCCCTTTCGGAACTACATGCAGCCCATGCTGTGCTACATTTGCACTACAGAGACATGTCGCAGAGGACCCAGCAGCGGACGAAGAGGTCCGACACAGTGTGAAGAACAGCTTCTACGTAGATAACTGTCTACAAAGCGTTTCGACCCAGGAAGAAGCCGAGGCTCTCCTACTTAAACTCCGCGCCTCTCTGATCAAAGGCGGCTTTGATCTCAGGCAGTGGGCCAGCAGCGATCTGCACGTACTGCGCAGCCTCTCCTCCGAGGACAAGGCAGCGAGCAGCGAGACCTGGATGGCCACGATCCCAGGAGAAGCCCAAGAGATGACACTAGGACTAGTGTGGCGCTTCAAAACAGATTCGCTCCACTATAGACACAAACCCCTGACCACGGAGCAGGGAAGGTCGACGGCAATACCGACCACCAGACGGAGTGTGTACAGAACACTCGCCCGACAATATGACCCGTTAGGATGTATACTACCGTACACCACCAGGGCAAAGATGATTGTACGAGCATTGTGGGACAAGGACCAGGGCTGGGACGACCCCATTCCCGCACACCTTAAATCCACCTGGAGAGAGTGGGAGATGGAACTCCACTCACTCCCAGGCGTTAATATACGCCGAAGCTACTTCCCACCCACGGTGAGGCCAGAGACATGTAAAATGGATCTACACGTCTTCAGTGACGCCTCCGAGGTCGCCTACGGATCAGTAGCCTACTTGCGGGCCCAAGAAGAGGGGGGAGAGATCTACACAGCATTCATCCTCGCCCGCTCGAGAATAGCCCCACGCAAGCAACAGTCTATCCCACGTCTAGAGCTCTGCGCAGCCCTCGCAGGAGCGCATCTAGCCACGCTCATCCAACGTGAGCTCACCATTCCGGTGCATAGAACAATCCTGTGGTCAGATTCCACGACAGTACTCGCCTGGATCAAATCGGATTCATGCAAATACAAAGTCTTCGTGGGAGTCAGAGTCACTGAGATTCAAGAGTTAACCGGAGAGTTAACCGGAGAAGCAAACAGGCGCTATGTTGATACAAAACACAACCCAGCTGACGTCATCACCCGGGGAATGTCCCTAGATGACTTAACCCGTCATAACATCTACAGTGACGGACCAGCATTCCTCAAGCTCCCGGAAGGAGATTGGCCCACGCCCACCCCGAGGGAAGCAAGTGACGAGGAGGCTGAGAATAAGAAACCCATGTTCTGTGGATTGAGCACTGTTGTCTCCGCAGACCCCAACATAGACGATTGCATTACCATAGAGAGTGCGCAGCAACGGACATTCCTGCGGCACCACCCAGAGATTAAGTCCCCCGCTGATATGTCAGCAGCTGACTACGAGGAAGCAGAACTGCTTCTACTGCAACGAGCCCAGAGAGACTCGTTCCCCGATGAACTAGACTGTCTACAGGGAGGAAAGCCCGTCCCATCAGACAGCAGATTGATTCATCTGGCCCCCGAGAGTGACACACATACCCTCATCAGAGTGGGTGGTCGTCTGCGGAGAGCCCCCAATTTACCGGATGACATTAAGTACCCGATCGTATTGAACAGCCGACACAAGGTCACAGAGCTGATTATAAAGAAATACGACGAGGATGTACACCACGCAGGAGCAGAGAGAGTCTTCGCGGAAATCAGACGTCGTTACTGGATACTTCAAGGAAGAGAGGCGGTGCGACGCTTCCAGCGAACCTGTCTAGACTGCCGAAAGTGGCGCGCGCAGCCCAGCATACCACGGATGGCTGACCTACCTCCATGTCGCCTCCGACTCGGTGACAAGCCATTCCACTCAACAGGCATGGACTGTTTTGGCCCGCTGCACATAAAGAAAGGAAGAGGCACCGAGAAGCGGTGGGGTATTGTATTCAAATGCATGACCACCAGAGCGATACATATCGAGCTCCTTCCGACCATGAGCGCAGACTCATTCCTTATGGCCTTCCGAAGATTCACATCACGGAAAGGAAAACCGTCTACATTATTGTCCGATCACGGGACAAACTTCAAAGGCGGAGAAAGAGAGCTGAGGGAGAGCTTCCAAGCTATGGGCCCAGAACTTAAGACCCACCTCGCTCCAGCCCAGATTGACTTCCAATTCAACCCCCCAAACGCACCCCACTTCGGTGGAACTTGGGAACGAGAAGTACGTTCTATAAAGACAGCCCTGTACGCAGTACTTGGGGCCCAGACTGTGGCGGAAGAAGTCCTAATGACAGTCCTCACGGAGATTGAGGGAGTATTGAACTCAAAGCCCCTCGGTTACGTCTCCAGTGATGTAGCAGATGTCGACCCAGTCACCCCCAACACCCTCCTGATGGGGCGGCTAGATCCCGCGTTACCCCAGACAATGTACCGGCCTGAAGAAGCGAACGGCCGACGAATGTGGAGGTACAGCCAAGTATTAGCCGACAAGTTTTGGAGCAGTTTCCTACTGCACTACCTACCGTCTCTACAGACCCGCCAGAAGTGGGTAAAAGAGAGAGACAATTTGACGGAAGGAACAGTCGTCATGATTATTGACCAGTCACTACCCAGAGCTATGTGGCCGGCTGGCCGCGTAAGCAAAGTGATCACCGGTGCCGATGGCAAGGTCCGAGCAGCTGAAGTACTCGTCCAGGGGCGCATTTACACCCGTCCTGTGGCGAGGCTCATAGAACTGCCCCGACTCCCAGACACAATCGATGATGACCATGACCCTATGACTTTGTGAGTTGACTGACCCTTACAGCGAACCCTTGAGTGGTAGACAGTGCGGTTAATCTGTCTCTGCTTAACTAATTGGGTTGGGACCAATTAGGGGGCGGCTGTTCTGAAGGATCAGATTAAACCGAATATATATATTTATTTATATATATATATTTAATTGTATTGTATATCCCCTGATATCCCTTGTATATTCCTTGTACAATATGCATTGAATATCCCTTCTAGTCTACTGAACATCCCATAATAGTCTCCATTCTACCATTGGACGAGACCTTGGTGCCAGGTCGCCATACCCCTCAGACCAGGTTCAATCGTACCGCTCAACATGTATGGACAAGTCCTAGTTCCGCGTAGGAATATGTCTACCGCACCACTAATGGTACTATTTGTTCATAGTGCGTATATATACTGCGCTATTAAAGTAGAGCTTTCTTTTAGTCCAGTTCCTTACCCTCCAACAGAGTGACAGACGCAAAAGCCTCCCCGCGAACCACGTGTGGGCAGTAAGGCCAATTCGGCCCAGTATCGGCATTGAGACATCGTGTATATTAATATTTGAATAGTCATATTTGGCACTATATCGTCGAGTTGGACGTATTCTATTAAGCTAATAATAGTCTATTCATATGTAGTGCCTCGTGCGGTAAGAGTTCTATAGTAATCAGCACCCCCATCGTTTCGGGCATCAGCTGGACGCTTATCCAGGGTGGTTGACCCCACGTGAAGCTGCACCCGAGGAGCTCCAGGCCAAAGAGCGAGTGGACCTGTATATTGGATTATTCTACCGACGACGGCTAGCCTTCCCCGGCTTGGATTATGCTTTGAGTACTTTGATTATTCTATGGATAAAGGCCAACACTGCGGTGTGTTGGAAATACCCCCCCCGGAGAGGATGACAGGTGAGAAGACGCTCTACACGACGAGGTCGCCTCACGTCTCTCCATCGTGGACCGGAGGACGCCGGCCACAAAGAGTCCAACTGCTTTCATCTGTGGATCGAGGATCGCTGGGCACCGGGTCGCACGACTGTGGGCTCTCCCAGGATACCCTCGGCCAGACGGGATACAGCCAGACTCTACCCCCCCCCCCCCTCCAGCTGTCCTACAAGCAGTCGGAACCTTCCCCTAGTGTATCCAGCTATATAATCATTCAAGTATCATTGCTATTGTTCCCTAAATATTCCAGGTTGTATATTTGCTTCCTGCACAATCAGAGATTGGACATTCGATATTGATCTACCTACGAATACTCATTTGCCATAAAAGTGCATACTATTTCAAATCATAAATGTAATTAAGTGATCGTTGTACATACCCTTTGCTATGTATTATTATTAAACGCAGACTTTCGACTTGGTACATTTGTGTTGGATCCGTTTCATCAGGTGGGAGTGTTTATCATAATTATTTATACCTAGTACTGGGTGGCCAGAGTCTAAAGTACAAGAGGTAGTGGTAGTAAGTATCATATCTAACCATACAGTCAGGGAATTGTACCCCTCAGTTACACCTAGTTTATCACTGGTTAAGCTTAGGCAACTCTTTCGCAGTTGGTTAAGGTTAGAGTTTGGAATCAGGGCAGGCGTTCTATCGCCCTGCTCTAAGACAAACTTTAACCTTAACCAACTTCGAAAGAGCGCCTAAGCTTAACCGTCCAAAAACTTGCCGTCCCACGATTGGCGCACATGTCACATGACCAGAAACGTGCGTGGCCAATCAGAACGCAAAACGGGAACGCGGAAGGACAAGCCACTTGCTTAAAGTATAGAAGCGTCCCGGACAATAGGACAAGCCTTAATGTCAAGCCCTGCACTGCACAAGGCGTATTGCACAATGTGTTTGCCTGCGGGGTTCCCTGAAAGGAATCCCAAACTGTGCATGACATAAGATGCAAAATGGCTGCTGTGTGAATATGGTCAATGTAACCTGACCTGAGATGGAATCCAGCCAGAACCAAAGACAACTAAATTCTGCATCACGATTCATGATAAGAAACAGTTTGGTATTTTGCCCATGCCCTACAATGTAGGGAAGAGGAACTAGGAGCAGGGGAAGAGATACACTTAATCCCTTTATCAGAACAGCTGGAGCGGAGAGCAGGAAATTGGATGAAAATCAATCGGGAGGCAGATGGATACCCCAGGGCTAATCTCTGTAACACAACACCGCCTAACCCGACCACACCGTGTGCACGTACACCGCTTCAGCTGTTTACAGAAGCTACACCAAGTAGATACAACGGCATTTTCAAAACACCCCTCGCTTGAGAACGTTCTACCGTGTCATTTCAAGAGATGGGTTTCATCCATTCTGCTGGCTGGGGTTGCGTACATACCATCTACTCATGGCATTCTCCAAGTCATCCACTCAGTCTCTCTCTCCCTCTCCCTTTCTCCCCCGTGGCCTATACTTTATAAGATAAGATATTCCTTTATTGATCCCCTTGGGAGAATTCGGTGTCATAGCAGCATGGGGGAGGCGGGAGAGGAGGTACAGGTATGGGCATGGTAATAGTAGAGTTTTATGGGATATATTTCAATATCTGTGCAGCATGATTTAAGAATTTAAAGGATTTCCAAACACATTTAGCCCATGACCTGGTCATCAGCGTTTCCCAAATGTTCTTAGGTTCTTTGTGGTGGTGACAACCTGGGGCAGGTTCTTACTGTAGGTTCTTTGTGGTGATGACAACCTGGGGCAGGTTCTTACTGTAGGTTCTTTGTGATGGTGACAACCTGGGGCAGGTTCTTACTGTAGGTTCTGTGTGGTGGTGACAACCTGGGGCAGGTTCTTACTGTAGGTTCTGTGTGGTGGTGACAACCTGGGACAGGTTCTTACTGTAGGTTCTTTGTGGTGGTGACAACCTGGGGCAGGTTCTTACTGTAGGTTCTTTGTGATGGTGACAACCTGGGGCAGGTTCTTACTGTAGGTTCTTTGTGATGGTGACAACCTGGGGCAGGTTCTTACTGTAGGTTCTTTGTGGTGGTGACAACCTGGGGCAGGTTCTTACTGTAGGTTCTTTGTGATGGTGACAACCTGGGGCAGGTTCTTACTGTAGGTTCTGTGTGGTGGTGACAACCTGGGACAGGTTCTTACTGTAGGTTCTTTGTGGTGGTGACAACCTGGGGCAGGTTCTTACTGTAGGTTCTGTGTGGTGGTGACAACCTGGGGCAGGTTCTTACTGTAGGTTCTTTGTGGTGGTGACAACCTGGGGCAGGTTCTTACTGTAGGTTCTTTGTGGTGGTGACAACCTGGAACCTGACAACCTGGAACCACATGTATATACTATCGATAATCTAGCATTAATTACAACGTGTTTTGTGTATTCCAGTGTATTCCAGTAAAGGGCGTTTTTCACAGAATCTTTATTTTTGTCTGGAACTTTAAAAAACAAGTGTTTTTCAAAATGGCATAAAACGGAAATTAACAGATAAAAAATATATCCGTTTCGACAATGTTGACTGCAAACAAGTCATTGATAAGCGACGGCCAGATTAGACACATAGCCATAATTTAAGATATAGTTTATGCGTTCGCAAATATGAGAGCTCTGTCATTGAAGTGGGTGGTGGCCAGGGGAGAAAATTAGGCCACTTTACTCGCCAAATGCAAGTATTTTTTACGTTTGGTGAGTGATTCATGAAGACCACTCGCCAGTCTGGCGAGTTGACAGTGCCACGAGAGCACTGCACAAGACCCGCGGACATATATAATGTTTAATAAAAGTTCCCGCAGTACTGGCCAACCCGCGGACATATATAATGTTTAATAAAAGTTCCCGCAGTACTGGCCAACCCGCGGAAATATAGAATGTTGAATAAAAGTCCCGCGGTACTGGCCATCAGTCAAGGAAGCACTCGGCCACTCGCAAACAGATAACGTTAAACACAGCAGAAGATGGAAAACAGACAGACTGACCAACGGGGAACTGCATCCAACCCTAGTACAACCCTCGAGTCTAAGGCAAGGACACATTTAAATCACAGAGGTGTATGTTAGTCTATTGGACCTGTACAGTAGTTAGCTTCTAGTTAGCGTTTTAGCTATAGAGCTGCTTGCTAGCTAACGTTAGCCCCGTGTGCGCGTGTGCTCAAAGCAGCCAGCCCCATGTTAGCTAGGTGTATCTGTTATGACTATAATGTTTCCAAAAACGCACCGGACTACGACGTAAGGTTAGACATTTTATTTCATGCTCAAAAGCCCCTGGCTTGCACATCGCAGTCACAAACCAGTGCACAACAGCACACCAACCCAACTGACGTTACCACAACACTTGACGGTACTTCACAGCACTGTCGTAAGGCCACCGTGCCGTCTTAAAGGCACAGTGAACACTCGGACGCATACACAACATTGACGCGGCTTGACAACCGAGGTTCAAAGTTAACTTGATTGATTGATTGAAAACTTTATTAACAGATTGCAGAATGGGTACAATACAGTACGGCTCAATACACACAATCGTTAAGGGGATGCAGACCAGAGAAAGACTTTCGTCTTGTTTACATCAGGGTCCCCCATTTTCAATTCATCATAACATAATGCCATACACAACATACAGATAGACAGTACTGCTACATCTATACATTTCACATCTATCTATACACTTCACAACATACTTCGGTTTTTTTATTTCACTGCCCAACCCAGTCCAACCCAGTCCAACCCAGCATCTTTCACTGCCCAGTTCAGCCCAACCCAGTCCAGAATAGATCCCTCTTTCATGTTAATATGTTTTATGCTAATATTGTGAAGAGTAGAGACACGGTTATTAATGTTTTATGCTAATAAATATTTTAAAGAGTAGAGACACGGTGTGATTATTACTATGATTGAAAATCAATTTAGACGAAGACATACAAAGAAGTAATTATCACAATTAAAAATCAGATACTCGCCAGTTGGCTGGTAAGCCAAAAAGTTAGTTTCCTCCCCTGGTGGTGGCACGCAACGGGGTTCCGGAGCACCGGAACCGTGGCACTGAAAGTGTTAAAAGGTCTTAGGTCTTGTTAGTCTGCCTTTTGTTTTGATGCACCGGCTTCCTGGAATGATCTTCAACTCACACTAAAGATCAATACTCCACTATACTATGGACAATTTAAAAGCATGATCACAAACCTCCCTATACCTCAGTGTGTAGCTGTTTCTTATTTAGAGGAAAACTCCAACATGGTATCCATAAACTTCAATCGGTTCGGATCCTTTGAATGAAATGAAAATGTAAACAAACACTGGCGTTAGCGTTAGAAAGTAGCACTGCGTTGCGTGAAATCACTGCGCCCAGAGAGGAGTGGTTAGGCAAGAAAATGTTCGAGTATATTTGCTTAGAAAACGTAAATGTCTAATTCAATTATTTTTTATTTCTCCACGTGGTAAATACACAGGTCACAACATGTTTACAGGAACCTTTTGGAGTTGTATTTGGAGTGTATTTCGTGACTGTAGGGAACTTCAGGGTAAAGGTCTGACCCACTTCCAGTGATGAAGCTAAGCTACGCTAACGGTGCGGGCGTTCCCTAAGCCTAATGCATGCAGATAGACAAAAAAGTTATGTATCTTCTTGTCTAACTCCAGGGAAGATGTTAAATAAGCTAATTTCCAAAAGGTTGGAGTTTTCCTTTAAGATACATACCTTTTTCTTCTCTGTGCATGCAGTAGGAGTAGGAAGACATGCACAGTTAGCCTAGCTTAGCGTCAGTCACTGGAAGTAGGTTCCTCCATTAGCCTAGTTCCCAACGTCTTCCTACTCCTACTGCACGCACAGAGAAGAAAAAGGTATGTATCTTCTTGTCTAACTCCAGGGTAGATAGCAAATAAGCTAATTTCCCAACATTTTGGAGTTTTCCTTTAAAGCATGATCACAAACCTCCCTACCTCAGTATGTAAATGTTTTTTTTTTATTATTTAAAACATGATCACAAACCTCCCTACCTCAGCGTGCAACTGTTTTTAATTGAATCTCTCCATCTGTTTTTTCTTCTCTTTTCACCTTTTCATCCCATTTATGTATTCTGAACTGTTTGTAATCTCAACGGCATTACAAATGAGGGTAAAGCCTCAATGTCCTTTCCAAGAATAAATAAAAGTTTCAATCAATCAATCAATCAATCAATAATGCCACCAAAGCTTCATCAGACCACGTATTACAGCAGATATGGGCTAAATAAATTTCAAATATCTGAGAAGTAAATGGGGAACACTGATTTCTCATCCTACAAGTGACCATCGATAATTTTATAGACCGATAAACGGTCTGGTAAATGTAATCCAAGCCTCAGGTTCTTCATATTCAACACCCTTGTTATACGCGCTAATATATTTAACCCTAAACTAATCCGGCGAGCTAGCCAGATGCATGGAAGATCGGGATGACTGGAAGCACCGATGGAGGGCCCGTCCGAGGACGACCTAGTAGTAGTAAACTAAACTCCTGGCAGTTATAGTTCATCAGAAGTGTTGAGGAATCCCTGGGCCTGCAAGGTGTGATTTTTTCCCGTAGCCTCCGTTTGCGAAGACGGTCTCTGATTGGCTAGCCCGCGTACAGCGAAGACCCTCTCTGATTGGTTTAGCTCCGAAGGGCTCTGGGATAGAAATGTCCGCCTTGTACATATATATGCTTCGCCCCTCTTTCGAAATGGGTTATGCTTAGAGTTATGGTTAGGGTTAGCCCTAACCCTAACTCTAAGCATAACCCACTTCGAAAGAGGGCCAAAGCATAACGACTTCGAAGCAGAGAATATATATGTACAAGGCGGAAAAGACCCTTCGGAGCTAAACCAATCAGAGAGGGGTCTTCGCTGTACGCGGGCTAGCCAATCAGAGAGCGTCTTCACAAACAGAGGCTACGGAAAAAAACCACGCGCCTGCAAGCTATCTGATGATACTCAGTCAGTTTTATTTTAACCCTTTCACTGCCAAACGACAGCCGGTTAACCCTTTCACTGTGACAATACAGAAGGTTAGCCCTTTACTAATCACACAACCGACGGCGATGCTCCATCATTAGCATCATTAGCTCCGCGGATGCGGATGCGGAGCTAAGGCCTAACAAAAATATGGTTTGGTTCCGGTTGCCGACCAACCCTGCCGATTTAGGTGCGACCCAATTTATTTTATGAGTTAAAAGAAATATATAAAAAATTTAATTAAAATAATAATAAATAAAATTATTTTTTTACAATACAATTTCATAAAAATCTTAGTCAAGGGAGCTCCAGTAGCTCACCACGTACCTCGAGCGCTATTTCGGCGCCGGGGACAACCGTGCTCGTCACGGATCTGGGGTTTAGCGAGTTCGAATCCCGGACTGCAGCCGTGCCTTTCCCAGAGTGTCTTCCCCCCCATCTGAACCCATTCAGCCTGTTTCTGTCGGTCATCCTTGACCAGAATAAATGCGATAAACGCAAAAAAGAGCCAGGGGAATGGCCAAAGTTTAAAAAAAAAGAAAAATTAGTCAAACCTTTAGTATTATGGATATTAAACATGCTGGCAGAGTGCATGCATCCATGTTGTCGTGCACATTTTAATTAAATAAAGAAATTCCCTATCCATAGTCGCCGTGGGAAGAGATAAAATAAAAAATTGTTGTGTGATAGTAAAGGGTTAACCTTCTGTCGTGTGGCAGTGAAAGGGTTAATTGTATTTACTAGTGGTTGAAGTTAAGATTAAAAGAAGGGAAAGATGGTCTCAGATTAATATCCATGGAAAAACAGCATTTATGGCATTGCGAGCTTCCGTGATTTGACATACTTTTGGGGCTAGAGGCGTCCTGCTGCAAGCATTATGTTGACGTCTACAATAAGCATTAGGTTGATTGATTGATTGAAGTGTATTTCAAATATGCAACAACAACAAACAGATATAGCCTTAAGCCATTCAAATATATATATATATATATATATAAAAAGGAAGTCTAACAAAATGTTGTCATTAGCTATTATTTGAAAAGGAGTGGGAAGAAGTATACACGTATTTATACCCACCCATTTTTACTCAAATCATACTTTACTAGTTTATAACTACATTCTCTCTTTAGGGTCAGACTTGTAAAAAAACAAAATGTACTTAGGGTCAGACTTGTAAAAGATAATTTACTTAGCAAACATTTTTGATTCATTCCTTTTATTTGCCAAAACTGTAGTTACCCTGTATAGTTCCTCTAGCCATTTTATATACATATATACAACTAACTACACACACACACACACACACACACACACACACACACACACACACACACACTGCTAGATGCCACTAAATCCTACACACAACCTCACTGCTAGATGCCACTAAATCCTACACACAACCTCACCGCTATGCCACTTAATCCTACACACAACATCACTGCTAGATTAGTGATGCACGATATATCGGCCGCCGATATAATATCGGCCGATATGGCCGTTTTTTTACACATCGGTATCGGTCCGATATCAAGATAGGGCCGATATTAAAAAAAAAAAAAAAAAATCTTTTTACATGTTTTGGCCTTAAATAGTTTCAAAATATCAGTCATTTCTGAAAATAAGTTACAAAAGTAAAGAAATTATGCGTTTTGGAAAATAGCTCTTTATTTGATTATCATAAAAAAGTGTTTTCTATACAGAGATATCGACATCGGTAAATATCGGTATCGGCCAGAACAGCAATATTAATATCGGTTATCGGTATCGGCCACAATTTTCACATCGGTGCATCACTATGCTAGATGCCACTAAATCCTACACACAACCTCACTGCTACTGTAGATGCCACTAAATCCTACACACCTCACCGCTAGATGCCACTAAATCCTACACACAACCTCACTGCTAGATGCCACTAAATCCTACACACAACCTCACTGCTAGATGCCACTGAATCCTACACATTGGTCCTTTAATCTCATGGCATCTGGATCCGATTGTCCTGACACGCCCCCATACAGGCCCCTGTCAATCAAGACAGTGAGCTGGATCTATAAGAAGCACCATGACAGGGAGGAATAGTGGCTTAATTTAGCTCTGGAAAATCCCTCTGTTTGCATCCGAATGTAAAGAATGTGTTCAATGCAGGCAATGCCGGCATGACTGTGTTTAAAGCAAATCAAGAGGCACAATATAGGCTCAGGCTAGGCTTCTATAGCCCTAGTCAAATGAGTAGCCCAACTGTTTTGTCTGAGAAATATAACCCTGAGTCTGATCAGAATTGACAAGGAATTCATTGTTAAACATAACATCAGTTTTAGGCATTTGGCAAACGCTCTCATAATAATAATAATAATAATAATTCATATTTATATAGCGCCTTTCAGGAGACCCAGGAGGGGGCAGCTAGGGGAAGGGGAACAGGGAACAACATAACAACAAAATCAAAAGGAAAGAAAGAAAGAAAAAGAAAAGAGGGAAATCAGGGAGAGTCATTTACAAATTTGGTGAAGAGGTGGGTTTTGAGTTGGGATTTGAAGGAGTGCAGGGATGTACAGTAGCACTACGGTCTACGGATGTTTGGAGGGAGGGAGTTCGAGAGGGTGGGTGCGGCAACACAACAGAGAAGGCTCTGGGACCAACAGTCCGCATGTTGGTGGTGGGGATGGAGAGAAGACCGAATGGAGAGGAGACCGGAGTCAGAGGACCGCAGCCTCCGGGGCGGGATGTAGGGATGGAGGTCAGCTGGGTACCGGGGGGCAAGGGAGTGAAGAGCAGTGTTAATTTTGGCAGCTATTTTCATTTTAGTTTTAGTCTTAGTCATGTGTCAAGTGCTCCTTTTTCGTTTATTATATTTAGTCATCTTCATTTATTTTTAGTTTAGTCAGTTTTAGTCAACTAAATGTCTGAGCATTTTAGTCTTAGTCAGTTTTTGTCTCAATTTTGTCTTTTTTGTTTTAGTCTAGATTTTGTCGACGAAAACGGATGACATTTTTGTCTATTTTTAGTTCATGTAAAAGAAAATTATATAAATTATAAAACTTTTTTTTTCTTTTCTTTTTTACAGCTACTGTTTTATATACTGTTTTTTTTAGTAATAACTAGAAAGTAATGGTATTTATTCAACAACAGGTGATTGTATAGATTAGTATTAGTATCATTAAAAGTTCTATGCTCAACTATGCTTCACCCACAGAAAGGTTGTTGGCACATTGGTTCCACACGGACATTATACGTTGTTGCGCACTTCCTCCTATCCAGACGGATCCGTTTAGGTTAGCAACTGTAGTAGCAGAGGCTCTGTTGTGATTTTAAATGCACAATAAATATTCAACATTCTCTTTTGAGACTCCGCCTCAGACTCTTATCATTTGGCACTAAAAGCTAAACATTGTCACCGGTATGGCTGTCCGCAACATGTCATTAATTGTGTGCGAGAGGTCGATCAGTTAGCCACATTAGCGTGAGCTAGGTTAGCCACTAGCTAACGCGAGCTAGATGGAAACAATGTAACGTTACTGGTGAAAAAGTGATTTACCTTGGAATACTCCTTTGCCAACTTGCTGTACTTTGCTTGCAGGTCTGCAGCTGGATTATGAATAGTCCCAATTTTAGCCAAGGTAACGTTAAGCTAAAACTAGCTTTTCAAATAGCTCTTCAGCTAATGCTAATAACAGCTCCCGTCACACTGCTCAACTCGGGACGAGGGCATTAAGAAAAGTTATAATTATTTTGTCTCGTCTTGTTTTAGTCAACAATATCAACATACATGTAGAGAAATTTCGTCCTGGTTTTTGTAAATTACATTTTTGTGTCCTCAGTTGTGCTCAACGATATTTAATAAACTATTTAGTCTCGTTAGCGTCACATGGTATTCAATAACGTGACGTCACGTCTCGTTGTCGTCATGAAAAAAACCTTCGTTGACGAAGATCTTTCGTCACCATTTTAGTTGACAAAATTAAAACTGGTGAAGAGCCTTCTCCGCCGCAGCGCCTAGACTGTGGAACAGCCTCCCCCTCAATATACGGGCCGCCCAGACCTTGCAGGTTTTTAAATCACTTTTAAAAACCTACATGTTCTCCCTGGCCTTCCCCCCCACTTAATCACCACTAGACCCCTGGCCTATTTTTATCTTCTTTGCTTTACTGTGTCCTACCTGTTTTTATTCCATTCATTGTTTTACTGTGTTTTTAATTTTATATCTTGCATCGTAATATTTTTGTCTTTTATCAACCTGCCTGTGAAGAACTTTGGTGCCAGCTGCCGCTGCTTAGAAATGTGCTATATAAATAAAATTTACTTGACTTGACTTTGTAGGTGATGAGGAGGATCTTGAAATTGATGCGGGAAGGCAAAGCGCTCGCCACTAACGCAGGAGATGCTGGGTTCGAGCCCAGCTCTCGGCGTTGCTTCCGGCTTGGCTGGTCGTTCATACTAGTACAGTATTAGGGGGTGGGAAAGCCGGTGGGTGGGGATCAGACGTTGTGGACAGCGACTCCTACAGGTCGGTTGGTGCGCCTGTACAGCAGAATCAGGAAGTATCGGGGCAGCGTGAGCCTCCCACGCGTTACTCCTCGCCACGTTGCAGCCGACCAGTGGGAGGCATGGTCTAGCAACATTCGAGACATGGGAGGGAAGAATTGGATAATACGAATTTGGGATGGGAGAAAAATAGAAAATGGGGGAGAAAAAGTAGATAAAAAAAAAGAAATGTATGCGGGACTTGACTGGAAGCCAGTGGAGGTGGATGAGGGTGGGGGTAATGTGGTGCCAGGACTTGGTGCGGGTGAGAACCCTAGCAGCAGCATGTTGTACGTATTGTAGCCTGTTCAGGGCATTGCTGGGTAGCCCTACGAGGACAGAGTTTGCGTAGTCGAGACGGGAGGTGACGAAGGCATGAAAGAGAGTCTCTGCTAGAGTGAGATGGCCGGAGTCTGTAAATGTTCCTGAGATGGAAAAAAGCTGATTTAGTTATTGATTTTATATGGGAATGAAAGGAGAGGGTGGAGTCCAGTATGACAGCCATGTTGCAGTCTTGTGGGGAAGGGTGGATTAAGCAGCCATCAACTTCAAGGAGGAGATCTCCACCCTTCCAGAGCAGTGACTGCTTGGCCACAACCATGAGCTCAGTCTTCTTGCTATTTAGCTTCAGGAAATTGGATGACATCCAGGCCTTGATGTCAAAGAGGCAGTTGACGAGGTGCTGTGGGGGGAGAGGAGTGAGGGGTGAGGTACTGATGTAGAGCTGAGTGTCATCAGCGTAGGAGTGGAAATTGAGACCATGTTTCCGGATGACGTGACCAAGGGGGGGAGCATGTAGATCAGGGGTGGCCATGCGACTCTTTGCCCGCCAATGTGTGTCTCCTCCCTCCATTAACACATGCATTGCCAACCACGAGATTAGTCGGGTAACTCGCCATGCGTTGCGTGCCAAGACCCGAGAAAACTCTGGTTTTAATCGTTATTTCTTTTATTAGCGATATCCATTCATTTTCTTCCATCCAAAGTGATGTTATCATTGGGAATGGGTCTGAGCTCGCAAAAGGGCAAATACCGCCGCCTATCGTCTCCCGGATGGTATTGCACATCATTGGATTGGATTGACTGGGAATGTGCATCGAAAAAATAACTCTGGTCCGGGTCTTGCTTCTCGGGCAAGCAGTATCGTGTTACCAGATTGACTGAGGACCCTCAGAGCAGAGTCGATTATGTGTTTCGGACTATAACGTTGGATCAATAAACGTGATTGATATTTGGAATGGCGATCAGGAATTGGATTAATCTTTTTGCAGAACATCTGATGTGAGGTAAGGAATTTATGTTACGAATCTTCGGTTAAATCAGATGTTCCTATCACCGACATCGCAGCGTGTGTGTGTGACGTTAGCGCTGAGCAAGTCACTGAATAAGCGATTTTTCAGTCCGCTTTTGTATCGTGCATAAGGACACATATACTCTCGATAATCTAGCATTTATTTGAAAACGATTCATAAATCAGCCGAAGAATTACAACGTGTTTTGTGTATTCCAGTAAAGGGCGATTATCGCGGATTTCTCTGGAATTACTAGAACTCTCCAAAACTATACTCGTATTCAAAACGGTATAAAACGGAAATGTACTGATGAAAAAACAATCCGCTTCGTACATGTTGACTGCAAGCAAGTCATTGATAAGCGACGGGTGTATTAGACCCATAGCCATAATTTAAGATATAGTTTAAGTGTTCGCAAATTTCCCCGTCCTCCCATTATTCGCTATTGGCATTCATAATTCATCCAGAAAGGCTCCGGGAGCCAGCTGGACTCTGTCTGATATTGCAACGCCTCAATACCGCCGCCTGGTGGATCACTCTAAACCGGATGTGGCGCTCTGTGCATCGGGGGAAAAGCTCCGGCAGAGCTATCTTGTTACGTGGATCAAGACAAACACCTCGAGTGCATTGGATCGCTTTCGAGACGCAAGAATCAATATGCTTTCGGCGTTTATTGCTTCGACAAACGGAAAATGGATCTAGCAGATCAAAATCAAATAATTGGAATTTTTTTTCTCCAGACTCATCTGCCACAGGTAAGAGGAATCTAATGTTAATTCCAGCTCGATTGTGAATTTATTTCATTGCAATCCATCCGATCAACGTATGATGTCGTACTAAAGAAAGCCGTTACTGACAATCAAGGAATCATAAACGACCCCCCCCCCCCCCCCCCTTTCCTTCACGCATGATGGAGCATAATGTATAGCGATCGTATGCATTTGAATTTTTTAATATAGCGTGTATAGGAACGAAACGCCAATCGATTATGTATAATATGTGTCGGGGCCTATAACTCACGTTCTAGGAATTACTGCTCTACACTCTAAAAACATGCTTATATTCACGACGGTACTAACACGACAATATATGAATGGAAAAATATAACGTTCCCACATCCGGAACGATAGATACCCGATGTTGAATGGGCCATAGTAATGTCAATATAGCTATAATATTTTAAAAGTTATAGCCCTGAAAAGAAGGTGAGCGACTCCATAGGGTTACAGCACTGGCAGAGAGTGGTATAAGATGGGCAAACTGCGTGGCAGACAATGTGTTAAATATGCGTACCTACTGTACTCTTGGCTGAATCTTGTTTTGGGTGGTGATGTAATAACACCTGCATCATAGCAGGCTCAGGATGGTCAAAGTAGTCTATAGCCTGTTCATCCCTGTCTCTCTCCTCCACAACCTGGCTTGACTAGACATAAGGAGAGAGAGAGATGATTACAATTAACTGGTACATTCAGGTCCAGAATTGTTGGAATTCCCTGACAAAGATGTGCAAAAAGCTGTACAATTTAAACAATACCATACTGGTGTCTGGTAATGAGCAAATAGTTGTTTATTCAATTAATGCATGGAGCTGTTCCATCTTATTTCATTTGATACTAACTAACTACTCATACAGATTTCAAGTATTCAAATATCAATGATGAATATTGCATAAGGTTTACACAGTTAATATATCACCTTTTTGTTTTATATTCATGTTCAGAGAGGAGTAATAGTTAGAGCTTTGTATGTGATTTATATGGCAATTAAATCAATGGTGTGCTTGTTTGTTTGGGGAGTTTGACCTACAGTTAATGTGCCTACCACGTGAAGGTGCATGCTCAATGGACGGCACAAAAACAATTTGTGTAGGTGGAGACTAGAGCTACCACAGATAGTAATAAGTTATAAGAGTAAGTAATCCATACCATATATATCCTAATAGTTACCTTATTACCATACTTGGCTGAAAATAAACTTTGCTGCCTGTTGTGAATGTGTTTTTCCCTGTAGGCTAATACATAAGTAGGCATACATTTTTGCAGTTGATCAAAAATTAGCAGTTGAGTAGGCTATATGTGCTGTGTTTTTATGTTTTCCATCGAGGACCACCTTGGAAATAAGTGTTTTAATTAATGCTTTTAGGTGATATCCTCAGGAATACAAATTGGTCAAGATCATTTGTTTTTATGATGTGTTTTTAATTTCCAAATACAAATCTAATCAAATCAAAAAAGCAGTTTTTGCAGTTGAGCTACAGGTGTTGTATATTATACAGCCTTTTAGTTTTCATGGATCTTTATCAAAGGAACCCTTATCCTATTAGTTGGGTCATCTGTGGCACTTCCGTGACCGTGGAGAGCGAAGGTCCGTTTCTCAATGGATTTGTCATCTAGGAGGGTTAACACTTTGACTGCCATGAAACGTCTTTTCACGTCATTGCTGGCCATGCTCAAGTTGCCGGGGGACGCTGTACAGCGTCCTTATATCAATATTTCAAAAATCTGCGATCGGATTCATATGTCCCCTCCGCTGGCCTGAGATCCACCAGCAGGACCCACTGAGCTCTCTGGCGGTTCAGGAGCGCCATCTGGTGGCCGATCGGCGCAATCGCCAAACAGGATGTTGAATAGAGGTTGTCCTAGACGACGTAGTACTTCCGGCGCTCGCTATAGGTCCCGCGACTCTGGCTCGTCACACTACACAGTGATCGATTGCCAATAACTTGATAAACAACATGATTTGGACGTATATACCATTATACAAGCTGGAGATGGACCGGGTAAATTTACATCCCATAATGATAAGATTTCAACTCGACGATGATCGCCCAACGGCGCGCGGAGACTGGGGTGAGTTTCAGCGTGTAACGTTACCGTCTTCGATACTAACTGCTATTATCAACATTTGACCCACATTAGATGATTGGTATAACGCTGCCCACGGAATTATAAACGCCCCCTAGCCCATCCGGTCAACATCAGATGACAAGTAGTCACTTCTAGAAGTACGTCTAGTTGGAATTTTTTATATTGCGCTGATTGCCATAAAACTGTATTGCATCATCAATATAATGCATTTGGGGCTATAGATCACGTTCTGGAGAAAGCTGCAGAAAGAGATGAAAACATACTTATACATTAGACCATACTTTACTATGAATATGTGAATGAAAAAGTTTAACGTTGCTACACAATGAACAATACATATAGGACTTTGAATGGGCCCTAATAATGGCAATGTAGCAATAGAATTTAAAAAGTTATAGCCATGCAAAGAAGGGGTACTTCTCCATAGACAAATAGAGCCGGCAACCTATGGTATATCATTAATTTAACCCAAGGCAACCAAAGTGTTAATAAACAAATTTAGCCGGGGTGTATTTTTTTAAAAGACAGGGAAAATTTGTGAGACCAAAATCCAAAATGGCTGCCGTGGAAATGAAGATTTTAATGGTTTGACCTACAATGATGCACAATACATGGTACCAGCCCCATCTCAGTCATGTACCAGCCAGCCCCCTCTTAGGGCCCTTTCTCACTCACTCTATTCGTTTCTATTTCGTTCCGTTCTTCCCGTACCGAGATCTGATCCGAACTCCCCCCCCCCTCTCCCCCCTCTAGTTTGTGTACACACTTCATTCTGGGTGCGCTCTGGGTTTTGTTTACGGTTTGCGTTTTGAGCTTGTAAGCTTGCCGTAGTCGATGATGTCACGCTCGAAATGTAAACACAGGAAGTGTTCACACGGAGACTGGAGAATGGATGTTGATATAAAGATACAAATAACTAATAAATATGAAGTTATATTTGAACCTCTGTTGTCAAGCCTTGTCAATATAACCCACCCCCCTTTTCTCACGAATGGAACTCTGTTGTAGAGTCCGCTTTTGATCGTTTTGCAGCGTTAACAATAACGCTAAGCTAACGGCTAACGCTAACGTTACTGCAACATACTAGTAACATTGCTCGCATCGATTATATTGAATGTCATTGATCTACTGGTCGACCGAAAATGTAAACGGGAATGTCTTAACACGACTGCGGACTCTGGATGTTGATATAAAATGAACAAATTGCCAATAAATATGAAGTTATATTTTATCACGAATGGATGGTGTTGTAGAGTCCGCTTTTGAGCGTTTTGAGCGATCTACTGGTCGACCACGGCCGACTTGTTGGGCACCACTGGTCTAATAGAAATAAATGCATTCGAACAATGTTATAGACATAGCAATGGCAAACAAAATGTATGACGTTATGTCAGCACCAGGCGCCACGCCCGTGAAAAGGTACAAGCTCGCAAAGCCACACCCCCCGTTCTCCCGGGACCGACCCCGAGACCACCTCTGCCAGCTGGTCCCGTTCAGCGGGGGGTGAAACGATTCAGCGCCGACTCGCACCCCAAAAGTGGTGAGTGAGAACACTGCCCCCCGTGCTCCGGGACGGTGATTCGATACAAAAGGCTGAGTGTGAAAGCCCCCTTAGTCATGTACCAGCCCACTCTCAGTCATGTACCAGCCAGCCCCCTCTCAGTCATGTACCAGCCAGCCCCCTCTCACCCTTCTTAAAAATATTCAATTTTAAAAACAATCTTAAATTGTATTTAACACTGTATTTTGTATTTTGTTTTGTTTTTTGTTTTCTGTTTCTTTGCTTGCATGTAATTTTAGCCATCTTAATTGTTAGTTTCATTGTGTATTGTATGTTGAGTACTGGCTTTTAATAATTAGTAACATTGATGAGCATTCTAAAAGCAATTCTAAAAAATACTCAATTTTAAAAACAATCTTAAATTGTATTCAACACTGTATTTTGTATTTTGTGTTGTTTTGTTTTTTTTGTTTTCTGTTTCTTTGCTTGCATGTAATTTTAGCCATCTTAATTGTTAGTTTTATTGTGTATTGTATGTTGAGTACTGGCTTTTGATAATTCTGTTTTGCAATAATTGTTTTGTATGTTTTTTTGTGTGGACCCCAGGAAGATTAGCTGGTTGCCATGGCACCAGCTAATGGGGATCCGTAATAAAATCAAAATTGTCTCAGTCATGTACCAGCCCACTCTCAGTCATGTACCAGCCCACTCTCAGTCATGTACCAGCCAGCCCTCTCTCAGTCATGTACCAGCCCCCTCTCAGTCATGTACCACAGCCCCATCTGTCATGTACCAGCCCCCCTCTCAGTCATGTACCACAGCCCCCTCTCAGTCATGTACTACAGCCCCATCTCAGTCATGTACCAGCCCCCCTCTCTCAGTCATGTACCACACGACTGGCGGGGGGGGGGGGGGGGGGGGGGCTTAGTGAGAGATGTGATTGGGCCAGCCCAGTGTCAGTCAGTACCAATGGGCCATATGTCCCAGCATAGTAGTGGGCCGGTCGTTGACCAAACTCAGTCCTGTATACCAGCCCCCTCTCAGTCATGTATACCAGCCCCCTCTCAGTCATGTACCAGCCCCCTCTCAGTCCTGTATACCAGCCCCCTCTCAGTCATGTATACCAGCCCCCTCTCAGTCATGTACCAGCCCCCTCTCAGTCATGTAACCACAGCCCCCTCTCAGTCATGTATACCAGTCCCCTCTCAGTCATGTACCAGCTAGGGATGGGTATCATTAGGATTTTATCGATACTACTACTCTTATCGATACTGCTTAGCGGTTCTGTACTTTATCGATACTCTTATCGGTTATTTTTCATTATTTTGCAAGAAAAAAATACAATTAATTAAGAACATAATCAACATTGCTTTATTATTCTTTTATATAACTATATAAATATAAATAAATATTATTTCTTCAGCAGCAAGTAACAGCAGCAGCAATGTTTTAAATGTGTCTGAATTATAGACTTTTATAATTAACAACAAATAAGATAAAATAAATACAGTTTTTCACTGTTTTACAGCAAAAGTTCAAACAAACAGTTGCATGGCAACAAATAAAATAATGATAATAAAATGAATAAATAAAATATTAAATAAATAAATAGGCTACACGTCTCTCTTTTTGTGTTACAAATTGTGCTCACTGATATGAACATAGGCCTCTTTACTTACTTAAAAAAAGGAAATATCAAGAAATATGTTTATGGTATTCCACCATGCCATGTGTTTTATTCTATGATGCTGAAGTCGGTGTCATACAATACTATTTTAATTGACAGTCGATTCTGCCAATTACGTCACACCGCTTGCACCCACCTCTGCTGTTCTTACTACCAATCGGAAGCTCTTATTCGTTTTTTTACTTCCGGAATTTCGGCCATTACTCTACTCGAGAGACTCAACTACCGGAGCTCAGGCTAATAACGTTAGCTCCCCGACGGCCACATTGACGGTACTGGCAAATGTCTTGTTGCACTTGTGGCAACAAGCGTTATCAGCATCGACTTTAGTAAAATAGACCCAGACTTTTGAACGTTTCGTTCTGTCTGCCATGATGAGAGCAGAGCTGTCTATTAGGGGTGGGGGGAAATCGATCGCGATACTTTGCGTGGCGATACTGTATCGATACAGGGACGCCAAGTATCGATATTTAATTATTAATTCGAAAAATTTAAACATTTAAAAAAAAATTATAAGGAAGTTGCATTGTTCATTTCAATACCTGTAATAGTACAGTAGTCCACACACACACATGTGCATTCAGTTAAGTTGGAATATGACTGTAATACAAACAGTTCAGTTTGTCAGGTACATGCAACACAGATTACAGTGTTTACATCTGTCTGCTTGAGAAAATACCATGTTCTGCAATAAAAATGATTGAAGTGAGATGAACAGACTTGCAGTTGAAAAAGGTAATAAATTATAAAAAAAAAAAAATGCAATATTAATATCGCAATACTCAGCGTATCGCGATATATTTAGTATCGCGATGCTATCGTATCGTGACGCAAGTATCGCGATATTATCGTATCGTGAGGTCTCTGGCGATTCCCACCCCTACTGTATATAGCCTACAACTTGAGAAATGTTCTGAAGCACCCGAGTGTGTGTGTGTGTGTGTGTGTGTGTGTGTGTGTGTGTGTGAGTGAGTGAGTGAGTGAGTGAGTGAGTGAGTGAGTGAGTGAGTGAGTGAGTGAGTGAGTGAGTGTGTGTAAGAGCACAGCACAGCCCACAGCAGAGAGAGACCGAGGGAGGAGAGATATAGAAAACGGCCAACAAGATTAGTTTGCGATGTTTAAATTCCTCGGAAAACCGATAACGTCGGAGCTTATCAATACTCAGTTTTTTTTCTAATTTAGTACCGGTTCCCGTTTAGAACCGGGTTTCGGGGGGGGGCATCCCTAGTACCAGCCCCCTCTCAGTCATGTATACCAGTCCTCTCTCAGTCATGTACCAGCCCCCTGTCAGTCATGTACCACAGCCCCCTCTCAGTCATGTATACCAGCCCCCCTCTCAGTCATGTACCAGCCCCCCTCTCAGTCACGTACCAGCCCCATCTCAGTCATGTACCAGCCCCATCTCAGTCATGTACCAGCCCGCCTCTCAGTCACGTACCAGCCCCATCTCAGTCATGTACCAGCCCCCCTCTCAGTCATGTACCACACGACTGGCGGGGGGGGGGGGGGGCTTAGTAAGAGATGTGATTGGGCCAGCCCAGTGTCAGTCAGTACCAATGGGCCGCTCTCCCAGCATAGTAGTGGGCCGGTCATTGACCAAACATTAAAAAAATATATAATAATAAATAATAAAATAATAAATATATATATTTTTTTTTAATCAAACAGCCCAAATATGTATCGGGCCACCGGGAAAATGCCCGGTATGCCAGATGGCCAGTCCAGGCCTGCCTATAAACACATGAAGGGTGCCATGACTGAAAAAAAGGTTGAGAAACGCTGGTATGGTGTGGCTCTTTGTGGTACCACAGTAATTTTTGTGGCTCTTAGTCTCTGACTGGTTGGCCATCCCTGATGTAGATTGTGAAGAGGAGTGGACCAAGAACGGAACCCTGTGGCACACCTTGTTTGAGTGGGGCATGGGTGGAGGTGGAGTTGCAGATGGAGATGGACTGTTTTCGGTCAGTGAGGTAGGACTCGAACCAGATGAGAGCGGTCCCAGTGACACCCAGATGGTCAGAGAGGCGGTTGAGGATAATGGAGTGGGAGACCGTGTCAAAGGCAGCAGATAGATCCAGGAGGATGAGGAAGCTGATGTGACCGGAATCGGTGGCAATGAGGTAGTGTTGTCACGATACTGGAATTTCGACTTCGATACGATACCTTGAAAAGTATCGATACTTCGATACCATTTCGATACCAATTTTTTTTTTTTTTTTTTTTTTTTTTTTTTTTTAAACAAATTTAGCTTTTGTTGCTGGTTGATTCTCCTCAGCTTCGAGTCTGGTACTAAGAGAAGATACATATAACACTTTTAAAACCCTTTGTTTATCTTTAGATCACACATTTAAAAATAACTGTTCATCTCACTTCAATTATTTTTATTGCAAATGCAGAACATGGTATTTTCTCAAGCAGACAGATGTAAACACTGTAATCTGTGTTGCATGTACCTCACAAACTGAACAGTTAGTAACAGTTTTTATTTAAAGATAACGAGAGCAAGCGAGAGAGAGAGAGAGGTATCGGTAGATAGAGAGAGAGAGAGAGAGGTAGCGGTAGATAGAGAGAGAGAGAGAGAGAGAGAGAGCGAGAGAGAGAGAGAGGTAGCGGTAGATAGAGAGAGAGAGAGAGAGAGAGCGAGAGAGGTAGCGGTAGATAGAGAGAGAGAGAGAGAGAGCGAGAGCGAGAGCGAGAGGTAGCGATAGATGGAGAGAGACAGAGAGAGAGGCTATGCTCGGAGAATTTTAGTAATGTTACATTTTCAACAAGATTGCTGCTATTTAAACACTTGGTGGAAACGGGGTAACGTTAACCTTATGTCGACTGTAGTATTGTATGACCTCGACATAACGTTTACACGTTAACGTTACTCCGTTTCCAAGCAGTATTTATAACGGTGGCAAGCTAAGCTAAGGGGGCTAACTTTAGCTGGTAGCTGTAACGTTACAACGAAGCAGCTGTTGATATTATGCGCCATCAGTAGACAACGTATCATGTATTAAACTAGAGTTAATGGTTTAATGCTTCAGTCACAGTGACGTTGAAAGAGCAGCTGTCACGAACCTCTTTCATTTCTTTATGGAGATCGGCGCTGGCACTGCTATTAACACCGCTTGCAAATAGCATTGGGGCATTTGTAGCTTGTCCTTCGTTGTTTACTTGAAACCCGAAGTACCTCCAAACCAGGCCTGTACATTGCGACATATATGTCGCACGTGCGACACTGACGTCAGTCTGTGCGATGAATGAATTGACTTCAGTAGCACTGGTGCGATGGCCCGTGGAGCAAGCAAAAAAAAATAAAGTGTGACGGTAAATTGAATGGACCACAGCGCCACGCTATCCACTTGGTACTTGTAGTCTCGTGCGATTAAAAACAATGTCCCGTCTCGCGTAGAGTCCATAATCAAACACCAAATCCCATAATCCCTAGCGAACAATATCCCCGCGACTAAGTTGCGAGCTCAATGTACACTGACTGGGTGACTTCGACAAGATGAAGCGCTTTTTTAAGGTATTAAATCCAACAAAAGAAGTACAAGATCAAAACCCCAAACGAGCCCGAGAGGGACCACCGTTAATAGAAACGAGACAAAAGGAGAAGATTAACAAGATGTACAGATATAACGCAGAGTGGGAAAATGATTTTCCGTGGATATTTTTTAATGAGGAAGCACAGCTATTATTATTCTGTCACTGGTGCCGGGAGACTCCGGAAAAGATCCGATCAGAGAATCCCTTGACTCGCGGGTAACAATATCCTAAAAAGGGATAACATTAATAAACACAATACGTCCCATCGACACATTCTTGCCCGGGATGCCTTCAACGCTAAACAAACTCCTGAGCGCGGGCCGGTGTTCTGCAAAATCCTACTCCCGCACCCTCTTGCACTCGCTGAGTAAACAGACGACCAGAGCGGATGATGCTGATCTCCGTGAGGTAAAGTTTAAGATGAATGTGGCATATTGCATCGCCAAGGAAGAAATGCTGTTCACTAAATTTAAGCCGCTAATTTTACTCTGTAAAAAGAACTCCATCGTATGGCTACTTAAATTCCCCTCCGGGATCAATAAAGTATTAATTATCTATCAATCAATCTATCTATCTATCTAATAACGAGACAATATGCAAATAAGGTAATAATAATAATAATTCATTTTATTTATAAAGCCCTTTTCATTCATGCAGAGTTCCTTGTACTTAGTTCTGATTAATGCAATAGTGTGTGTGTGTGTGTGTGTGTGTGTGTGTGTGTGTGTGTGTGTGTGTGTGTGTGTGTGTGTGTGGATCTGAAAAAGTGGCCAGCAGACATGATGCTGGAACTGTGACACGTGTGCAGTGCACACACACACACACACACGCACGCACACACACACACACGAATAATTATAATAATAATAATAATAATAATAATAATAATAATAATAATACATTTATTTATTTGGTTCCACAAATATGTACAGGTGTTTGTATGCATTATATCTATTTGTTATGTTGGTTTCTAGGTGTTTCTAGGTTGGTTTCTAGCTTTCCCTGTAATCTGAGTCCACACCAGCGCTGCCTGGTCTCGGACTGCTTCATATCGGTTATATGGTTATGTCCTTGTTCTTTTTGTTTTACATTATGGGCAAATAAAGAAAGAATTTGTCTAAAAGCATTTCTTGTTAAAGTTTGGATTTTGTGTGCCCTGTATGCAAGATTCATGTCCCTTGCCAGTCACATACCTATTTAAGTAATGAACTGCACTACTTGTGGTTGTTTTTAGAGATTTTAGAGACGTTTTATACTCGTGCTACAAGATTTTGGCCTGTGCTACAAAACTATCAACCTCTGTAGCACCAGTGCTATGTGCAAAAAAAGTTAACGTACAGCCCTGCTCCAAACAGCACTTCTGCTGCTTTCTTTATCCACAAGCACAAGTTGCGGAGGCTCTGCATTTACCATCTTCAGCTAAAATGTTTGTTTACTAACTGAAGAAGACGGCTCTCTGTGACTCTGTGAGGGGGAGGGCTGGACTCGGAGGAGCCGGGGGGCAAGCGCGCTGAGCGCTCTGAACAGCGCGTCAACAACTTGCGGTAGAACACTCGCCAGCAGTGGTACCGATACTGCAGAAAGTATCGGTACTTCGGGAAATGAGTATCGAAGCCTTTTTAAATATTCAGTATCGATATGTATCGATACTTCGATATTTTTGACAACACTACAATGAGGAGGTCGTTGGTAACCTTGGTGAGGGCAGTCTCGGTGCTGTGGTGTTTCCTGAAGCCAGATTGAAAGGGTTCATAGAGCTCATGGTTGGACAGAAGTTGGTTCAGTAGGGCGGCCACTGCTCTTTTGCTCTTTCCAGGATCTTGCTTAGGAAAGGAAGGTTGGAGATCGGCCGGTAATTCCCAAGGTCATCTGGGTCCAGACCAGGCTTATTCAGGATGGGCGTGACTGATGCTGTCTTGAAGCTAGAGGGTACCCTGCCTGATTCCAGGGAGGAATTAATTATTCCCACGATGGTAGGGCACACGGCAGGTAGGCTGGCTTTGACCAGGACTGTGGGTAAGGGGTCAAGGGAGCAGGTGGAGGCCTTGGCCTTGGTGACCAGCTTAGCCACCTGGAGATCGTCGACAGGTGCAAAGGAGGCACTCATACAGAGTGCCTTACTATAGAATAACTTTAAATTCATGTCTGTCATGGACATTGCACATCAGCTTCACGTACTACTGTATAGGTCTGTCGGTTGTTCCTGAGAATACAATTTGAATATGAATATAGGCTGAAATTAGGCACATTCAAATGAAATATTAATATTAATCATGTACACATTATTACCACATTGAATCAAGAGTAAAATGCTTACAATTAACAAGTCTGTTGTATTTGATATTATGGGTAGTACTAATAATAGACATGCATTTTCAGTCCACCTCATAAATACTTTTTTTTCTATTTATTTATTTATTTATTTACATTCGACTGGCAGTTTGGTATTCAAATTCATATTTTTTTTTAAATTGAAATAACATTTTAACATTGAAATTCAATTAGACAGCCATACTATACTACTGTACATAAAGACTGAATCAATTAAATATCCTCTCTCTATGAAATATGAGCTCCGGCAGTATGTACTAGGACAGGTAATGTTGTTCATAATGAACGTCGTGAATACAGCCCTCTCTCTACACTGAGAGAGATAGTCAAACTGCTACTTTTCATACCTGCTTTACTTCCTGTTTAACAGGAGGCACCTGGGGATTTCCATCCCACTGTAGGGACAAAAGAAGAAGGGAGCGGAGTGGACACTACAGAAGATTACAGGAGGAATGGGGAGAGATAAATATATATAGAGATAGAGAGAGTGCGATGAGATAGATAAAGAGATATAGAGAGGTGAGAGAAAGAGAGAGATGGAAAGAGGCCGAGATAGAGAGAGAAAGAGGCCGAGAGATGGAAAGAGACCGATAGAGAGAGAGATGGAAAGAGACCCGTCTCTGGGAAACACTGCATATAGACAGCAGGCCTCACATTAAGGGCTGCTGCCAAAATAAAGGTCACAGATCCAATAGGGAATTGAGGAAGATGAATTCAGACAGTCTGGCGGTCAGAACGTGTTTTTTCTTGGTTATTATTATACAAGACATCCACTTTCTACTGCAGGCTTTATTAATGCTTTATTATGGAAAGGGAGAGTTGATTGATTGATTGATTGATTGATTGATTGATTGATTGATTGAAAATGTTATTAACAGATTGCAGAATGGGTACAATACAGTACGGCTCAATACACACAATTGTTAAGGGGATGCAGACCAGAGAAAGACTTTCGTCTTGTTTACATCAGGGTCCCCCATTTTCAATTTATCTTATATGACATACAGACAGTACTGCTACATCTAGACATTTATGACATACCAGATTTACAAATACAGTACTGTTTGTGATACAAAAATAGTCTAAAAAAGAGAGTATATACATTTGACGAAGAAACTGTACATTGGAGAAGGTGGGGTAAGTGGGGGTAGGCTGGGGGGGACTGTACATTGGAGGTGGGGGGGGGGGGGCTATATGGAGTGCTCTCAGTCTCCATATAGCTCCATCTGCCACTTTCGCACAAACACCAGCCCTCCTTATAATGTAATATCTATTACATAAACAAATCCATGGACAGCTCTACTTCCAGAACTTAGATGGAAGTTGGTGTCAGGACACACCTCCTCCCGAGTCCGCACACAGACAGACACAATCTGTCGAAAGCGACATAAAACACAAACACAGACTGACACACGCACACCCCAAAGACAACCAATATTTCTGAGCAGAATGTCTGTACAACTACGTCTACGTCACATAAGACCAGTCACAGTCTCTGAATATGAAACCACTACAGCGTGGTGCGCCGCGCGCGCAGTACAGTAGTAGCTGTCAAAACTTGGCACTGCGCAGTGGCGCACTGCACATTATGGAGCCGAACCTAACGTTACAACCAGGTGTGGTGTGGGAGAGTGTAATGCACGGCTACTTTACTTACCTTGGTCTCTTAACTCGATGGATTTGAGGTGTCCGAAGCATTGTCCATGACTAGATAACGTTACTCTGAAAAGTCAAGTGAGGGTATGAGCTTGTATAGCTAAGCTAAGTGACAGCTCTAGCAGCCTGGCTCCCCGACACTACAGACAGCGCGGTCACGCCTCCTCCTCGTCCACAAAGGTTACGGAGACAGAAGAATGCACTCACTGAACTTGCCTTGCAAGCTGCAAGCGGATTGGCAGAGAAGCTTAATTTAAAAAAAGAATAAAGTTATTTCAAGTCTTCAATTAGCTAAATAGTCAATACTTTTTCAACCGCGGTTAAAGTTGGCAGGCTGCAGGCGGCACGTCACGCTGTCGGCACGTCTCCGTGTTGTTGCTGATGCTGCTTGAAGTCTGCCTCCAGAGGTGCGCGGCTTTTACTTCACGGGATGTCCCGGCGTGGCGGCGCTTAGGCGTGGAGACCGAGATGCTTCCAGCTGCAGCGGGGACGGTTCGACTAGCAACGTCTCCGACCGTTTGGTAGAATCCGACAGGCAAAACGTGTCAGACCATCAACAGGCGACCATGACGCTCTAATGATAGACAGCGCTGCTCGCTTGAGATGATGATGGGAACAGTGTTGATTGATTGATTGATTGAAAAGTTTATTAACAGATTGCAGAATGGGTACAGTACAGTACAGCTCAATACATACAATTGTTAAGGGGATGCAGACCAGAGAAAGACTTTCGTCTTGTTTACATCAGTGTCCCCCATTTTCAATTCATCATAACATATATGACATACATGACATACAGATAGACAGTACTGCTACATCTATACATTTATGACATATCAGATTTGCAAATACAGTACTGTTTGTGATACAAAAGTGTCCAGCAAAGGAGTGTATATACATTTGGCATAGAAACTGTACATTGGAGGAGGTTGGTTGGGTGGGTTGGGTGAGGGCTGTACATTAGAGGTGGGGGGGGGGGGGGGGGGGGTTGGGAAGGGGACACACACACATTTTACACTGTACATTGGAATATTGACAAAGCCTTACTTGGTCATTTACTGTACAACTAGGTTAGGACATTTGTAGGGGCCAGTTTCGAATTGCAGTCTCACGTAGGTGTTTTTTGAGAGTGTTTTTGAAGGTGGGTAGTGATTCACATTCCTTTACAGCTTTAGGCAGGGCGTTCCACATTGATGTGGCATAATTGCGAAACGTGTTTAGTCCCTTGTTTGAGCCGAATCTGGGTTTTACATGATTTGTGGAGCTCCCTCTGGTGTTGTGATCGTGGTATTCACTGACCTTTGGGAAGTATTTTGACATGTACATGGGTACCTTGGTCGCGTAGTGTATCTTGTAGACCAGGCCCATTGCAAGTTGCTGTACTCTGTCGTCTACTCTAAGCCATCCTAGGTTGTCAAAGTGGGCAGGGGTGAGGTGGGTTCTAGGAGTCAGGTCAAGTAGTAGTCTGACTAGCTTGTTTTGAGATGTTTGTAATTTGTTTTTTAGTGCCTTTGAGGTGCTTTGGTACCATGAGGTGCAAGCATAGTCGTAGTACCCTTGAATGAGTGCTCCTGCTAGAGTCTTCATGGTATTCTTGTTTACCAGAGAGGAGATCAGTACAGTTACTGGTACTGTAACTGTACAGTTACAGTTACTGGTACAGTTACTACAGTAGCTTGCACTGCAGGCCTCTACAAATACCATCACATGAATTTCATCTCTGGAACTGGAATGGACTTGGTAGTTGCCTTTTGATGTTTCACATTCTTTTTTCTTTTTAGTCATACATGTACACTACCGACCTCTTCTCATTTCGAAGATATATTATTTTGGATGTTTGGGTTTAACCTAATAGTCAGCTACAATAGCATTAAAGGTGCACTGTGTAGTTTTGTGATAGTCAGTGAATCATTAAAGGTATATGTTCACAACCGAATAAACAAACTGTCCTCAGAGGATATCCCTGGAACAGTGTTTGAAGATATTAAAGCTACCTAAAAAGTTACTATTTAATTGCTGTTATTTTGCACAATCAATGCGGACATGACCACCCGCATTTCACTGTATGCCCTGGTATGTGTATGTGACAAATAAACCTCTTGATTCTACAAAGTCAGGACCCACAATTATAGTCTAAGCTTAAACACAGTGCCTAAAATATATATACCTTTTTTAATAACACAAGAATGACAGAAAATGTCTTTTGCAGGCTCTGCAAACAAATCCCCCTCCTACAAAACTGCATAGTGCAGCTTTAATTATAATTCATAATTAGCAGACAAGGCAAGACCAGCCATAGGCTACATTTGAATGACCCTGTGTCCTAGGGAAAGAGACTGAATTTCTCATTTGGCCTATGGCAGAAAAAAAAAACACTATCCACGAAGACCCTTCGTGTGGGTTGACAGCTAAAATATGCTACATTTCAGAGACGGAATGCGTCCATACAGGGCAAGGAGTGTGTGCGAGTGCTACGCCATCTGCTGGTCAAAAGGACAAACACATAGTCAAGTGAGGAGAAGTGGAGTATCAGTATTTTCGTTTTTATTACATCCTCATTTTTGAGGAATCTTGTGTTTGGACAGTTGGACATTTATATCATCTCATAAATTGCACCCCTCATGACGTCTTTACAAGCTCCAGACAGGAGAAAAGCAGACTTGAGGGTATGAACGCCAACAGCAGGAATGGGCAGTCCATCATTGTAATAGGCTATTCCTGTGACACACCGTTGGTTTGAGAGCTGTCCGAAATTGGACTGTACAGCACGGGAGACCAGACTCAATGTCATAAACTGAAACAAGATACAGTTCTGTGGAATACAGTGAAAAAAAAAATTGTATTACACTTTTCTCCTCTTTTTCTCCCATCCCAATTCCACTGTGCCAATTATCCCCTCCTCTGTCTTGAACGTTGCTCGCATATGCCCCCCACTGGCCGGTTGTAGGGAGGATAGACGCCTTGCATCACGTGTCCCCTCCGATACACGAGGAGGCAGCCTGTCACACCTTTTCACCTGCCAGCGCGGACTCTCATTGGCGAGGTGTAACGTGTGGGAGGCTCACACTACCCCCGCCATTTCCTGTCTCTGCTGTGCAGGCGTCCCCAACCGACCTGTAGGAGTCGCTGTCCACAACGTCCAGATTACCACCCATCGACTTCCACCCGCTGACTCTGCCAATTGAGTTAGTATGATGGCTGGCCCAAGCCGGAGGCAACGCCGACAGCCGGAGTCGAATTCTATGTCAACATACCTTCTGAAAAGATTGAAAAACACGATTTCCATTGTACTAAATGTTTAAACACAGAATACATTCCAAGTCATCCTCATTGTACTGAATGTTTAACACTAGAACAGCCATGGAGAAAATGTCACTGATTCCCGCCGGAACGGGTCAGATGACCCGACAGCTTATGAGAAATATGAGAGAAATAAACAGTGTAAACTATATAATTACCTCTTAATATAAAAATATGAGGTTTACCACAGGTTTGAGTGACAAACATTTATATAAAAAAAAAAGTATAATTTTATTTTTATTGGATGGAAGAGCCACATGCGGCTCGCGAGCCACGGGTTGGCCACCCCTGCGCTAGACGCTCGGAAAGTGCCGTGACTTATATGTGGAATAACGTTCTAATTACATTTTCCTGAAGTCATTTGGAAATTTCAGAAACCGTGCCAGATAAAACTGGTACTTTTAGGAAATGACAGAGCTGGAGCTCGACCGAGTGACAAGGATACATTTATTGAAAATGCCTAGGGAATATTCGTCTTCATTGTACTGAATGTTTAAACACAGAATACATTCCAAGTCATCCTCATTGTACTGAATGTTTAAACACAGAATACATTCGTCTTGTACTGCAAAACGAGCATTCTGTGCAGCAGCAAGTTGACCTTGTACAGGGTTCCAAAAATCTGAACTATACCTTTAAATAGAGTGCATCTTTTTGATGGGTATCTTTCCCCATTTTAAGAGGAGATGATGGTGGTAAACTAAAATTATATATGCAAAATAAATACATTAAGAAACACATTCTAAGAGGCCACTTCCTGTATTGACCCAAGGAAATTATAAAAGAAGGAATAGTCATTAAGCCAGAACACCAGTGTTCTATGCTCTGCTTGGTGCCAGTTCTAGTATTGAAACCTATGGGAGATGCATGGAGAAGCAAAATATACAAGTATATACGGTACATCAAAATCTAAAATCAAATGTTAGCTAGTTACGGTAACAATGCAACAAATTGCAGATGATTCTGACATCCGAGGTGAAAACCTGTTTAAATAAACGAGGAGATGGCGATACCATTCAACTCAATGTCGGTAGAACTGAACACTTTCACACTTCACGTGCTACACAGTGATGTAATGACCCTTCCTTCTTTTATAGTTTCCTTGTATTGACCATATTCACATGGTGGCCATTTTGCTCTTATGTCACGCTTAGGTTGGGATTCCTTTCCACCCTGTTCAGGTTCAAGATAAGAGCAAAATGGCCACCATATGAATAGGTCAATGGCAGGGCTAAGGACCCCCCTTGGGACATGCATCGTTACCAGTGTATGCCGGTTACAGCTAATCACATTACTTTATCCTATAACAAAGTAATGTAAAGGCATTAGAGTTCCAGTTTCAGTCATCACATTACAGTCACTGATCTAACTTACATTACATGTTATCATTCTCTCTGCATTGTTGTAGATTCACAAAAATATTGTCATATGCGATTAAAGGGCGAATCACGTCAATCACATTAACACTTTCAGTGCCGGCCATTAACATGGGAAACATGGTTAAATGCCAGGACCCACTTCAATGATAGCGTTGTGAATGCATAATCTCTGTCTTAAATTATGGCTATGTGTCTAATCTGCCTGTCGCTTATCAATGACTTGTTAACACTTTGGCTGCCATGGGTTAAATTAATGATATACCATAGATTGCCAGCGCTATTTGTCTATGGAGAACGTCCCCTTCTTTGCAGGGCTATAACTTTTTAAATTCTATTGCTACATTGCCATTATTAGGGCCCATTCAAAGTCCTATATGTATTGTTCATTGTGTAGCAACGTTAAACTTTTTCATTCACATATTCATAGTAAAGTATGGTCTAATGTATAAGTATGTTTTCATCTCTTTCTGCAACTTTCTCCAGAACGTGATATATAGCCCCAAATGCATTATATTGATGATGAAATACAGTTTGATGGCAATCAGCGCGATATAAAAAATTCCAACTAGACGTACTTCTAGAAGTTACTACACGTCATCTGATGTTGACCGGATGGGCGAGGGGGCGTTTATAATTCCGTGGGCAGCGTTATACCAATCATCTAATGTGGGTCAAATGTTGATAAAAGCAGTTAGTATCGAAGATGGTAACGTTACACGCTGAAACTCACCCCAGTCTCCGCGCGCCGTTGGGCGATCATCGTCGAGTAGAAATTTTATCATTATGGGATATATTATTACCCGGTCCATCTCCAGCTTGTATAATGGTATATACGTCCAAATCATGTTGTTTATCGAGTTATTGGCAATCGATCGCTATGTAGAGTGACGAGCTAGAGTGCCGGAACCTATCCCGAGTGGCCGGAAGCAATAGGGCCGACCAGCAAAACCTCTACTGCGCTTCCTGTTAAGCAGTTGCGCCGATCGGCCACCAGATGGCGCTCCTGAACCGCCAGAGAGCTCAGTGGGTCCTGCTGGTGAATCTCAGGCCAGCGGAGGGGGAATATGAATCCGATTCCAGATTTTTGAAATATTGATATAAGGACGCTGTACAGCGTCCCCCGGCAACTTTAGCATCGCCAGCAAAGACGTTGTAAATCGTTTTTAGGCAGTCAAAGTGTTAACAGTCAACATTGTCGAAACAGATTTTTTATTTATTTTTTTTATAAATCGGTTCATTTTCGTTTTATAGAATTTTGAAAAGCCCTCGTTTTTCAGGAAAATATATAGATTCCGTGATAAAAGGCATTTACTGGAATATTATAGCATAGACAAAAACGTCATTTTTCGGCCTATTTATGAATAGTTTTCAAATAAACGCTAGATTATCAATAGTATATGTGTACTTATGCACGCCATAGAGGCGGGCTGAAAAATCGATTCTCTCATTTCCTCATCAGCGATCACAGCCACACACACATATAGGGCAAACGCTTATATCTCTGTGAAAACAGCTCTGATTATCCTAAGACTGGTAAAATAAATTCCTTACCTGAGATCAGATGTTATCCAAAAAGATTATTCCAATTCCCGATCGCCATTCCAAATATCGATCACGCTTATTGATTACAGTGTTGGGTCCTGTAAATACATAATCCACGCGTTTTCCGGGCCGGCGAGCACAATCGATCCTTCAGTTGGCTTGAGGGAAAAGTAAAATGAGCAAACTGGCCACCCCCCCTTCAGCAGTGTAAAGTAATGGGGTGCAGTTACACAGGGAGACGATTGATTGATTGAAAACTTTATTAACAGATTGCAGAATGGGTACAGTACAGTACAGCTCAATACATACAATTGTTAAGGGGATGCAGACCAGAGAAAGACTTTCGTCTTGTTTACATCAGGGTCCCCCATTTTCAATTCATCATAATGAACGATAGGGGGCGGTATCTTCACAATTGAGCTCAGAGAGACTCTGCAGCACTAACCCGAAGATCGATTTATGAAATATGAATTCAAATAGCCAATAGATAAAAAAAAAAAAAAAAAGACAAACAAACGCTATATAGCGTCGGGGGCACTCAAAGGTCGGCATGAACTAACGACAAAACGTGTCCGTGGCACTCAATGTGATAATGGGCGAATAAAAAATAATTACAGAAGCTCACAGCTTATTTCCATCCCGCTGCCCGGTTCCCAAGGTGATGTCGCTGAGATTTAAAGTGCAATGGCCCACATGGTGAAAACATGGAAAACAACGGGCCGCGCAAATGACCTCCGCCATCTAGAACACTGAACAAATTGAAGATATGTTAAAGGAACATGCGAACATTATGGCAGACAAGAAGACAGAAGTCAGACAAGAAGATAGATACAGATTTCCTCTGTGTGTTCAGTGGAAAGCTATCCAGCTGCTATTGCAGAGAGGAAATCGGTATCTATCTTCTCCTCTGACTCTGGAGACGATGGTAAATGCATTTCCCATAACGTCGGCGTGCTCCTTTAGGATGTAGCGCAAAAGTAATGTAACAAGTGGCGTAACAAATTACTTTCCACGAGGAGTAGTAAGTAATTTGTTACTGTCAAGACGATTAACGAGGAATTTGTAATTGAACAGGAACATGAATGAACATTTAACATCTAATCTTTCATTATATTTATTTATAAAAACGATTGTATTGTATCTACTTGTCTAGTTTAATATACTCTTGTTTGTGTTTTTTGATTAAGCACTTAGTGTATCCGTAATTGAAATTGCCCCAAGAGGGTTAATAAAGTGTCATCATATTATACCATATGACTTTTTCTGAGTAAAAAAACCCACCACTGTTAATGACATGATGCTGTAGCATAATAAAGAGTCCACGGTGTTCAACGTCAGTGTGGCTGCTAGCTTAGCGTCTTCTGGACAAAGGCTTGGTCAGACCCATGACTCTGAAGGTGCTGCTGGTGATCTTCTCATACAACAGGAACATGAGGGCAGCGGTCAGGACCGTCTGCAGAAGTTTGGCCTCCAGACCCTTAAACAACCCCAGCACACCATACTTCCTACAGTTTGGCACAAGGGTCAAAAACACATACACGCAAGAAGAAGAAAAAGCTGTTAATGATTTTAAGGCGAGACAGTACCCCAGAAATCACCCTTTTCCTTTTGTTCGACATTTCTTCCCATCCCATATCCTGCTTCTAATTACAGAAGGGTTTGTTGATATATCATTCATAGCCGGGTTTATAGTACATTTTAGGACTGACCCCTATTAAGTCGATTAGTCGACGAATCGGTCGAAAGGAGCCGTAGTCGACTGCCAACCTCTTATTCGAATACAAAAAAATATAAAGCATGGCTAACGCTAATGGCACGCATACCAGAGGCTAACTGCCTAAGAAAACAGGCACAGAGGCACTGAAAGAGGATTTCACCCATCTAATGAACACACTAGACTAGACAAATATCAAGATGTATCCATCAGTGGACCAATTGCATGCTTTTGCAGAGGACAAGAAGCCTTCAGTCGACTCCTTCAGACATTAAGCACCCCCACAGCCCAAATGGAATGATAAAATTATACTTTTCTAACGGAAAATTTTGGCCAATCATAGTCGACTATCCAAATCCTTAGTCGGGGACAGCCCTAGTACATTTTATACCAAAACTAGGCGAACATCTATTTAATTCTGTGACAGTAGACAGTATTTCCTGATGTATGGGCTGATAAGAGGACATAGCCACAATCCCTTCTGGAAAAAGTTTAGTTTTGAATGTATCAACAAAATTAAACCAAGTTTTTGAATCTGGCATCGATTGCCTCATTTGCAATTTGCAACAATAATAAACAAGCCACAATTTTCTTTAAAAAAAACAGGAGCAGGGAACCAGGGTCTGCCCACTAGCAGTGCGTTTATCCAATCAGGTGCATTCCATGTGGGAAAATGGGAAGTGGATACATACACGCAACGTTCACATAACGTGCATCCGCCCAAAGGTTGATGCCCAAAAACAGAGCACAGCAAAAAGACGTCATAAAGACACCACCACACACTTCTAGTGGCTCATAAAGACACCACCACACACTTCTAGTGGCTCATAAAGACACCACCACACACTTCTAGTGGCTCATAAAGACACCACCACACACTTCTAGTGGCTCATAAAGACACCACCGGCACACACCCTGCTCATCGGCTCCAAATCCACCCTCACCAAATCACAAAACACCCCAGTTCAAAAAATCACCATCGTCGGCTTCCCTGTACCCTTCTCCCCCCCAAGTTAAAAGCCTCTGTCATCCTAGACGGTTCCCTCTCCTTTGCACCACACATCAAAAACATCACCCGGTCTGCCTTCTTTCACCTCCGTAATATCTCCAGACTCCGCCCATCCCTGTCCCAATCAAATACGGAAACCCTGGTCCACTCATTTGTCACATCCCGGATCGACTACTGCAACGCTCTCCTCACCGGCCTTTCCACCAAATTCCTCAACAGACTCCAAATCATCCAAAACTCTGCTGCCAGGATCATCACCCGCAAAAACTCATCCGACCACATCACCCCCGTCCTCATTCAACTACACTGGCTCCCTGTGCACTACCGGATCGATTTAAAAAACCTCCTACTCACCTTCAAAGCCCTCCACAATCTAGCCCCCATCTACATCACTGACCTCCTCCAGGAATACACCCCCTCCCGCACCCTCCGCTCATCATCTACTGGACTCCTCTCCATCCCCAGCTCATGCCACAGCACCATGGGTGCCAGAGCGTTCAGCTGCTCGGCTCCCAGACTCTGGAACTCCCTGCCCCCACATATCCGACAGTCTGACTCACTATCATCATTCAAATCATAACTGAAAACTAGGGATGCCCCGATCACGTTTTTTGCCACGATACCGATCACCGATCGTCATGAGTCATATCGGCCGATACCGATAGTTTTTGGTTTAAAAAAATATATATTATATATATATATATATATATATATATATCATTTTTTTTTATAAAATATATATATTATATAATTATACTTGTAGTTGTAGTTGTATTATCTGCGAGACATCGCCACCACGCAACAAGTCAAAATGCTCGCTATCTGCAAACAGCTCCACTGTCTGTGTGTATACTCTGCTTTGGTCAAATCACATTCAGCATGCCCTCAGCAGGGTATATCTGCGGCTCTGCAGATATACCATACTCCCTCAGCTAGCCCCTTTCGATACTATTGGACTGCAATGCAAGCCAGGGGCTCGAATACGCATCGAATCAATGTTATAAGACATTGATATCAGGAGCTATCTGTAGCTACTGCTAGCCGGCTAGATAACGTTAAGACAACGCCTCAGTGAACTATTTAGTTTACTGGGACATTCCGTGTAAACAGGGAGCTAACGTGAGCTAACGTGAGCTAACGGAGGTATCATGCACTACTAGACTATTGCTGGAGCATTTGTTGATATCAGGAGCTATCAGTAGCTCGCCAGCTAGATACCGTTAGACAATGCCTCATGTATTAAACTAAAAGTGAATAGTTGACTGGGTTGTTTTGTTTAAACAGTAACGATAGCTAGGTAGCTAACGTTAGCTCACGGTCGCATACACCAGAGTAGAGCAGATTGCCGAAGGCATTAGGAGCCTCTTGTTGACACACGGGTGCGGGAGGGGCAGGAGGAGGAGGAGGAGGAGGGGCCGTGCGCTGCAGCAGCTGTGTGCTTGAGAGAGAAGTCAGTGAGTGAGATCTCCGCTAAGAAATGGATCATGTTTTTCGATCGGTTTTCACGATCGGCGAAAATAAAGCATTATCGGAATTTACCGATCTCATATTTATACTGAATATCGGCCGATACCGATCGCTGGCCAATCGATCGGGGCATCCCTACTGAAAACCCATCTGTTCAAACTTGCATATTCACTATAACCTTCACTGTCCTATACCCCCTGCCGTTTGTTTGTTTGTTATTTTAACTTCACTGTTTTTTATACTTCCTGTTTGTTTTATTTTTTAACCTCGACTTTTAACTGCCTTGCTGTGTTTTTTTTTCTATCCGTAAGGTGACCTTGGGTGTCGTGAAAGGCGCCACCAAATATAATGTATTATTATTATTACTTCTAGTGGCTCATAAAGACACCACCACACACTTCTAGTGGCTCATAAAGACACCAACACACACTTCTAATGGTGTGTGTGTGTGTGTGTGTGTGTGTGTGTGTGTGTGTGTGTGTCCACCTTATTCTGTTGAGTAACAGGCATTTGATAGTCCTCAGACTGCTTAGTAGCCGTGATTTGTCTGTTGACGCTTTAAGTTGACCAAACTGAGGAGGCGGAGGGGGGACACAAAAAACAAGCTTGAGGTATTACTTCGAAATATAGAAACAATCACAGACGACCACCACTCTGTAGACACAGCTTAATGGATTTATCTGAAATCACACATACTAAAGACTTGTTTGATATATTTAGTTATATCAATCAAATACATTATGGGCTAGATCCACAAAGAATGGATTGCACGGAGCAAGTTGCACCCTTACTTACAATTCATTATGAATTGAAAATGGGGGACCCCGATGTAAACAAGACGAAAGTCTTTCTCCGGTCTGCATCCCTTAACAATTGTGTGTATTGAGCCGTACTGTATTGTACCCATTCTGCAATCTGTTAATAAAACGTTCATTCAATCAATCAATCTGCATGGTGATTGATTGAATGAACATTTTATTAACAGATTGCAGAATGGGTACAATACAGTACGGCTCAATACACACAATTGTTAAGGGGATGCAGACCAGGGAAAGACTTTTGTCTTGTTTTTTTTTATCCACTTTTTCTCCCATTTTTCCATATTTTCTCCCATCCCAATTTCGTATCATCCAATTCAACCCTCTCCTGTCACGAACGCTGTTTCTTGCCTCCCACAAGCCGGCTGCAATGTGGACTAAGTCATACATAGCACAAGTCCCCTCCGGTACTTGAGGTAACAGCAGTCGCATCTTTTCACCTGCGCAGCTCGATCTCTCAGTGTCGAGGAGTAACGCGTGGGAGGCTCACGCTGCCCCCGACACTTCCTGATTCTACTGCGCAGGCGCACCAACCGACTTGTAGGAGTCGCTTGTTCACAACGTTCGATCCCCACCCTTCAGTTTTCCCTCCCCGTAATACGGCCAATGTGTATTACTGCGGACGACCAGCCAAACTGAAAAACAATGTGGAGAGCTGGATTCGAACACGCGAATCCTAGCGTCTCGACACTGGTGGCGAGTGCCTTGCCCACTACACCACCTAGCCGCCTGACTTTTGTCTTGTTTACATCAGGGTCCCCCATTTTCAATTCATAATGAATTGTAAGTAAGGGTGCAACTTGCTCCATGCAATCCATTCTTTGTGGATCTAGCCCATTGTGTACACAGACAGGAGACATGAACATTGTGAATGCATTGAGATATTCAGAAACCTTTCAGTTACATATGCGCTTGATTGACAGGTTGATGTATACAGCACAATTAGGTAGACAGACACACACGCGCGCACACACACACACACACACACACACTCGGCCTACCCTGAGGATGGACTGTATGGTCTGGAGTGGGTATGTGACAGTAGTGGCCACTGCTTTAGCTATGGCACCGGTCAGGAAGGCCTCTACAGATGACAGCTTGAAAAACAAAGAAGCAAAAAATAAATATTCTGTCAAGGCAATAAGTACGCACAAAAATGCGTTCACAACTTTCACTCGACTCGTCGTCCGTATTTAAGTTTAAGCACAAATTTAAGCATAACAAAAAACGAGAAGTGCAAAACCAAAATACAAGCCCTGTACCAATTGGTGGGCGTTTGCTTGAGCTGTGGAACCAAATGGTCCCGACTGGAAGGATGAGACATTTCGTTGTGCTTCAGAAGGAAACTGTCCTTCTGTAAACTGCAAGTTACATTGTTCATTTAGTTTGTATTCACTTTTCTAGTTTAAGTTAATTCAATTAAAGAAATTGTAACTACAATATTGTATCTACAGTTACATTTAAAACATTGTTGTTTTTCAACCATATCTGTTGACAATATAATTTCTTTATATATTGAAGGCTACATCCTGCTACCTTTTTCAGCTTCTCTATTTCAAGGCAATATTTACCTAAACTAAACTAAAACTAGTAATTTCCTATACAAACATGTTTCCTACTATTTATGCATAATCATTATCTGTTATGTGCGCACGCGAGGGAACATGTATGCGCGGGAGCATGCGTGCACGTGGCGTCATTTAAATAGCGTACAGGCACTTCTGATATTACGACTGCACCCCAGGTGGCAGCCATTGAGCCCACGGCGTAGCCCTTGGTTGGGGTGCTGCACATTGGTGGTGGAGGCAGCAATTTAGCTTTTGAGTGTCTAGAAATTCACTATATAAATGCAAAGATTAATTAATTAATTAATTAATTCATTCATGAGGAGATGGGTCCCCGACAGAAAATCAGACGAGGGACAGAGTACCGCCGTAGGGTTGGACTAGTTTTAAGTTCGTTTGTTTGTTTATTATTTGTCACAACAAAAGACAGAATAGTTTATAGACTAGCAGAGCAACGATGAGCAACAAGTCTCTAAGGCAAACAAACATGTGAAATGAACAAGTCATTAGAATAATATAAGCCTACTGTTCATTCATTATGCATGTAGGCTATACAGTGTGCGCGCACTGAGGCTGGTGGCTGCAAGTTCTTCCATCACCACGCGGTCCTCTCCTGGCTGTCCAGCGCTGCCCCCTGTCCACCAACGGTGCCCCTCAGCAACACGGTGCAGGCGAGAGAGAGCGAGAGGGGGGGGGGACTCAGCCCGCCTTCCCTCACTATTGGATGCCTCTGAGCGTTCCCAGGGGTAGCTTAGTTAGCGTTAGCTAAGCTATTACTCGCACAGTGTACTCTTAAATAATTTTTCCAGTTCGCACATATCTATTTTTAGGGGCAAATGCAAATTAAATAGTTGCACTGTAGAGCCTTGTGTGTGCGTGCGCGCTGCGGCATGTGGCCAGGAGCGTGCAACAAGACGGTATAAATATGGAATATAGTCTATTCCACTATAGCTATAGTGTGCATATGATGACAATACATTGATCCATCGCAAAGCGCTTCCACGTTACCTGTTGAATACAGGGATCAGCACATGCAATGCTGACCCTTGTTTTGTACACGGCCCTCGCATTATAATGAGCTGGAGGGGCGTGTCTGTATGAAAATCGGGTCGTACGCTCCCAGGGGTTCGCAGCTGTGATCATTTGGCAAGTTAAGACAACCTCTCCACATGTTGGTGAATCCTGGGGTAATTGTTGTCGGCTTTCTCTTACGACCTTCCAAGGAGGAGACTCCTCTCCTCCTCTCCTCCTCCCCCCCCCCCCCACCCACCCCATTGCATTATAGTTGATTCCTAATTTTTTAAAGCACACCCAAATCATGTGGATAGGCTTACCAAGTCTCTACATAGTGGATACCTACTCATCCAGATGATAGGATGATCTGACCAAATAATCCCCTTCCACTACCTCTGTTGACAACTTTCCCCTCTCTTCCGCTCGCCTCCCTACCTCCCTCCCTCCCTCCCTCCCTCCCTCCCTGCCTGCGTGTTGCTTTCTAACAGCGGAGGAGTGCAAGAATGTGACAATTTGACCATGTGACCGCGGCAACGCGGGAGAGCGGCAGTGCGGAAATAGGCTGTCTATTGCCATTCTCTAAGACAAACGCTAACCTTAACCAGCTCCTTAACAGCGCCTAAACTTAACCGTTCTAACCTTAACCAACTCCGAAACAATGCCTAACCTTAACCTTAACCTTAACCATGCCTAACCTTAACCTTAACCATAGAAAGAATATTGCCATTCTCTAAGACAAACTCTAACCTTAACCAGCTCCTTAACAGCGCCTAAACTTAACCGTTCTAACCTTAACCAACTCCGAAACAATGCCTAACCTTAACCTTAACCTTAACCATGCCTAACCTTAACCGGCGAAAGAATACACGTTAAAAAAAAAATTTGATGGGATTCGAACTTGTCAACAACGGACCGCAGGACCGCTGCGTTGCCAGGTGAGCTGAGCTTCGAATGAAAATCATGGCGGATTAGGGCGGTTACATAATGCCGCAAGCTCTGCCGCTCCGCTCCGCGGTTGCCGCGCCTGCCGCGGGGCGTGTCGCAGCCAATCAGGGAAAACGTGGAAGCAACGGCAGCACTGCTCCGCTGTTATTAAGCAATAGGCTGCCTGCCTGCCTGCCTGCCTGCCTCCCTCCCTCCATCCCTCTCTCCCTCCCTCACCTCTTGGTGGACTCCTCTCCTCAGCTGTCTCTTCAGGCCTTCGTAGATCATGAACTGGATAGCAGGGTTGAGGACCAGCAGCAGGGAGGGGAAGGTCCCGTTCCACAGAGCCTCCGTCCCCTCGTCATGGACGATCTGCACAAAGGCATCTGGGGGACAGGAAGAAGAGATGAGATTACAGAAAGGTGAAGGTGAAAGAGAGAGATAAAGAGATTACAGAAAGGTGGAAGAGAGTAGAGATGTTCCGATACCATTTTTTCCTTTCCGATCCGATTCCGATACCTAAGCTTTGGGTATCGGCCGATACCGATACTTATCCGATACCAGTGCATACATATATAAAAAAAAAAAAAAAAAAAACGATATTATATAAATTTTGTAAATATAATTTTTTTTTTTTTTTTTTTTTTACAAATACTGTTTTATATATACTGTTTTTTAGTAATAACTAGAGAGTAATGGTATTTATTCAACAACAGGTGATTGTATAGATTTGTATTAGTATCATTAATCAATGAGTATGGGGCTTCAGCACTGCAGATATACCCTACTCCAATGATCCACACGGACATTATACGTTGCTGCACTCGCTACCCACTGGCTCTGCAGATATACCCTACTCAGTCTGTCTACAAGGCTCCGTTTCAGTAGCAGTCGGATCTGTTGTGATTTTTGCACAATAAATATTCAACATTCTCTTTTGAGACTCCGCCTCAGACTCTTATCATTTGGCACTAAAAGCTAAACATTGTCACCGATATGGCTGTCCGCAACATGTCATTAATTGTGTACGCGAGGTGGTCTCAATGACGACGTCAACGTGAGCTAAGTTAGCATAGCATGAGCTGCCGGTATATGAAAAGACTGTAACGTTACTGGTGACATTGTGATTTAACGAATACTCCTTTGCCAACTTGCTGTACTTTGCTTGCAGGTCTGCAGCCATTATTGCTGGATTATATGAATAGCCCCAACTTTAGCCAAGGTAATGTTAAAGCTAGCTTTCGGTTAGCTGTTCAATGCTAATAACACCAGCCACCAAGCGAACCCATGAGCTCCCCGTCAACACCGCTCTGTCGGGACGATGACATTTAAGAAAGTATCTGCTGTTAAAATGACAAATGGCATTGACACTTTAATCGATTAAGCACCCGTTTGTTTTATAATGCTTACTCAACAGACCACAGTGTTGTTGATAAATTACGTCATATGGTATCGGAGCGCAGCATTAGAGGGTACTCGCCGATACCGATACCAGCATTTTAGCCAGTATCGGCGGCTTTTCCGATACTGGTATCGGTATCGGAACAACTCTAGAAGAGAGACAAGATATTACAGAAAGGTGGAAGAGAGATAAAGAGATTACAGAAAGGTGGAAGAGATAGATAAGAGATTACAGAAAGGTGGAAGAGAGAGATAAAGAAATTACAGAAAGGTGGAAGAGATAGATAAGAGATTACAGAAAGGTGGAAGAGGGAGATAAAGAGATTACAGAAAGGTGGAAGAGAGAGATAAGAGATTACAGAAAGGTGGAAGATGGAGATAAAGAGATTACAGAAAGGTGGAAGAGGGAGATAAAGAGATTACAGAAAGGTGGAAGAGAGAGATAAAGAGAGAGATAAAGAGATTACAGAAAGGTGGAAGAGGGACAGTGAAATGGAGTGTGTGTGTGTGTGTGTGTGTGTGTATCTCTAATGCATGTACACGACAGTTAACTCTCAACTCAGATAAAGACTACTTACCCAGAATGCCTGAGTAGTTAGTAGGACGGATGTCTGCATTGCGGAAGTTTGCACCCTGCAGCTTCAGCCTGGTGTTGACCACCCATAACGGAGTGGTAACTAGCACATTCACAATACCTAGAGAGAGAGAGAGAGAGAGATCACAAGATCAAATACTGCTGTTTGACTAATGCAAATTGACATGTAATAGGCTATAGAACATGACATTTAATAGGCCATAGCACATGACATGTGATAGAACATGACATGTAATAGGCCATAGAATTATCTATGGCGTGTTCCCACCCAACCCGAGCATGAAAGAAGAGAAAAATGGGCGCTGTGTGAATATGATCGATGCAGACTTGAGATATATATAGTTTATGTCTAGAAAAGACAGTGTCCTTTTATTGTTTTCTAATTGTCAACATACATAGCATGTGAAAAGACCAACACCTACACAATGCATCTATTCTACTCTCAATACTCTACTCCTACTCTGTAATCTGTATCTGCTATCTACACTGGGATTCTAGAGCCAGATGAAAACGGGGCGTCTCACCGGTGTTTCTTGTCTTGACACACTTACAAAGACAGAATTTGGATGCATCTGTTATCTGCATTGGGATTGTCATTCCAGGTGGCTGTCAGACGCTGGCCATCTCACCTGCGGCAATGCCTATGATCAAGTCACTGCCGGGGGTGGACTTCTGTCCCCTCAGCCAGCTGGCCTTCAGGCTGTGGAAGCAGTAGAAGTAGACAAAGTTGGAGCAGCACAGGCTGCAGATGACTGGGAACCAACCTCTGTAAGGAGCTAGTCTGCAGGGAGGGAGATGGGAAACAGAGGAAGGTATGATCATAGCGCCGTCTTAAGAGCCACATCAGCAGAGGTAGCCGTACTGGGAACACAACCCTGTATGTGCTTGGTTGTAAGTTGGTCATGGCAACTTCCAAGAACTTAAAGGAACACGCCAAATTTTGGGGAGATTTGCTTATTTGCCATCTACCCTGGAGTTAGACAAGCAGATACATACCCTTTTCTTCTCTGTGCATGCATTAGGCTTAGGGAACAGCCACACTGTTAGCATAGCTTAGCGTCATTCACTGGAAGTAGGTGTGCCAAAAAGTGTTTTTTGAAAAACAGGGCTTTTGAGGTGATGAAATCACAGCGGCCAGGTTTACCGGCTGTGCAAAAAATAGTTCAGAGTATATTAGAAAACGAAAACGTCCAAAAAAAATTCTCCATGTGGTAAATATACATGTTTACAGAACAGTTTTGGAGTTGTATTTGGAGTGTATTTTGTGACTGTTGGGAACTAGGCGACACTGGCACACCTACTTCCAGTGAATGACACTAAGCTAGTAATGGTGCGGCTGTTCCCTAAGCCTAATGCATGCACAGAGAAGAAAATGGTATGCATCTGCTTGTCTAACTCCAGGGTAGATGGCAAATAAGCTAATTTCCCAAAAAGTTGGCGTGTTCCTTTAATCTATTCCAATTGTTTTCAGTCCATAATGAATGGACACCTGCCCCCGACACCTGGCAAAACGGTCGCTCTCTGCCCTCGCTGAACCACCCACGCAACCAGGTTGTTGGGAAGGATGTCGTTGAAGTGCGCATGCTCCAGGTTGAGTCACGAAAACACTGAGCTGGTCAACAAACAATGATGACTCAAAATGCTACTATTTTTTTGGGGGGGGGGGGGGGGGGCGAGTTTTGGGGTAAAACTGTAATAGATGAATTGCTTGCAGTCATGTCTTGAAGTTCAAGTGCCACGGATGATTGCCAACCAACCGCCTCATGACTCTAGTCTGTACAGTCCCACTGTGTGTTCACATAACGACAGTGGATACAGTGAGGAAACCTCGTACACTAAGTGGCTGGGCAAGGCTCTCACCACTAACGCAGGAGATGCTGGGTTCGAGCCCAGCTCTCGGCGTTGCTTCCGGCTTGGCTGGTCGTTCATACTAATACAATTGGCAGTATTAGGGGGTGGGAAAGCCGGTGGGTGGGGATCGGACGTTGTGGACAGCGACTCCTACATGTCGGTTGGTGCGCCTGTACAGCAGAATCAGGAAGCACTCCTCGCCGCTGAGAGATTGCGCTGTACAGGTGAAAAGATGCGACGGCTGCCTCCTCGTGTACCGGAGGGGACACGTGATGCAAGGCTTCGTCCACATTGCAGCCGACCAGTGGGAGGCATGGTCTAACAACGTTCGAGACAGGGGAAGGTAGAATTGGACAATACGAAATTGGGATGGCAGAAAAATAGAAAATGGGGAGAAAAAGTAGATAAAAAAAGGAAACCTCGTACTGCTAGCTTGTGTACTCCAGATCAGAAACCATTTTATGGAGTCTTTGGAACTTGATGAGATCACTGGGGCGTAGGGAGCGCTTTATCACAGTGGGACAGAGACTGCTCAGCGATGGTATAGATGTAGTATATTTACAGCCAAGCCTATAGGCGTTGTTCATACTTGCAGCCGGTAATGCTCTTCGACTCCCTGCCCAGGTGACAATCTGGTAGTGTCTCAATTCCAGAGCCGGGAAAGACGTTTGTACATTTGTAATTTTTAGGTTGTGGACATTGTTAGGATAGGTTTATAAAAAAAATTATGTTTTCTGTGAAAATCATGGCCACTAGGCCAAAAAGTGACGATTCCCATGACAAAATCCTTCCAGGCTATGGGATCAAATCTGATCTGTTGATGTCAACTAACTACTTACAGTCCTTCCTCCTTGATAATCTCAGCCAGAATGGCTGGAGTTGATGTGGAATTCCTCGTGTCATCAACTAAACAGAGCAGGAAGGGGAGAGGCCAACAAACACGGTTAGACCTGATCCCCCTGTTTGGGATTTCTGACAGGTGTACATCACATCAACGTTGTTATTATTATTATTATTATTATTATTATTATTATTATTATTATTATTATTATTATTGTTATCATCATTAATGTTATGATCATTGTATTGCTGTTGGGCCACATTGGTGCAATAGTGGTGGTAGCAGTAGCAGTCGTTTATGTTTACCTTGAAGTCTAAGTCTCGCAGTGTCAAGGGGGAAGAACACAGTCATTGCAGTAACACTTCCCTGAAATACAGTAGTGAATGTTTTTCATTCAACCATGTCATCCCACTGATATTTCCTAACGTACACAATAAAAAAAAACAGCTGGAGTCGGAAAACGATGAAAAATAATCGCCCACCACTGTTTACAAATAGGTATAGTCTTTAGTATTGTATGTCTACAATAATAAAGACACAACCATATCAAAGCCATTTTACTCGAGACTAAAACAAAGTTGAACGTACCACTGCACCAGCAACCGCATGCACCAAGCTTTCGTACGAGAACACCTCGGTGAATCGGAAATGTTCAGAAGTCATTTTGATCTGGCTACCAATTGTATTCGTCCTTATAGATATCTATGCCGACAGCGACCCTAGTTTTAATTTAAATCAGTGTATCGCAACGTCCCTTCCTGTTTGCGTGCAACCGTGCGTCATTCTCCTTAGCTGCAGGCCTGAAGAATCCTCTCGCTTCTTCTTCTTCTTCTTCTTCTTCTTCTTCTTCTTCTTCTTCTTCTTCTTCTTCTTCTTCTTCTTCTTCTTCTTCTTCTTCTTCTTCTTCTTCTTCTTCTTATGTTTATTGGCGGTTGGCACTAACGTGTTGGTGCATTACCGCCACCTACTGAAATTGATTTTAGAGCTAGATGGATTATGCACATGCCAATCCCTATTCTACACTACTCTATATATCCTACCACTCAAACCTGTACTATTTAGAAAATTTAAAATTGCCCCATATACCCCACATTCCCTGAACTCAGTCGCAACACTTCTCTTACCTCCAGCTTGATGTGGTCTCTCTCTAACCTTTCTTTTAGGATCTGTCTCTCTTCCCTATACTTACTACACTCCACTAACACATGCTCCACTGTTTCCTGCCTACCGCAATACTCACACCTACCCGTCTCATGCTTGCCCATTAACCTAATTGTACTATTTAGCCCTGTGTGCCCTAATCTCATTCTTGATACAATCACTTCTTCCCTCGTACTCCTACCCCCACTTCTCATCTTCCCTACTGCCCTCTGGATATTATAAAACTGCCTACCTTTACTTCCTCTATCCCACTCCTCCTGCCACTTCTTTTTCATTTCATACTTAACTACACTCTTAACTTCTGCCTTGCTGTACCTCACTTCCCTACTTACTTCTACTCTACTAAGAATCCTCTCACTGGCAAGCTTGTGGCAGCCCTATGTCCAAAGAGGAAGTCAACTGACCGGTGCTATTATTATTTAATAAATAATATTATATTATATATTATTATAACTTTTTATATTATAACTTTTTTCCAAATAATTTACGGTGAGTTTATAAAAGAGACTAAACGTATGGTTATAGGCTACTATAAACTGAACTCACAGATTTTTTTTTGGAAAAAAGTTATAATAAATTATGTATTAAATATATGTTAAGGCCAGGGAACATAATACCAGTAGCCTATAGGTAGTAAGTAAGTAGAACATAGACATATTATTTAACCTAAACATAAAATCCGGACCACTTACTGTATTTGTCAAACAATCATGTTGTTGTTGAAATGGTCCAATTTGTCAAAACTTCAACAAGCGATTCTGTCTGCTCTCTGGATGCTGTAAACTTGATTTAGCTGTAACTTTTTTAAATTTTCACTCAGTCGTATTCGATTAAAAATGGCAGCGTCCAGAAAGCAGAAAAATTGTGTTTTGTTTTGGTAATATAGAATGTGTCTGAATAAGTCAAATTAAATGACATGACATACCATCGTCCAAGAGTAAATTCATTTGAATGTAGCCACCAGTGATGTCAACGGGGACCCCCCCCCCCCCCCAGCTCAATCGCCATAGATCTCGTGGACGTGTGTATTATGTGCAGAATAAATCAGGAGTCTTTAGGTGAAGTGCCCCTTTAAGTTCATCTCACTATATGTTAATTTGCCTGACTGTGATATGGCACAGTGTAGTGATACATAACAAACACCTGCATCAGCAGGTTAAAACAGACTGGATAGCCAATTATCACTTGGCTAATAGTAGTTACAACTGAATAAATGTCAGAGTGAGGACCATTTAGACTCAATCATTCAATTGCATGCTTATTCCTGTAATTGTTGATTTTGCGGACACATTGTCCGCAAAAGCTTTTTTTTTTTTTTCTCCTTTTTTTCCTCCGATTTTCTCCCATCCCAATGTTAGTCGTTATGCCAATTCCCAATCCCCTTCCTGGTCGCTGCGCACTTACCCCCCACAGTCGGTCTGGGAGAGTGGAGGCTACCACGTGCTTCCTCCGACACACGTCCAGCCAAACAACCGCTTCTTTTCACCTGGCAGCGCGGATTCTCACTGAGAGGGCGTAGCGTGTGGAAGGATCACACTATCCCACTTAGATCCTATCCGCGCTTAGCAGGCGCCCCGACCGAACTGTAGGAGTCGCTGTTTACAACGACCCGGACCCACCCCGCCAGCTTCTTCCACCCTCTAATACTGCCAATTGTATTAGTGTGAACGGCCAGCCAAGCTGGTGACAACCCCGGAGCTGTGAGCTGGATTCGAACAGGCGAATCCAGCCACTCCGGGGTTGGCGACGAACGCAATCTCCGTTACGCCACCTGACCGCCCTCGCAAAAGCTGTTTTATTGTATTTGTATTATTTATTTCTATATTTATAAGTAAAATCACATGCACTAAGAGTTTTGATCATTTGTAATGAGGACCATGTACTCTCAATCTCAAAGTACAATTACGTAGAGTAATCTTACACCACAGTGCATCTTCAAGGTAGGCCATCGCATTCAAAGCTCATGCGTGCATATCAATCAAAGCCAATTTACTGAATACATTTTATGATTTTATGTTTTACACTTTTTATGCATGCATGTGGAATGTATCAGGCTATATGTGTGTGTGTGTGTGTGATGGACAATGCAGATAGTGCTGATAGTACTGAACCATGAAGCACTGAAGAGTATAGGTAAAATGTGGAATGAACATAAGGACAACATTCTCTACTTTAATATAAAAAAAACACTTGTTTTATTTTTAGATGTGATATGATCTCATAGACAGACAATCTCAGTAACTCATTCATTTCCAGATGTGGTCAGTATAAATGGTGCACACTCAAATGGTGCAGCACAGATGATATATAAACAGGTGGTAATTTACAGAGTAGGGCTTTATAAATATACAGATACCAATGATTACTGCGCCTGTCAACCAGAGGAGCCCAACCATCATATATAATACAGTGGTGAGTGCTGTAGCCAGTGGAGGCTGGTCCATAGAGGGCGCTAGGGCGCCTCCACCCCCCTGGTAGAAAGTGGTTTTGGATTGTTCCAATATAGTAGATTTCGACCGGTAAAAATATAATAAACATTTTTTTTATTATCCCCCCCCCCCTTTTTCCGATTTTTCTCCCATCCCACTGTTAGTCGTTATGCCAATTCCCAACCCGCTTCCTGGTTGTTGCGCACTCCCCCCTACTGTATGTCCGGGAGGCCGGGGAGACTGTCACATGCTTTCCTCCGACGCATGTGCAGCCATCCGGCAGCCAGCCTGGCAGCGCAGATTCTCACCGGGAGAGTGTAACGTGTGGAAGGTCACACTACCTCCCTCCAGATCCTACCCTCGCTGTGCAGGCGCCCCGACTGTAGGGGTCGCTGTCCACAACGCCCAGGACCCACCCATCAGCTTTCCCACCCCTAACACTGCCAATCGTGTTAGTGTGAATGACCAGCCAAGCTGATAGCAACGCCGAGAGCTGGATTCGAACCCAGCGTCTCCAGCGTTGATGGCGAGCGCCTTGCCCACTACACCACCTAGCCGCCCAATAAACATTTAAAAAATAAGCTGCGGCTGGGTGGCGCAGCGGACTAAGCGCTCGTCACCAACGCGAGAGACACTGGTATCGAATCCGGCTGTCAGCATTGCCTCCGGCTTGGCCGGCCGTCATACTGGCTCAATTGGCAAGAGTCAGCGGGAGGGAAGCCGTGGGTGGTATTCTGGTCATTGTAATAGTGTAGTTAGTGTGACCTCCCACATGTTACACCTCACCAATGAGAGTCCGTGCTGGCAGGTGAAAAGATGCTGCTGGCTTTCTCCTATGTCTCGGAGGAAACATCTGATAGATGTCCTAACCCAGTTGTACAATAAAGACCAAGCATGGCTTTGTCAGTATTCCAATGTACAGCCCCACCCAACCCCACCCCACCTACCCAACCTCCTCCAATGTACAGTTTCCATGTCAAATGTATGTCAGTATTCCAATGTACAGTGTCGTCCCCCCCCACCTCCAATGTACAGCCCCACCCCACCTACCCAACCTCCCCCAATGCACAGTTTCTATGTCAAATGTATATGCTCTTCTTCTGGATTTTTTTTTTAGTATCACAAACAGTACTGTATTTGAAAATCTGGTATGTCATAAATGTATAGATGTAGCAGTACTGTCTATCTGTATGTCATGTGTGTCATATGATGAATTGAAAATGGGGGACCCTGATGGAAACAAGACGAAAGTCTTTCTCAGGTCTGCATCCTCTTAACAATTGTATGTATTGAGCTGTACTGTACTGTACCCATTCTGCAATCTGTTAATAAACTTTTCAATCAATCAATCAATAGACTTCAGGGCTCCCTAGACCGACCAGTGGGGGGGCACATGCGAGCAACGACCAGGAAGGGGAGGGGGGAATTGGCATAACGACTAAATTGGTGTGGGTCGCCACTTGGGTGCCCCTAACTGATCCGATCTGTTTATTCACCCACTTGCTCACTCACCCACCCTATAGATGTTCATTTCGCTCAGCCAGCCTCTGCAGCAGTTCTATAACCGTGTCTTGCTTGGAACAGAGCTTCTCCAGAGCACTGAAGATCTTGCTCTGGGTGCCAGAGATCCTTCTCAGGGTGTCGACCACAGCCGCCTCCCTCCTCTCGCGCTTCCTCTCCCGGGCCTCGGCTCTGCTGCGTCGGCCCCGGCTGGGGTTCCCCTTTCCGGTGAAACCGTTGTTCTTCTGTTCGGGGCTACGGGGCAGAGGAGGAGAGCAGCGGAGGGATGTAGAGGGCGTAGCGTTCGGGGTCGAGGAGGAGGGGGGGTGCGGTACGCGTGGTGGCACAGCGGGGCGCCGAGCCGACGGATTCTCCTCTGCGTGTCCACGGTTGACAGGCGGGATGTCGTCCTCGGATTCGTCAAGGACAAGGAGAACGTTGTCACTGCTGAGAGGACCGTCTTCACCGCTGAGAGGACCGTCTTCACCGCTGAGAGGACCATCTTCACCGCTGAGAGGACCGTCTTCACCGCTGAGAGGACCGTATTCACCGCTGAGAGGACCGTCTTCACCGCTGAGAGGACCGTCTTCACCGCTGAGAGGACCGTCTTCACCGCTGAGAGGACCGTCTTCACTGCTGAGCGGACCGTCTTCACCACTGAGAGGACAGTCTTCACAGCGAGCGCCACACGCTTCAGAGGCTCCTCCCTCTGCTTCACGCCACTCCTCTCCTTTCTTGCCGCGTGCGCTCTCAGCGTCTCTGCGGTCCGTCTCCCCAACGTCTTCGCCGCCATCCGGTTTGACCCCGTCATCTTGGTGTTCCACGGATCTCGCTGAAAATAAAGACACGTTGATGTCAATTGAAACACAATAAAATTCCTCTTAATTTTTGTGATTATTAAATAACCAGTCTCTCAAATCAAAGTACATAAAAGCGGTATTTTTGAGTCATTATGAATATATAAACCTTTGTGTGCGTTTCTAGGCAACACAGAACTTGCATCCTCAGGCCAGTTGAGTGACAGAAGGGGAGAGGGAGTATGGCCCGGCTGCCGACTGCAGATTGATCCTGTGTGGAGGATGGGCATGATATCTGGTGAGTCTGTGGTTTGCGCTGAAGCGGTAGGCATGGACAGCAGCATTTCACCAACAACACCTCCGTTGGAGACGAGGACGGGCAGATCTGGGGTTGATGAGTTGCTGGCATCAGTAGACGAGGTCTCTTCTGCCCCGTCCTCGCCTCCTCTCTCGTCCTCACTACGTGGAACGGCCCGCATTCCATCCGCTTCCTCCTTGTCCACTGGCTTACGCCGTTTCTCTGCTATTAAACCGACACCAAGGTACACGTTTAGGAGAACAGAAAACAAACAAACAAATACAAAACGTTACTGTACCATATTATTTTCACATGCAATGACATCTAAATCAATTCATGTGTTTTGCCATTTAGACCTGAAACGCCTGCTAATAATGCATTATATAGCCTGCATATACACACAGATGTGTTTCCCGGTTTCAATGGGTTAATTAATAACCATTGGGATAATCAGGGGTCATAATATTGTACAAACCTTTTTCTGGACAATCTGGATGGTTGGATGGGAATAGTTTTCTCCTGGCCTGAGATGAAAGAACAGATTTGACTTTCAACACAAAGCAAGCTAAAGGAAGAAAACATGAACATTGTAAAAAGACAGGATATTAAAAAAGAATCCCCCATCCCATATTTCACACAGCTCATGAACCACAACCTTTAACCATTTCACTACCACAATACAGAAGGTTAACCCTTTCACTACCACACTACAGAAGGTTAACCATTTCACTACCACACTACAGAAGGTTAACCTTTCACTACCACACTACATGTTAACCTTTCACTACCACTACAGAAGGTTAACCCCTTCACTACCACACTACAGACGGTTAACCGGTTAGCATTATGGGAAATAATAGCTGCTTACCGTCTTCTCCAGAGTCAGACAAGAATATGGATATTCATTTCCTCTCTGTACGTTCGGTAGAAAGCTATCTGGCTGCAAGCTAGCCTAGCTTAGCATAAATGAGTGGAAGTGGATATGGACCACTAGCCTAGCTTAAAACCTGGGGAAAGGTGTTTTTGGCCAACAGCTACCCTAGCTGGTCCGTATCCGCTTCCATTAATTTGTGCTAAGCTAGGGTAGCTTGCAACCGGATAGCTTTCTACTGAACGCATAGAGGAAATCGATATCCATCTTCCTGTCTGACTCAGGAGAAGACGGTAAGTGCATTTCACATAATGTTGCTGTGTTCCTTTAATCCGTGAACAATGGTGAGTCAGTGAGTCAGCCAGTCATGGATATTTGATATTGTAGGCTTTTTTTTTTTTTTTTTTTAATATATATATTTATATTTTTATATCATGTAATATATTATATTACATGTTTCATTATTATATCAACATTTTTATATTAAAAATAAATCCCCAAATATATAATGCAAAAAATGAATCCTCACATCAAACTCACTGTAATCGTTGCTTCTCCAGCTTACCTCTGACGATCTCTCGATGGGGATTTTCAAGAGTCTCGTCTGTAGTTTAGCTCCACTTTTCTCCCCAAGCTCTTTATAACCTTGGATTACAAACCAGTCTGTGTCCTTTCCTGAAACTGAGAAAACTCACAGCCCCACAAGTTTGAAAGAAACATTTAAAGACTTGATTAACCATCAAAGTCATTCAAAATACAAGGGTCGTATAGAATTTAGACTCCCCTTCTATTCATTCAAGTGGTAACAGAAGTGCTCCAAAACATGTCATGACATCATCATTCTAAACCAAAAAACACTGTATACACTGTACTGTACGCTCTTCCTTCCATATATGAACTACTGTGCGGAGGTGTGGGGTAATACATACAAAAGCACTCTACAGCCAATATGCACCATGCAAAAAAAGCAATAAGAATAGTCAACAATGTAGGATATTAAGAACACACAAATAACTTATTTATAAAGCTACAAACATTGAAATGTATGGACCTAGTTGATTTCAAAACTGCTCTCATTGTATACAAAGCCAGATATAAATGAATCCCAGGCAACATTCAAAGATGGTTCAGAGACAGGGAAGGAGAATATAACTTAAGAGGGAGAGGGAATCTTAAACAACCAATGGTACACACTACGCTGAAAAACATGTGCATATCCGTTTGTGGAGTGAAGTTGTGGAATGACTTACCTGAATACATCAACATGAGTAAACATATTGCACAATTTAAAAAGCAGCTTAAAAAATACACATTAGAGAAATATAGAAATGAGTAATGCGGATAAACAAAGTTATGTTATATTGTGTTATGTAGTGTTGTATTGTATTTACTGCTGTCAAGCGACTCAAGATTTTTCTTTTTGTACTATAAGTAAAAGTATATTATATAATGTATTATACTAAATTATGTTATATCAAGTAAAATGTAATGGAAGAAAAAAAAATTATGTAAGGGGGTAGGGATCAATAAGCTTAGCTTCCCTCTACTCCTTTTTTGAACATGTCAACTAACTAACCACATTGCTCTTGACTTTTTGTTTATACATTTCTTTTTCATTATGATTGTTTTGGTTGACGGAGCTTGATATTGTGATTTGTTTGGAGGAATATGGAGAATACATGTTCAAAAATAAACTCTCATTCATTCATTCATTCATTCATTCATTCATTCATTCATTCATCATCATCAACCCCATCATTCTCACCTTCCTCTTTTTCCCTTTTTGCATTATCTTCCTCTTCGTTCCCACTCTCATCTCCTGAATTTTCCTTCTCCCCTCCATCTTGCTCTGCTCCAGTTTCTTCTTCTTGCTCCTCTGTTTCCAATGATTCCTCTGCTGCACGTCTGCCAAATGCACTACAGTCTTCATCTTTCTCATTGTCTTCTTTCACGTCTGCCTCTGACATATATATGGGGGGGATTAATCCATGGATCAATCAATCAATCAAATTAAATTAAATCTCTGGAAATCCTTGAGGGTGGAATCCCTCAAAATGCTGTTGAGATTACAGGCATATCAAAACAGGTAAAAAAGATAGATAATTAGACAGACATTGAATAAATAAGACAAACAGATGAAGAAAAAAATACCAAAATGTAAAACTGAAGTAGATATTTATATTTACATTTCACATTTAGTCATTTAGCTGACACTTTTAGCGATTTAGAAGTTCTGTAAAACAAGTACAACACGATAATCATGTTTTTAAGTTGTCCATAAGACAGTGGGGTATTCATTGTTAGCATGAGTTGAAGATCACAAAACATCAATGGCTTTCACCGTACACTGTATGGTTAGTCTAATGACAAATGCACAAATGAAACAGATTAGTACAAGATTAATTTCTGCATTAAGTTACAAACCTTCAGAGGAGCTCTCCGATTCATTGTTTAGGGTATTCCTTTTCTAGGAGAAAGAAATATAAAAGATCATTATAATTGTTAATAATAATAACTAGAAGGGCACTCAGAGAGATGCCTCCCCATCTGGTTACTGCTAGTGATGGTGTGTGCGGAGACGTTTCTTTTACCCAGATAATACATTATAGTAATCTAAAGTAAGACAATATTATAGTAATCTAAAGTAAGACAATAGTATAGTAATCTAAAGTAAGACAATAGTATAGTAATCTAAAGTAAGACAACATTATAATAATCTAAAGTAAGACAATGTTATAGTAATCTAAGACGAACGTTATAGTAATCTAAAGTAAGAAAACATAGTAATCTAAAGTAAGACAATATTATAGTAATCTAAAGTAAGACAACATTATAGTAATCTAAAGTAAGACAACATTATAATAATCTAAAGTAAGACAATGTTATAGTAATCTAAAGTAAGACGAACGTTATAGTTATCTAAAGTAAGACAATATTATAGTAATCTAAAGTAAGACAACATTATAGTAATCTAAAGTAAGACAACATTGTAATTATCTAAAGTAAGACAACGTTATAGTAATCTAAAGTAAGACAACATAGTAATCTAAAGTAAGACAATATTATAGTAATCTAAAGTAAGACAATATTATAGTAATCTAAAGTAAGACAATATTATAGTAATCTAAAGACAATATTATAGTAATCTAAAGTAAGACAACATAGTAATCTAAAGTAAAACAATAGTATAGTAATCTAAAGTAAGACAACATAGTAATCTAAAGTAAGACATTATAGCAATCTAAAGTAAGACATTATAGTAATCTAAAGTAAGACAACATTATAGTAATCTAAAGTAAGGCGTTATAGTAATCTAAAGTAAGACAACATTATAGTAATCTAAAGTAAGACGTTATAGTAATCTAAAGTAAGACATTATAGTAATCTAAAGTAAGACAACATTATAGTAATCTAAAGTAAGGCGTTATAGTAATCTAAAGTAAAACGTTATAGTAATCTAAAGTGAGACGTTATAGTTATCTAAAGTAAGATGTTATAGTAATCTAAAGTGAGACGTTATAGTAATCTAAAGTGAGATGTTATAGTAATCTAAAGCGAGACGTTATAGTAATCTAAAGTAAAACATTATAGTAATCTAAAGTGAGACGTTATAGTTATCTAAAGTAAGATGTTATAGTAATCTAAAGTGAGATGTTATAGTAATCTAAAGTGAGATGTTATAGTAATCTAAAGTGAGACGTTATAGTAATCTAAAGTAAGACAACATTATAGTAATCTAAAGTAAGACGTTATAGTAATCTAAAGTAAAACGTTATAGTAATCTAAAGTGAGACGTTATAGTTATCTAAAGTAAGATGTTATAGTAATCTAAAGTGAGATGTTATAGTTATCTAAAGTAAGATGTTATAGTAATCTAAAGTGAGATGTTATAGTAATCTAAAGTAAGATGTTATAGTAATCTAAAGTGAGATGTTATAGTAATCTAAAGTAAGACAACATTATAGTAATCTAAAGTAAGACAACATTATAGTAATCTAAAGTAAGGCGTTATAGTAATCTAAAGTAAGACAACATTATAGTAATCTAAAGTGAGATGTTATTGTAATCTAAAGTAAAACGTTATAGTAATCTAAAGTGAGACGTTATAGTAATCTAAAGTGAGATGTTATAGTAATCTAAAGTGAGACGTTATAGTAATCTAAAGTGAGATGTTATAGTAATCTAAAGTGAGACACATCCCCCACCTTTGTCCTCGATGACTTTCTCTTTTGAAACCCACGACTGCTCAAATAGCCCTGCTGCAATAGATGGAAAAAAACAGATTGTGAGAAAGTGAAGGGAGAGGGACATAATACAGACTCAAGAGGTGAACATACAGTATAACGAAGCATGGTGCACTAAACAGTATAATACCGTGTGAGCCAGCCCCCTGAATTAGCCCATTTCTGTCACTTTTTCAAATGACGATGATGATCGTGTACAGTAGATTAGATTAAAATGTATTGTTATTAAACAGCACAAGTACAATGAAAATAAGTTTGGCATCCAACCAGAGTGTAAAATGCAATAGTAATATACAATGTACAGGTGATTAAACTGAATATAAAATATATAAATGAGTACTACCGAGTAATAGATAGAGCTAATCAGTTGTACGTATTTACAGAGTTGTAGTATTTATATGTACAGTGATACAGGTTTAAAGACACTATGCTAGTAAACAGTGGCGTGTCTATAATGTAAAATGTTGGTGGGGCAATGATTTTTTCTGGTGGGGGGTGAAAGCGGACGTTTTTAGTGTAAAAAAACACTATTTATTACATTCTGGTGATTTTATTTTGCACTTTGATGGATTAAATTAACTGCTTTTATAGAGATCAACACCACTGAAGGCCACACAGACAACCTTTAGGGATTCTATGACAACCACATTATGACAACAACCTTGTCTTTAACACTTTCAGCGCCAGCCGTTTTATCCATCCTTGTAGTAAATGGGCCACGCTTTAAAAGATTTTCACTGTGCGTCACGATGTTTGTAGGGTGTAATGACATAAATATTAAACAGCAATGTACAAACTCATCTGAATACATTGACCTTTTGACATGAAACTGTACGACCCGACACCTTTGCATGAAACATCCTGACTCTGTACTAATTCATCGCAACACTTTGACCTACTTAAACTGTTCATGGAAACATAGAACATCTTGTCTGTACCCTGAGCCCTGAGTTGAAAACCACACACCTATTCTATTCTCAAGAAAGCGAGGCGCCCCAGTCGCAAACCTCAGGAAACTGGCTACATCCGGCTTCTGTTTGCAACAGCTCTCTCGACTCAGCAGTTTCATCAGCTCGGGACTCTGCATATAAGCCCTGATGTTCAATGCTCTCGTGGCACATCTCTTTCAGCAGATCACCTGTTCTGTCAGACTGTGTTCAGCTGTTTTGCTCCAGCTGCTAAAATAAAACCAACAACGGAACGTCCATTTGTTTCCTTTTAATCTGTATTTCATCAGCTCTATCGAATCTCTCATCATAGAAATATTTCCATTACACCTTGGCGTCAACAATGGAATGAACAGTGGAATGAACTACCCACCCCAGTTAGGACAGCCGAAACACGTCCAATCTTTCGCCGTCGACTAAAGACGCACTTCTTCAACCATTATCTGAATTAAAAAAAGAAAAAGAAATATCTAACCCTAACTAACCGTACTGTCATGCACTTGTCCTAATAAACTAACCTACACTGTAGCACTCAACACTTTGATGAACATTGTTGCTCAGCTGATAGAGTTGTGCCCTTCCTGATGGCTTGTCGTACAGAACTTGTAAGTCGCTTTGGATAAAAGCGTCAGCTAAATGACTAAATGTAAATGTAAACAAACAGGGTACTTTATCAATCCTCGGACGGCCCGCAACGGGACGGCGTGCAAGCAGGCCTGCATTTCTTTCATTCCCCACCTCAACCCGAAGACGTCAGAGACGAGAGGAAAACACACCGGCCGAACCCGGACCGTCTGACGACGCACTCGTACCCCGAACAGGGAACATCTTTACCCTCGCAACGTGAGCTGTTGAAATTCTGATTCACTAATTATTAAAAATATTTTCGATTTGTTTTCCCTCTTCATCACTCGCACTATCGTCTGTGGCCATCTTCTGTAGCTTGTCACTCTGACTGTCTATTCTTCTGATAGCAGGTGTTTAATCAAAGATCCACGGTTTCTAGTCTTGCACAAGGACCAATCAGCATGGGTATGGACGGGTTAATTTTCCATTGATGGGGATTTGATTGGCTGTTTTTAAATAAAGTGCCGCCGCAGGATTAATAACGTTAACGTTTGTTCGGCCAGAGAAACAAATATACTAATTAAAATTGTTGTACCTGCGAGATTTGTACTTTGTAGGTCTGCATTTTAAATGTAAGGAATAAAAAGTATGTTTTTTCCCCTGAAATGTAATCGAGTAAAAGCACAAGTATACAAACCTAATAATACTCGAGTAAAGTACAAATCCCCAAAAACAGTACTTAAGTATTGTAACAAAGTACAATTACTCAAGTACTTTACACCCCTGGTAGTTAGAGACCATTGACGGGAGCCGTTCCCTTCACTGCGCGATATAGCAGGTCGAGGACCTTGAAGCGAATTTGTGCGGCGATGGGGAGCCAGTGCAGGTCCCCAAGAAACGGGGTAACATGGGCTGACTTTGGTAGGTTGGAGATCAGACAGACGGGCAGCTGCGTTCTGGATGAATTGAAGGGGCTTGGTGGCGGTGGTCGGTAGACATACGCGGTATATACAGCATTATTACATGGCGTTTTCACATTCGCCGAAATGCTTGATTGTGATTGGTCAATAGAGCTCGGCAGAGGTCCGTTATGTAAGGGATAATGTATAGCTACGAGGTCATTGTCGCAAAATAATTGACCGACAGAGTTTAAAATACCGAGCCGCCTCGGCGAGGTGTTTTAAACGTCAGTGAAGGTCAATTATTTTGCGACAATGATCGAGTATAGCTATACATTATCCCGCTTATTACATGGCTAACTTACTAACAATATACCTAATTCATTTTACATCGACTCGCAACACTGGTTCTGGCTGCGTTCTGGCTCCGCCCCCTGTCATCGCCGGCAGCAGAACACCGGCAGTGTCTAATTGCACTGAAACAGTGTGTGTCAGTGGGCTTGATTGCGAACAGCTGCGCACAGCGGTCATTATTGTCCCACAGCGGTCATTATTGTCTGATAATGACCGCTGTCGGGGGGCTATTGACCAATCACAAGCAAGCATTTCGGCGAATGTGAAAACGCCATGTAATAATACTCGATAACGGACCTCTGCCGAGCAATAATGACCGCTGTTCGCAGCTGCAGCAATCAAGCCCACTGACACACACTGCAATCAGACACACCTGCCGGCGATAATAATGACAGCGGAGCCACACAACAACTGCGTCTGCATTTGATCTCGTCTTGTCGATGGTGTAAAATGAATTAGGTATATTGTTAGTAAGTTAGCCATGTAATAAGCGGGATAATGTATAGCCTATACTCGGTCATTGTCACAAAATAATTGACCTTCACTGCGTTTAGAACACCTCGGCGAGGCGCCTCGGTGTTCTAAACTCTGTGTCGGTCAATTATTTAGCGACAATGACCTCGTAGCTAATCTATACATTATCCCTTACTTATTAATGTACATGAGTTGTATGGCTTATATGCAGGTGTATAAGTAGGTATATAGAAGGATATTTAAGCAGTAAATATAAATATGGGGTATATAGCATTATTGTACATGCTATCATACAGAGTTATATGGGTAGACTATTAGTATGAGATAGGTGTGATAGTTGTGATTATTATGATGATTACTATGATTACAGTGTAGGCCAGTTGTAGGTATAAATTGAGTGAGTTCAAAGTTCGTACAGTATGGGTAACAGAGCCTATTATACTGTATACATTTAGAAAAAGGGCAGAAAAGGGCTGTTTGGAGAGCTGGATCCTGGCTACAGTATGTGAAATGCAGTACAAATATACAGGTACACTAGGTCCTTGGTTGGTCACACAGGCACAATACATTCACCTATATTTTCCTGCTTTCTGTAGTGTAATTGTGCTGGTAGTATTTATATTCTGGCCTTTCCAACTATTAGCTAAGAAAATATGTGTCCCTTGCCCAAACGTAGGCTAGTTGCAAAACCGCTGCTATAGTGTCTGCCGCTCAGGTGGGTATTTGGCTACTCCAAGAATAGAAAATTCAATAAAAAAGGTATTCACAAATAAATGATATTATGAAGCATAAAATTGATGTTTTACTTCAAACAACACCAGCAGGGGCTTGTCGTCATAGAGGATGGTGTGTTTCCATTTTTTACTGGCGCGTCTCCCTCCAAAGTCTTCAAAGGCAGGAGGCGCGAACCAGCAGCCCGCTGACTCAATGCAGGCCTCGCCTACACATGTTGCAACAGGTGAGGAGGGACCAGGGTTAGAAATAAAAAAAAAAAATTCAAGGGCTTTTTTTGCCCCCCTTAATTGATTTTTGGGGGCTTTTTATTTTATTTCAGGGGCACTGAATTTTTATGATGAAAATGGTTATTAAACATCCTTACATCCACATTTTTTTACAGTCTTCGTCCCGCGGACAAAAAGATCCACACAAGCTCCTCGAACACTAGCCGTGTTTGCAGCCGGAGTCTCACAACAAGCTTTGCAATAAATGATATGTTGACCGGTAGCATCCTCCTCAACCCCTACCCAGTCTAATCCCCACGACTCCATCGTACTCCGCTTTAAAAAAATTTATTTGAGGACCTGGGGAATCTGCTTCTCAGACTCTTTTTCCTTCGTGTTTTTATAGTTTGATAAAAAACGCTCCATCTTGTCTGTCTTCAAAATGCCATCAAATGCTGGTGAGCTGCTCACCTGCTAATGTGAGAGGGTGGGGAGAGTGACGTTGACATCGGCGTCTGATCAAAACAGATTTAACCTGTTCCACCCCAGGTGAAAATCTGCATAAAATGTATACCTAGGTAAATGGAATATTGCTCCACTTCTACAAGGGCTATTTGCATATTCTTGGTATCTAGGTACATCTATGGACCTCAGGGAATGTATTCACAGTGTCAGAAATATTGTGTCTATTACTAGGCTTGCTTAAATTGTGATGAAACAAAGGAGAATATGAATTATGATTTTTCTTTGCATCTTTGACAGTGAATAACACCATGATAATAATGACCAAACTTAAGAAACTGCCACTGACCTCGTTCAGTACCCTCTTGAGATCATGTGTACAAAGAATCGAAGGAAATTAATAAAGGGAAGATGATAAAACCAAAGGTTCTGTAGATACAGTACTGAATTCTCCCATCCGGACCAATGCAATTTGAAATATTATTATAGAATATAGAATAGATGCTTATACATTACTTTATTATAGCCAATTCGCACATTTATATATATATAATATACATATAGTATCTTTCAAATGCCTGAGTTCAATTTGGATTTAGTATCACCAGGCGTGCATAATAACAGATAATGATATCTACTGTAATCGACTGTACTTTTTTATTTCCCCCACAGTGCAACCGTTTTGAAACTAATTTCAGATCTAATTGTTCCTACATGCTAACAATAGGGAGGAGAAACTAACTGCGTTTCAATATTTGTCAAAAACGTTACCTTTTGTGGCTTATTATCGCGAATAATACCAGTTATTGACATATTCATAATTCAACTCTGAACTTTGAACCCCCATAGAACTTGAAGGGAAATGTAGTTCGGAAAAATTCCAACGCTGATCCGTATAGACCACCGCAACACTTCCGGGATTCTGAAATCGGGGAGGAGATAGCGGGGGGAGCATATGAATGAATGTGGATGAGAGCCGTAATGTAAGTGGTTGCAGATACGGCTGTGGGGGTGCTAGAGACATGATCGAATAGACGTTTATGCGCCTCAATCTCCTGAACACGGCGTGACCCATTCCTAATCGATCAGAACTAAATCGGCAGAGAAAAAGCCCATTTTAAAGCACCCATTCCGCATGCACATGCGCACAGTGCCCATGGAGTCTGGACGACGCGAGATGACGCACGAATGAATGTGGACTGTTCCATCAGAGGGGGGAGCTTCGGTGGCCAGTGTCCTTTCAGCCGAACAGGATAATGAAAAAATTATCCCACCAGTAAACTGTCGGGGGCATTTTGTGCCCCCCTTAAATGATTTTCGAGGGCATTTTGTCCATTTTCACAGGCATTTTGCCCCGAGCCCCCGTTAATTTCGCACCCTGGGAGGGACTTAAAGAAGGAGGTCAGAATGTTTGGAACCCTAGCCCCCGTCTCCTATACTTGCCAATAGGGGTGTAACGGTACACAAAAACCACGGTACGGTACGTATCCACTCAGGGGTGATGTAGTGTGCAGTAACTAATTGTACTTGTAGGGCTGTCAACGAATATTCTATATTGAAATTAATAATCGACTTGTAAAAAAACTAAAAAAAAATAATAATTATATTAGATTGCGGTCGTTAGTGGTTAACATACCATTGTATTAGTTTGGTACACTACACTACACAGCCGTTCGGTACGGTACGGTACACACTGAAACGGTTCGTTTCGGTACGGATACGTGTACCTTTACACCCCTACTTGCCAATGATGTTGTGGATCTAGAGTAGTGATGGGTTTCAGGGCTTGTACAGACTGCATTATAGCCTTGAAAATCTCACATTTACCAACTTGATGTGGGAATGTGCGACAGGAAACATGCAAGGATCCTTAAATGTCCTCCCATGCACGTGTCCATGGCATGGCGAGTGACTATTTACAATCGTTTTTGATGAATAATTTAAACAGATTCGGATATCAACCACCAAATGTTTTCTGTATTTCAGCAAATTACATCTATTTTAGACATCAAAATCAAATAAAACCCCAAGGCACTTTTAGGAATCTTTGGTGGTGTGGCCTAGAGAGGGTGTGGGTATATAAAAGCTCCAGCAGATGGCGACATTTTGGCCCAAACTATTCACCAACCAATTAAAGAGCAACATAGTAAATACAAACAAGGCATCAGTTTGTTTTTAAAGGTTTAATATGACCGTGCCACGATAATAAAGGTATTTTAATTGTTAAAAATTTGTGTCTTGGAGTTTTCTTTTGATTTTGATACATATCCCACCCAAAGAGCAGCCTGATCAAACTCAATGAGTCCAGGAAGCACTCTACCCAAACATGTTCTATTTAGGCGTGACACCTCCAGTGAAGTTAAGATTTTAAGGTAAGGGTTTGGTGTATAAACAAATGCGTGTTAAAAAAGATGTGGAGGATCATTTAATCAGATTAGGATATAAACCATCACTGTTCACTGTATTATATATAGCCTTATTAACAGATTATTGGCCTCGAAAATCTCACATTTACCAACTTGACGGGGAAATGCGCATATCCTGGGAAACACATCCAAGTCCACATCTGGGACAATTTGGTTGAAAATGAACCAATAATAGATAGGAACCTCTCCATATCAGCAGGGCTGTACGCTAAGCTTTTTCACTAGGGGCATATTTTTAAATAAAAATTTTACCATTATAGTGCAAACAAATATGTTCCTCCTGCCTCATTACTGTGGTCCTTTTATTTAACATTTAAGTGCGTTTGTTTTCAGGTTTGTATCTTTTATAATGAACCAACTGAGAAAGTGTGTAAATCACTAATAGAACAAAAACAACAAACTGTGTGTGTGTGTGCGCACGCTTGTAGTGCTCCTTGAATGAGATCACCACAACACACACACACACACACACACCATTGCATTAATCAGGAGGACAATAAACTCTGCATACCTTTGTTTCACAATGAAAAGTGCTTTATAAATAAAATGAATTATTATTGTTGTAAATAACCCCATGAAAGGTTTATTATTTTTATGGGTAATTACCCGCTTCATATTTGTGATGTTACTGGTTTCAGTGTGTGCCTAAAGTGATCAATGTGTTGGGCCGTTTATAGAGATCTATGCCAATTAATGTTTATGTATATCCGGGACTTTTCTTTAATAAGAATTGAGAGGCCTACTACGGTATGTGTATATGTGACCTTTATTTTGAAAAACGTGTTGCGACGCAACCTTGTTTAAGTTTGCGCTTTTGACAGTGAAATGTTCAGTTCAACTTAGCTCGAAGGAAAGACTAATCAAAAAGGTTTAATGGACCTGTATGAGGCCATAGCTCTTACGGTGGGACTTTATAGAAGAGGAATGTAATACTATGCAAAACGAGAAATAAACAGTGATTTTACCAGCAGTAAGTTGCAAGCCACTTTCATATACGGGGAACCGTGACAATTATTAGTATTATCTTATTTGTATATTGTCTCATTATTAGATAGATAGGTTGATACTTTATTGATCCCCGGAGGGAAATTTAAGTAGACAGTATTTAAGTATTGAAAAACGTCCTAATAGTGGGCGACTCACCTAATGCATGGCTGAACGTTAGAAGTGTGTCCCCGTCAATCATCACTGCCAGATCCGACTTAATTTAATCGGCTATGGTCTCTTATCATCTCTCCACATCGGACGTGGTTGTCATAAAATGGACTGATATCCGCTCCGTTCTTCTTGCAGAGAAAAATTAGCAGCTTAAATTTATTGAAAGGAAGTTATTTTCTTTGGCGATGCAACATTCAGTTTCGATTAGATTGTTTGCTAGGAATTATGGGATTTGGTGTTGGGTGAATGGACTCTACCAGACGGGGACATGGTATTTAATCGCACGATAGACTACAACTACCAAGTTGCGTGGCCCAGATTCACGTCACACCCAAATATTTTGTTCACACAGGCTATCGCAGTAAGTTCATTCATTGCGGACAGATTTTTTCATAGCACCGCGACATTATGTCGCACTGTACAGCCCTGGTTGTAGGCTAATGTTTTAAAAAAAAATGTATCCAATTTGTATGGATTCATTTAGGAGTGAAATGCGAATGAAGGGTTGAAATCACTACTCGCAAGGTTGCCCCCAAATATTATTTTCCACACGCACGGGCCAAATTAAGGGTCAATTTGCGATAATCTCGTCGCAGTGTACAGCCCTAATCAGGTGTTTAGGAATCATAGAACAAAATGGCTTTTTTTCCCCACTTGATTTTATTAATGTTAAAGGAACACAGCAACATTATGGGACTGTCTTCTCCAGAGTCAGATAGAAAGATAGAAAGCTATCCATTTGTGCTAAGCTAGGCTAGCTTGCAACTGGATAGCTTTCCAATGAATGAATGCACAAAGAGGAAATTGGTATCCATCTTCTTGTCCGACTCTGGAGAAGGCGGTAAGTGCATTTCCCATAATGTTGCCGTGTTCCTCTAATGAATGTGGATAAAATGTTTACATTCTCTCTCACCTCTGGCAAGCTTGTCTATGTCCAGCTCTCCTTTCTTGTCACCACAGGTGACGGGAAGTGTGTCGACGTCTGGACAGTCCAACAGGGTTTTCTCTACACAGTGACACAGAGATGCCCTCAACTCATTCATCATGGTGGACAGTGCACAGTGGATTATTTGCCTTAGGCACATGTAACACTACATGAGTTCTGTACCTTCAAGTAGGGCTGGGCAATTAATCGAAAAAAAATCACGATCTCGATTCATAGACCTATGCAATCTAATTTCTAAGTTATGACGATTTATTTTTTTAAGTTATTAAATATCCTCTTTTTTTTTTAAACTTTACTTTTTAAATGATTTTATTGAAATCGTGAGAGAATCGTGATCTCAATTCCTAGAGAGAAAAATCGTGATTCACATTTTAGCAAGAATCGCCCAGCCCTACCTTCAAGTATCACAAATTATCCCTTTTTTTCTGATCTAGAACGTGATCAAAGTTGGCAGATTCACACACACACACAGACAGACACACAACTTAAAATGTATTGTGTGTTGTTTACACATAATTGATGACTGTTAATGAGCATTTTCTGTTTCAATTAAGATTTGGGTCGTGATCAGGACTCACTGATGTCCGATGTGTTGCAGACGTGGGTTTGCAGAGTAGATGGACCCGGCTGCTCATCTTCATCATCATCCTCATCCTCTTTATATCTCACACGCCTTCTTTTCCTTTGGCTTAATCGCCTCTCCACCTCCTCCTCCTCCTCCTCCTCCTCCTCCTCCTCCTCCTCATCTGTATTCCATACCAAACAATAGGCTGAGGATAAGAGATCTTAGAGTTAATTTTTTTTTTTTTAAGTAGCCTAATTTGACCAGAAAGTTTGAAAGATGACTACTGGCTTTGCAAATACTTATAGCCTACTTCACAATCATTACCAGAAACACTATTTGGCAAAAACAATACAAGGAATGTACAGGTATGAGGCATTTGTCTTGATGACAATGGTACAACATTCAAAAACCTACAAGGGAAAACAGAATTACATAGTGATACGTGGTACAGGTTAACTATATTATACACACTCCCCACAGAGCTGCCTCTACACCTGTACGTCACAGCCTGCACAACAACGTTGACAGTGGAACGTCGTCCAACTTTCTGCGTAGGAGTGTGTATATTACAGACATGCGGTTTCACTGGAATTCTGTTGCTAGGGAACAGTTTGGGCCTAAATGTATTTCCTGTAAACTATTGCATTAGTTAACATTGCAACACGGAAACTATAAAAGGAGGAAGGGTCATCATGTCAGAACACCAGCTTGGTGCCAGTTCTATTGAAGCCTATGGGAGATGCATGGAGAAGCAAAATATACCAGCTATGTGAGGAAATAAGATAAGATATTCCTTTATTGATCCCCTTGGGGAAATTCAGGCATCATAGCAGCATGGGGGATGGGGAGGGGAGGTACAGGTAGTAAAAACAAGCAGTGTAAACAATATAACAAATCAATATAATTAACTAACTAACTAACTAACTAACTGAATTACATAGTATTCACATAAGGTGCAGTATGCATAAGGTAGTATTATTGTCCTTTTAGGTTCCTAGTAGTTGTAGTTGGATGTCTGGCAGCAGTCCCTGCCCACTGTTGTGGAGCCTGATGGCCGCTGGTATGAAGGACTGGCCGAGGCGGTTAGTTGAGTGTCGGGGGTATGCGTCTGTGACTGAACATGCTTCTCATTTTGACTACCTCATCGTAAAGGGGGTGGGAGGGATTATCCAGGATAGCAGCCAGCTTCCTTCTCATCCCCCTCTCTGCCACCACCTCTAGTCTGACCAGCCCGACTCCCACCACGGAGCTAGCCTTCCTCACCAGCTTGTTCAGTTTGTTGGTGTCCCTCGAGTTGATGTAGCCCCCCCAGCATGCCACAGCATAGAAGAGGACACTGGCCACTACAGACTGGTAGAATGACTGCAGCAGTCTATTGCAAACATTGAAGGACCTGAGTCTCCTCAGGAAGAACAGCCTGTTCTGTCCCTTCCTGTAGAGGGCCTCTGTGTTGTCAGACCAGTCCAGTTTATTGTTCAGGTGTACCCCAAGGAACTTATATGACTCCACCACCTCATCAAATGTTAGCTAGTTAACAATGCAACAAATTGCAGATGATTCTGATATCCGAGGAAATTGCTGATACTGTGGGAGATAAACCAAATCCCCTCTTTGATGATAAAACCAAAAGGCCTCTACCAAATCCCCTCTTTGATGGAACTACATGCAATTTGTTGCAATGCTTTAGTTGTTCTCTTTCTTGCAGCATGGCTGCCTGTAACCATTGGTAACTAAGGTTATCCTCTAACCCTAGTTATATGACTACTGGCAAACCTTACCCCTATCAAGGCCACCGTAACAAACAAATAGTTGACTGGTAGCCCTGAGGTCCTCGTGTGTGCTTAAGATACATCTCCAGCGCACAAATGAGACCCAGTAGGTGAAGAGCGGCTCTCTTCCACCTCACTTGCGTGAGGGGGAGGGTGGAAAGCCCTTACCACCCCCGGAGCGATAAGAGCTCCGGACAATCTGCGGCACAAAGGCTGGGTCGGGACCACAGAGTAACACTGCTATCATACCCCTGTATAGACAGGTACTCTGGTCAACCCGAACGGGCATACCATCATCCCCTTTAGCAGGCGGGTCGAAACCGTCTCCCACCTCGTTGCATGCGGTAGGTGGTCTGACGGTCCATATTCTGAATGGTTCTCCGCAATCGACTGATTGGGAGATATGCCCAGTATGGACAGCAGTAACCGGGGGTAAACCCTTTCATTACGTCCCATTGCTGGGACTGAAAATGACCTGCTTTGCCAACAGAGACTCGATTCAATCGACTTTTGTTTGGCCAGGGCTGCCGTTGCCGCGGTCTCTGATAACAGAGTGGGGTTCAAACCCGTAAACGGAGGGTGGGGGTGTGTGAATTACAATACGAGCCCCAGTCCCAATGTTCTCTATACCCAGTTCACCATACTGCAGTAAGGGTCGCAAAGCAGTCGTGCAGCCAACCAGCGCTGACCCGCTAAAAACTGTAGGTAAGAGGTCCCGGTCCCTTCCGCCATGCACTATGCCAGCTGCACCCATGGGGGACCCCGACAGAAAGGGAGGGGTTTTGAACCAGGGGAACACCAGACGTCATCTCCGTCTCAGAGAGGGTGACGCTGTTCCCCAGCTGAGCTAGGTCCCGTCTTCGTGACACACTGGGGATCGCTAGCTCTGTGGCCTGACATACGTACAGTATAATCTTTTTACTCCGATTACTTTTAAACTGTAACCCTGTGATATTACTATCATCCAAATTACGAGTGCTCCAAACACCGCTGCCTCTGTTAGGACACGTAGTCTGGACGGGGGAAGCACAAACGTAATACCTGGCGAGGACGGGGCTGGGTGGACCCACGCGCGCCACAAGCTCATGTTGAAGGGCACGAGAAACCCCCCTGCGACAAGCGATGGTAGGTGATATTCGCTCTGTCATGTCTGACATGAGTTCATTTTGACAGGGCGGGACCCACATGTGCAAACGACATCGCATTGAAGTGTACAGGGATTCCCCCCCCTGTGACGAGCGAAACCTGGGGAGGTTCGCTTGTCACCATATCCGACGTCAGGTCTGTCTTGACATGAAAAAACCCTGCGTTTTAGAAGGATTTCTTAGCCTGACCGCCTCTTGTAAAACGTACACATACGAGGCTCTTTGGGACCCCGAGAAGTAATGTGAAAAGAAGCACAGGGATTCCCCACATACATTATCACGTAGACTTCACAGGTCGTCAGGGTCTCTGGGCTACGTCTGATCAGACAAGCCACACGCGCCTCAACTCACGAGGGAGGGGTCACAGATATCTCCCCGTTGTCGTGCGTTCCTAGTCAATCTGTCACATGACAAATTCCTGACCCGTTGAGGACCGACCGAAAGCACCATCAGCCCCGGTCCATGTGAGGACCTGGGTGGCCAGCTGACGTTACACCGGAGAGAAGACCGGGCCATTCGCTATCTTTTGACATTAGTAGCGCGGTCAGATGGTCTCAAGGGAAAAACAGAGCCCCTAGCGACGCTAGGCGATGAAATGGCGAGTAGACACAGCAGAATGACGACGCAATCCTCATGGGGACACGCACATCATGTTTACACAAGCACACACCTGGGGTCTGTCGGTATATCGGGCACACTCTCAATTAAGTGTAAGAATACAAGTATTCTTGGGTGGCCGCTGGCCGGGTAGCGCAGCGGACTAAGCGTCTGTCTACCACCACAGAGCCAGTGGGATCGAATCCGGCTGTGGTGCCTCCGGCTTGGCCGACCGTCCATACTAACACGATTGGCAGTGTTAGCGGGTGGGAAGCCGGCGTGGGTGGGTCCTGGTCGTTGTAAACAGCGACTCCTCCAGTTCGATCGGGGCGCCTGCACAGCAAGGGAAGGATCTGGGAGAGGTAGTGTGACCTTCCACACGTTACACTCTCCCAGTGAGAGTCCACGCTGCCAGGTGAAAAGAAGAGGTGGGCTGGCTACACATGTGTCGGAGGAAGCATGCGATAGTCTCCGCCCTCCCAGACCGACGGTAGGGGGTAGAGTGCGCAACGACCAGGAAGGGAATTGGCATAACGACTAACATTGGGGATGGGAGAAAAACGGAAAAAGAAGGGGGGAAAAAAGATTTTAAAAAATAAAATAAAAAGAATAACAGTATTCTTATTTTAACACTTTAATCGCCGGGGTTAAATTCATAATTTACCATCCCTCGCCAGCCCTATTTAACATGGAGAAGTTCCCCTTCTTTGCAGGGCTATAACTTTTTAAATTCTATTGCTAAATTGCCATTATTATGGCCCATTCAATGTCCTATATGTATTGTTCAGGGTGTAGCAACGTTAAACTTTTTCATTCACATATTCATACTAAAATATGGTCTAAAGTATAAGTATGTTTTTATCGTTTTCTGCAGCTTTCTTCAGAACGTGATTTATAGCCCTAAATGCATTATATTGATGATCAAATACAGTTTGGTAGGAATCTGTGCGAGATAAAAAATTTCAAATGGACGTGCTTCTAGAAGTTTCTACGTATCATCTGATGATGACCGGATGGGCGGGGGATCGTTTATAATTCCGTGGGCAGCGTTAGATGATTCATCCAGAGTGGGTCATATGTTCATCAGAGCAGTTAGTAAAGAACACGTTAGAATATAACGCTGAATCTTACCGTGGCTTCCTCGCACCGCTGGCAGATGAGCGTGGAACAGAATTTTTTCTATTATGGGATGTAGAAATGCCCAATCCATTTCCAGGTTGTATAATAGTATATATGTCCAAATAATGTTTTTTCGAGTTATTTGCACCGATCGATGTTCACTGTATCAAGACGGAGTCTCTCTAACGATAGCGAGTGGCCGGACCACATATGGATGAGCACTACCGGTTCAAAGGTTAATATCCGGTTGGCGATCTGCCGATCGGCCACCAGATGGCGCTCTTGAAACGCTAGAGAGTTGAGAGGAGATCAGCAGTGTGTCTCAGGGCTCCGGAAAGGAAATATGATTTCGATGACAGATTTTTGAAATATTGACATCAAAGACGAGTTACGGCGTCTTCGGCAGAATGAGCATGGCTAGGAAAGACGAGTTCCGGCGTTTTCTGCGATTAAAGTGTTAATGAATGGCCGCACGGAACTATAATGCCAAATATTATTTCATATTTAGTCAAAAAGGAAACATTACTCACATTCGTATCGCCCGATTGCCCAGGTGTGCCGAGCGGAGCTCTTGCTGGCCACTCTTTCCCTTGGGTGGGGCGGTAAAGATTGCTGGAAGCCTGGAGGCGCATCCAACGCTTTGTTGGATACCAGTCGCCACTACCTCCTCTATGGATAAGGCAACAATGCCATCCTAAGAGGGGGGGCTTTGAGGAGAGGAAACCCCATCTCACCTCCTCCAGGGATGACTGCTCCAGCCACAGATGGGAAACATCGTGCTAGGGTCATCGGCTTCCCCGCGGCTACATGTTACACTAAGTGCAGTATAGCCCCGGAGGCCCGGGCAAGGGTCCCGGTATCACAGGGATCCAAGACCGCATTGCCTACCACCACCTTTGTACGGTGTATCACTGGACGCACCCCTTCTCTCCGATAAATACGTCCAATGACACACGCGTGCAGCGGCGGTGTCTGGCTTTATCCGCTGACGCGCCACTTTACCTATAGGTAAAAGCTTATCAAAGCGCGCCCATTGGTTTAAAGCCCTCAGACCCAGCCTCACACCTGTGCCGTTTCAAGGACAGGTAGGGCTCTCTTCACACAATCTCATGGTGACGTAAAGGTCAAATGCACAGTAGCGCCTGACCAGGGCACGCATTCTCCCTAGGGAGCTCAATATCATAGGCTGCGGCCGCAACAACCCCAGGGGAGAGCCGCATTAATAATTTAGTGCACCCCCCGCCAGGGATACATGCTGTGCTGTCGGGGTGGTCAACGCCACACAGAACGCATGTTCCGGCGTCCTTCCTCTATTTATTCGATATCATCAGAGGATGACACCTCAGGGAACTAGGGCGATTAGCCCTGACACGCCACACAGGCGGTAGGGTAAAATTCAGGGTCCTCCGTCTGAATAGAACGGTCGGTGACACACCATGGAAGACATGCAGGTCTACCCACCTGGGCTGGTCCGGGAGCGGGTCTCCCCGTGGGGCCGGGGTGAGTAGCAGCGGCGCGCCAAACGGGGGTAAAATTCCATCTCCACAAACTGCCCGCCGCTCACACTTCCCGATTGCTCGGAGCGCTGAGCGCAGGGTTTGACGCCGATCAACCTATAGTCAGGTTCAGGGGCGACAGTGGCTCGAGAGGTAGAGCAGTCGTCTGGCAATCCGGAGGTTCCCGGTTCGACTCCCGCTCAGCGTGTCGATGTGTCCTTGAGCAAGACACTTAACCCCTAATTGCTCCCGATGAGCAGGTTGGCACCTTGCATGGTTGCCTCCACTGTCGATGTGTGTGAGTGAATGGGTAAAATAATGTGAGTAACAAATTGTAAAGCGCTTTGGATAATATTATAAAGTGATTTAAACCTTCGTTGGACTTTTTGGGGGATTAGCAAAACTATACATTGTCATACATACAACGGAGTCTGGACGACGCAAGACGACGCACAAATGAATGTGGACTGTTCCATCAGAGGGGGGAGCTTCGGTGGTAGTGTGAGTGGCTACAGACCATTGCACTTAAATATAAACATTAGTCTACCTGGAGACTCAATGAGGTAATTGTAGATGTCGCCATAAGACGCGTCTGGCCATTTAGTGGGATAATTTTTTCATTATCCTGTTCGGCTGAAAGGACACTGGCCACCGAAGCTCCCCCGTCTGATGGAACAGTCCACATTCATTTGTGCGTCATCTCACGTCGTCCAGACTCCGTTGACAATCTGCGCATGTGTATGGGGAGTAGGTGCTGGAAAAGGGACTTTATCTCGGCCGATTTTGTTCTGATCTATTAGGAATGGGTCGCGCCGTGTTCAGGAAACTCAGGCGCATAAAAGTCTATTCGATCATGTCTCTAGCACCCCCACAGCCGTAGCTGCAACCACTTACATCACGGCTCTCATCCACATTCATTAATTTGCTCCCCCCGCTATCTCCTCCCCGATTTCAATGTAACGCGGAAGTGGTCTATATACAACTGGAAACACCGGAACAGGAACCAGCAATGGAACAGGAGCGTGATTTTTTTCCGTAGCCTGTTTGCGAAGACGCTCTCTGATTGGCTAGCCGCGTACAGCGAAGACCCTCTCTGATTGGTTTAGCGCCGAAGGGTCTCTTCCGCCTTGTACATATATATTCTCTGCTTCAAAGTGGTTATGCTTTGGCCCTCTTTCGAAGTGGGTAATGGGTTATGTTTAGAGTTAGGGTTAAGGTTAGGGTTAGGGAACAACATATCAATTGTTGTTGAATATGCGGAAGAGACCCTTCGGCGCTAAACCAATCAGAGAGGGTCTTCGCTGTACGCGGCTAGCCAATCAGAGAGCGTCTTCGCAAACATAGGCTACGGAAAAGAATCACGCGGAACAGGCATCTATTTAGATCGTTTGATGCATGTCCTCAGATAGCTGGTATATTTTTTTATTTTAAGACCGGATTCAATAGAACTGGCACCATGCAGAGCATAGAATATTCTGACGTGTGGTGACCCTACCTTCTTTTATTGTTTCCTTGTAGCAAACAAGTAACAAAGAAATACACTTCCACTTTCATATTCACTGCCATTACCTGAGGAACGGATTGCGATAAATTCCGAGCCCATTGTGGTGGTAGGGTAGGCTGCCGTAGGAAAAGCACACCTGGCATTAAAGCGCAAAAAGAAAACGCAAATTAAAATATATGACGTGGCAGCATCTTACCTCGCAATCGAATTTTACCTTTGTGTTGTACCGACACCATGTATGAAACCGTGGTAATGCTCGTTTAATATTCGGACATTCGCGGCTATGATTACCGTCAATAACTCAATCTGTCGGGTGTGTTGGGCATAGATATCTATGGTGTTGGGGACTACGTGGGTGAGCAAGGCCTTCAGTAGATTTTCTGATCTGCACGGTTTCAGCCAGCTAATCACCCAACCCACAAGGGTGTGTGAATCAACCCAGACTACCATTGACCTCATCCTGACCTCCGACAAGTCCATGATCTCCAATAAAGGGGTGATAGCATGCGGGTTAAGTGATCATTATATGATATTCTGTTCCCGCAAAAAGCCAAAGCAAAAGGCTGGCTGTACGTACTCTAGCGAGGCCTTTAACCTTGAACTGAAGAGCCTGGACTGGTCAGATGAACTCAATGGTACACTGGTTGAAGAAACCTGGCTTGGCTTCAAAACCAAATTCTCAACAATACTAAACAACATGGCCCCCCTAAGAACCACCAGGGTAAAAAATCGCGCTGAGCCGTGGATGCACACTGAAATACTGACCGCTATGAAAGCCAGAGACAAAAAATGCTCTGAATTTCATAAAAGTCAGCTTACCAAAAGCACGAGCAGTGAACTCCAAGCCCACGTGACTGAACTCAAACTAGAAAGAAACAGACTAAGAAATGACGTAAACTCCATGATACAAAAAAATTTCATCAATGACAAAACTGAGGAAAACAAAAATAAACCATGTGAACTTTGGAAATTACTCAATAATCAACTAGGCTGCAGTAAAAAACTTAAAACCAGGTTCTCAAACATAAACATAAAGACGGACAACACGCTCATCACAGACAAACTGGATGTAGCCAATTACTTAAACACTTTCTTCACAAACATAGCCACAACACTGGTAAACAAACTACCCTCCCACTCAGGGCAGTATGGGGTAGAACACATAGTAGCATACTACAAGAACCTAGGCGTCCACAAAGACGATTTCAAACTGGAAATGGTAACTACAGATGAGGTACTCAATAAAATGAGCGCCCTCCAACCGAACAAGGCCACTGGCCATGACAACATCCCCTCCAAATTCCTCAGAGACTCAGCAGCCGCCATCACCCCAGTCATCACACACATAATAAACCTCTCCATAAAACAGGGACTCGTCCCCAAGGACTTCAAAATAGCGAGACTAACACCCCTGTACAAAAAGGGCAGCAAATTAGACCCAGGCAACTACCGCCCTGTTTCTATCCTTACATCCATCTCGAAAGTCATGGAAAAAATAGTATACGAACAGGTCGAAAAGTACCTTACGGATAAAAATCTAATCTACGAATTCCAATCTGGCTTCAGAACATCCCACTCCACTGACACATGCCTTCTCTATTTGAACGACCACATCAAGCAAGAGGTGGACGCGGGCAAATACTGCGGCATGGTCATGCTAGACCTACAAAAGGCCTTCGACACTGTCAATCACACCATTCTGATTGACAAGCTAAAAGCAATTGGTTTTGATAGTTTATCAGTGAACTGGATACAATCCTACCTGGAGGGGAGAGAACAGATGGTGGAGGTAAACGGTACCCTATCCCCCCCCCTCACAGTGAACTGTGGTGTTCCACAAGGAAGCATACTAGGACCACTACTGTTCCTAATTTATGCAAATGACATGTCGTCAGCTTGTGACTGCAACTTGTTCCTGTTTGCGGACGACTCAGCCCTGCTGGTCTCTGACAAGAACAAGTTACAGGTTGAAAAAACCCTCAGCTCGGAACTAGGCAAAATCTGCATATGGCTCGCCGACAACAGACTATCATTACACATGGGCAAAACAGAGTCCATTCTCTTCGGTTCAAATAACAAACTCAGCAAAACAGACGGCTTCTCAGTTACAGTGGGTGACAATATTGTCACAAGGAAAGATGAAATTACCTACCTGGGTTCCATCATAGAGGCTAATCTTTCCTGTGACAAAATGGCATCCAATGTAATACAAAAAGTCAATCAACGAACTCGATTCTTGTACCGGATCTCCTCCCTGGTAAACAAGAATACCCTGAAGACTCTGGCAGGAGCACTCATTCAAGGGTACTACGACTATGCTTGCACCTCATGGTACCAAAGCACCTCAAACGCACTAAAAACCAAATTACAAACATCTCAAAACAAACTAGTCAGACTACTGCTTGACCTGACTCCTAGAACCCACCTCACCCCTGCACACTTTGCCAACCTAGGATGGCTTAGAGTAGACAACAGAGTACAGCAACTTGCAATGGGCCTGGTCTACAAGATACACTACACGACCAAGGTACCCATGTACATGTCAAAATACTTCCCAAAGGTCAGTGAATACCACGATCACAACACCAGAGGGAGCTCCACAAATCATGTAAAACCCAGATTCGGCTCAAACAAGGGACTAAACACGTTTCGCAATTATGCCACAACAATGTGGAACGCCCTACCCAAAGCTGTAAAGGAATGTAAATCACTACCCACCTTCAAAAACACTCAAAGAACACCTACGGGAGACTGCAATTCAAAACTGGCCCCTACAAATGTCCTAACCCAGTTGTACAATAAAGAACAAGCATGGCTTTGTCAGTATTCCAATGTACAGCCCCACCCAACCCCACCCCACCTACCCAACCTCCTCCAATGTAGTTTCCATGTCAAATGTATGTCAGTATTCCAATGTACAGTGCCCCCCCCCCCCCCCCCCCCCACACCTCCAATGTACAGCCCCACCCCACCTACCCAGCCTCCCCCAATGCACAGTTTCTATGTCAAATGTATATACTCTTCTTCTGGATTTTTTTAGTATCACAAACAGTACTGTATTTAAAAATCTGGTATGTCATAAATGTATAGATGTAGCAGTACTGTCTATCTGTATGTCATGTGTGTCATATGATGAATTGAAAATGGGGGACCCTGATGGAAACAAGACGAAAGTCTCTCAGGTCTGCATCCTCTTAACAATTGTATGTATTGAGCTGTACTGTACTGTACCCATTCTGCAATCTGTTAATAAACTTTTCAATCAATTCAATCAATCAATCAGAGCGGAAAGCAGCGGATGTTGATCCGTCACTCCTACCAGCGTGATATTTTTCCGTAGCCGCATTTCTGGCAGACGCTCTCTGATTGGCCGACGCCAGTTTCTACACTGGTTAAGTTTAGGCAATCTTCGAAGTTGGTTAAGGTGGCGGTCCTGAGAGTGTCTTGGGAGGAGCATCGTATATGGGTTCTGCGGTCCTGCAGCTGGATGCATCTCCATCTACTAAAAAAAACCTAAAACCTAACCTTACCTGAAAGAAAGAGTGGTGGGTGGTTGCGACCCGCCATTAACCCCATAGAAGAAGAAGACGCTTCACAGACGTGGACGAGAGCAGCAGCGCGGACACGGGGAGGTGACGCTGGTGGTGTGACGCACACACACGAAACAGGAAGAAAGTTATGCGGAGATGTGGAGGCGGCACCGGCGTGGAGGGTGGGATCCCGTTGTCGTGCTGTGTTTTCGGGGGACGGCAAGAGGCTATGGCAAGAGGTACCCGGGGGTTGTTTCCTGGATCGAATGAAAAAAGTGCCGGGTCAAGTTTGATGACTATAACGGTTACGAGGAGGTGGATGTGGCCGCCTTGTTGATCTGTGATGAACTGCTTTCGACGTCGGGAGCTGGGGAGGGTAGTGAGAGCGAGGGAGGAGTCGATAGGGACGGGGACGCATGTTGCTTTTTAACAGCGGAGCAGTGCAAGAATGTGACAATTTGACCATGTGACCGCGGCAACGCGGGAGAGCGGCAGTGCGGAAATAGGCTGTCTCTAACGCCCCGAGCACACTGCTCACGAATGAACACGGACGGACGGGCGGCTGCCTCTTCACTTCCGCTCCCATGTTAACGGACGATAGTAGGCACACTGGCCGCGAGCGGGAGCGCGCCTCCCGAGTGGCTGGCGAGCGGCAAGCTATTTTTTCGCCTCGATCCTATTTGACGGCCCGAACTCACTGCTCACGAACGAACACGGACGGACGGACGGGCGGCTGCCTCTTCACTTCCGCTCCCATGTTAACGGACGATAGTAGGCACACTGGCCGCGAGCGGGAGCGCGCCTCCCGAGTGGCTCGCGAGCGGCAAGCTATTTTTTCGCCTCGATCCTATTTGAGGCGGCGCGCCACGCGCATTGTCACAGAAATACAATTGAATATCTGCATTATTACCACAGATATAGATGTTGTTCAACCAGCTGTGTCTGTATCTGCAAATAAACGCCTTGAATGTTTGTCTGTATGTTTGTTTATACCTATAACTATTACAATGTTGCATAATAATAATAATAATAATAATAATAATAATAATAATAATAATAATAAGCTCTTGCTGCTCATAGGCGGAGTTTGAACTTGACGCCAGGGGGTGCGACTGCTTGGTGAACAATATTGCCGTTAACCCTTTCACTGCCACACTACAGAAGGTTCGCCTTATAATGTGACATGATTACTACTATAAAATGAATGTATTGTAAAACAAAACATAATAGAATTCGGATTTGTTTCTCACAATTATTATAATTTTATTAAAATAAAAATAATCTTGATTAAAAAAAAATAAAAAAAAAAAAGGCAATTTCACCCCCGGCCACCAGGGGGTGCAATGCACCCCCTGCACCCCCATAAACTCCGCCCATGTTGCTGCTGCTGGGTCTACACGCTGCTCTTTCAGGAGTACAGTCACACTGATCATCATTCTAAAATGACTGACTTCGCATATAGACTAGGCATTTACAGCTGTCCCAATGTAAATATGCCTTCCTCGGTGCGCTTCCGCACGCTCAAGTCGTAGGTCCAGTGTGCCAGGCCGGGCGCGCGATCCCGCGAGGGAGCCGCACGTGAAATTCGTTCGTGAGCAGTGAGTTCGGGGCGTGAGGCGGCGCGCCACGCGCATTGTCACAGAAATACAATTGAATATCTGCATTATTACCACAGATATAGATGTTGTTCAACCAGCTGTGTCTGTATCTGCAAATAAACGCCTTGAATGTTTGTCTGTATGTTTGTTTATACCTATAACTATTACAATGTTGCATAATAATAATAATAATAATAAGCTCTTGCTGCTGCTGGGGCTACACGCTGCTCTTTCAGGAGTACAGTCACACTGATCATCATTCTAAAATGACTGACTTCGCATATAGACTAGGCATTTACAGCTGTCCCAATGTAAATATGCCTTCCTCGGTGCGCTTCCGCACGCTCAAGTCGTAGGTCCAGTGTGCCTGACCAGGCGCGCAATCTCACGAGGGAGCCGCACGTGAAATTTATTCGTGAACAGTGAGTTCGGGGCGTCAGACAAACTCTAACCTTAACCAGCTCCTTAACAGCGCCTAAACTTAACCGTTCTAACCTTAACCAACTCCGAAACAATGCCTAACCTTAACCTTAACCATGCCTAACCTTAACCTTAACCATAGAAAGAATATTGCCATTCTCTAAGACAAACTCTAACCTTAACCAGCTCCTTAACAGCGCCTAAACTTAATTGTTCTAACCTTAACCAACTCCGAAACAATGCCTAACCTTAACCATAACCATGCCTAACCTTAACCGGCGAAAGAATACACGTTAAAAAAAAAATCACGTTAAAAAAAAAAATTGATGGGATTCGAACTTGTCAACAACGGACCGCTGCGTTGCCAGGTGAGCTGAGCGCCGAATGAAAATCATGGCGGATTAGGGCGGTTACATAATGCCGCAAGCTCTGCCGCTACGCTCTGCGGTTGCCGCGCAGCCAATCAGGGAAAACGCGGAAGCAACGGCAGCACTGCTCCGCTGTTATTAAGCAATAAGCGACGGGGACGGCCTATTGCTTAATAACAGCGGAGCAGTGCTGCCGTTGCTTCCGCGTTTTCCCTGATTGGCTGCAACACGCCCCGCGGCAGGTGCGGCAAAGCTTGCAGCATTATGTAACCGCCCTAATCTGCCATGATTTTCATTCGAAGCTCAGCTCACCTGGCAGCGCAGCGGTCCTGCGGTCCGTTGTTGACAAGTTCGAATCCCATCAAATAAAAAGGGGAAGGGTAGGGGAGATAGCTCGAGTGGGTCAGAAGGTGCGGAAATGTTAGTGCAGAAGTGATTCATAAGGTTAGGTTTGAGGGGGAGTGAGGAAATGAGGGATGTTCGAGTTGCCCAAACTTGTTGTTGAGCAATTAGGTGAGGTAAAGTATGCGAGAGTTTTTGGGGATGGGAATCTGGCCGTAGGGTGTGGTAGTGTAGGGCAGGTGGAGATGGCTAGGAAGATGAGGAGCATTGGTGGAGTGGGTATAAGTGAGGTAGTGAGAGTAGGGGAGAAGAGGGAGGGGGGATGTAAGGGGGTGATAGCTGGGGTGCCTATTGCTTATTAACAGCGGAGGAGTGCGCCGAATGCTTCCGCGTTTTCCCTGATTGGCTGCGACACGCCCCGCGGCAGGCGCGGCAGAGCTTGCGGCATTATGTAGCCCTAAACCGTGATGATTTTCATTCGAAGCTTAGCTCACCTGGCAGCGCGGCGGTTGGTTTCAAATTCGAATCCCATCATTTTTTTTTTTTTTTTTTTTTACACGTGTATTCTTTCGCCGGTTAAGGTTAGGCATGGTTAAGGTTAGGCATTGTTTCGGAGTTGGTTACGGTTAGAAAGGTTAAGTTTAGGCGCTGTTAAGGAGCTGGTTAAGGTTAGAGTTTGTCTTAGAGAATGGCAATATTCTTTCTATGGTTAAGGTTAAGGTTAGGCATGGTTAAGGTTAAGGTTAGGCATTGTTTCGGAGTTGGTTAAGGTTAGAAAGGTTAAGTTTAGGCGCTGTTAAGGAGCTGGTTAAGGTTAGCGTTTGTCTTAGAGAATGGCAATAGACAGCCTATTTCCGCACTGCCGCTCTCTCGCGCTGCCGCGGTCACATGGTCACATTGTCACATTCTTGCACTCCTCCGCTGTTAAAAAGCAACACGCAGCTGGGGTACCGGTCGAGGTTAGCGTAGAGCAGCTGGTGGAAGAATTAGGGAGGGACGGGCGTAATGGCATAGTTAAGAGTGCAGAAAGGATGAAGAGGGGAGCAGATAGGATAGAGACGGAGACGGTAGTGATTAAGTTTGAGGGTAAGGTTGTTCCTAGTGTGGTGTTTGTAGGGTATAGGATGTTTAGGGTTAGGGAATTTGTTCAGAGTCCTCTTAGGTGTTATAGGTGTCAGGAGTTTGGCCATGTAGCTTTTTCATGTAAGAAGGGACAGAGGTGTGCTAGGTGTGGCGGGGAGCATGACTATGGGAAGTGTGGAGAGGGAGTGAAGCTGAAGTGTTGTAGTTGTGGGGGGGAGCATAGTGTAGCGTTTAGGGGGTGTGAGGTGATGAAGAGGGAGGTAGTGGTTCAGAGTGTTAGAAGAGAGGGTAAGTTATCGTATGCGGAGGCGGCTAGGAGGGTAGGACAGGGAAGTCAAGATAGGGTGCAGGGGTGTGGAGAAGGGCGTGTGGCAGAAAGGGTAGGGCAGGAGGATAGAGAGAGGGTGTGGGAGGAGAAATTGAGTATTGTGGCCTTCGTGGCAGGGGTGGTTAATGTTGCGGCAGAGATTGAGGGTAGAAATGATAGAGTAAGGATGATTGTTAGGATAGCGGTTCAACATCTGGGTATGGTAGGTCTGACATGGGAGGAGGTGGATAGGGAATTGAAGTTGGGGGCTGAGGGTGACCAAGGACTCCACAGTCAGCCAGAAGGGGGCAAGGAGTGTCTCGCAGAGGGGGGCTCAATTAGGTAGTAGCAGCATTAGCTGCACTCCATGGAGGTGAGGGTTGGGAGTTAGTTAGAAGTTGAATTATACGTGATTCAGAGAGTGGGGTATATAGTATGATGTAGATGGACAGGGATGGTGAACGGTGTGGTTGTAGGTAATTGTTTTGTAGGTTAGGTAGTTAGAGTAGGGGTTAGAGAAGGGAGAATGGAAGACTGGCCCGATTTCCGGGTCGGTAGGTGGCGGTAAATGCCCCAATTATGGTGGCCGTCCGCCGTAAAACACCAAAAAGAAGAAGAAGAAGTTGGTTAAGGTTAGGCAAGTTCTTTCGACGGTTGAGCTAAAGGCACTCTTTCGAAGTTGGTTAAGGTTAGAGTTTGTCTTAGAGCATGGCGATAGAACGCCAGGTAGTTTGCAGGCTGTTTGACGTGGAAATGGGCAAAGACACAGCTCGTCACGCTATTGGGCGCACATGTCACATGACCAGAAACGTCTGCCAGAAATGCGGCTACGGAAAGTATAGACGCCTCCTACCAAGCCGGGAGGGACCGTCGTAAAAGTGTAACATGGAACATTTCAATCTTCAGAATCAGAATCAGAAAGGTCTTTATTGCCGTGTACGTTTGCGTCATACAACAATTAATTCGTTTTCGTCGTTTGGTGCAACATTAACAGACAATTAGGTAGAATAAAATAAAATTGAATATATAAACTAAATTAAAATAAAAGTACAATATAAGACATGGCTGTACAATTGTGCAGGATGTAGTAAGTACACTACATTCGAATACAAATACAGTGGAATAGAATACCTTTTTAGTTTTTCATATTTTAAATCTCAAACCAATCGTCACACTAGTTAGTTTGACAAAACACCCCTTAGTAAGTCCCTTAAAATAAGCACCAGTGATCTAATGCCTTATTTATATGCATGCCATGCTTTAAATTGCAATAGCTCATTTTAAAATATATCGTCATCAAGTTCAAGTTTCTTTATTAGTTGTCATACAGAAGTACAGAATACTTTTATACAAAATGCTTCTTTCTGTTTCTCTCCAGAGAATGTGCTAGGCAAAATAGATAATAAAATAAGTATAGCAAGTATAAAATAGAAGTCAAGTACGTAGACAAAAATGTTCAGTATATACATATATACAATGCTCAATGTAGAGTAGAGTAACTGAGTTACCATACAATATACTATACTATACATCAAACCACAAAGGCATGAGCCACAGTCGAGTGCCATCAAAGCCATGTTATTAACTATAAAACACAACATTGAGTGTAATATTGCTTTCATATCATATATATCTGCATTCATTTTGTGGATAGAACACAGAGATGTGAAGTTTTTATGAAGTGTTAATTCAGCTCTGCGTTGCTAAGCAACTCTTCTTACTCATGATATTATAGCATAATAACACACAGCTCACAGAACCAACTGTTGTGCCAAGGTGCATAGATACAGCCAGGGCATGAAAAATAACTTGCCAACCACACAGTGGCTAATAGTGTATTCAGAACTTCACCAAAGTAGTTTTAGGAGAGAAGAGATTGACTGAACACAGGTTGGCTACCCAATGCCCACAAGGTGGCATTTTCTGTTACCGCCTTTGCCTCATAGATGTAACTCAGGTTTATGTAATGAGTATATCATTTGATTCGTATTGGTCTTGAGGGACGATATAAATGCAAACAGTGTTATTTATATTTTAGGGCAGTAGTGTATTTCAAATGAAGCAAGGGAAAATATGTATATAATTCTAAAACAAACAAACTAGAATGTCTTCCGTCTACCTACTTATCAACTTTATTAAGTAGGTTTGAAAACACTGTTAGTCTCAAAATGGACTCATAGGTTATTTTTAGTGCTGTCAATAGATTCAAAAATTTTTAACTAATTAATCTCACAATTTTCTGTAATTAATCTAGATTAAAATAGATTGGAGCTGTCAAAGCTGAAGGTGTTCACCAAGCTGTGGCAACACGATATGATATGATAGAAGATATGACAATAAAACTGATTCTGATTCTGAGTTCATGGTCCTGTATGGTGGTAAACAGATCATATCAGGACCAGAAACTCAGAATCAGAATACATTTTATTGTCGCATCTTCTATTCCTGTTAAAGGAATAGAGGAGTGAAATGATTTTGTTCTTACCCTGAAGTTGCTGAAATTGTCCAACGTATCAACATTTCAATGGTGAGTCTGTCTGTTGATGGGGGCTGACATACAATGCGTTATTCTCACTCCATGTCTCATTTGATTCAACATGCCAGCGCCCATATAACAGCTGTGGAAGTTGGGAGACGAGGTCATTGACTATGAGAAGTGCTTTGATGAAAGCATGAACTATACATTTTACTGTATATTTTAGAATGTTTGACTGTGTATTATTTCTGACTACCTAAATGTTTATTGTGAGCGACCAAGGTACCCATGTACATGTCAAAATACTTCCCAAAGGTCAGTGAATACCACGATCACAACACCAGAGGGAGCTCCACAAATCATGTTAAACCCAGATTCGGCTCAAACAAGGGACTAAACACGTTTCGCAAATTATGCCACATCAATGTGGAACGCCCTACCCACAGCTGTAAAGGAATGTGAATCACAACCCACTTTCAAAACCACTCTCAAAGAACACCTACGGGAGACTGCAATTCGAAACTGGCCCCTGTAAATGTCCTAGCCCAACCCCCTCCAATGTACAGTAAATGGCCAAGTATGGTTTTGTCAATATTCCAATGTACAGTTTTGCTTGTACAGTTGTACAGTGTCCCCCACCCACCCCTCCTACCCAACCCCCACCCAACCACCTCCAATGTACAGTCCCCCCCCCCACCCATGCACCCAACCCCACCCCACCTACCCAACCTCCTCCAATGTACAGTTTCTACGTCAAATGTATATACTCTCTTTTCTAGACTCTTTTTGTATCACAAACAGTACTGTATTTGCAAATCTGGTATGTCATAAATGTATAGATGTAGCAGTACTGTCTATCTGTATGTCGTGTGTGTCATATATGTTATGATGAATTGAAAATGGGGGACCCTGATGTAAACAAGACGAAAGTCTTTCTCTGGTCTGCACTCCCTTAACAATTGTATGTATTGAGCTGTACTGTACTGTACCCATTCTGCAATCTGTTAATAAAGTTTTCAATCAATCAATCAATCTGTGGTGCTGAATTTCCCTTGGGATTAATACAGTACTTCTATTCTATGAAATGCTAATGCTTATTTTAAGAGCGTTTTGTCACAACTAACTTGTGTGAAAGCTTCAAGTGGTGTCACTGTCCACCAAGGCAGTGGTTTGAGATTTCAAATTAGAAAAACTTAAAAGGTTATTGAAGTGATAGAAATGGTTTTGATAGTCTATCAGTGAGCTGGATGCAATCCTACCTGGAGGGGAGAGAGCAGATGGTGGAGGTAAACGGTACCCTATCCCCCCCCCCCCCCCCCCCTCACAGTAAGCTGTGGTGTTCCACAAGGAAGCATACTAGGTCCGCTACTGTTCCTAATTTATGCAAATGACATGTCGTCAGCTTGTGACTGCAACTTGTTCCTGTTTGCGGACGACTCAGCCCTGCTGGTCTCTGACAAGAACAAGTTACAGGTTGAAAAAACCCTCAGCTCAGAACTAGGCAAAATCTGCATATGGCTCGCTGATAACAAACTATCATTACACATGGGAAAAACAGAGTCCATTCTCTTCGGTTCAAATAACAAACTCAGCAAGACCGACGGCTTCTCAGTTACAGTGGGTGACAATATTGTCACAAGGAAAGAAGATATTACCTACCTGGGTTCCATCCTAGAGGCAAATCTTTCCTGTGACAAAATGGCATCCAATGTAATAAAAAAAGTCAACCAACGAACTCGATTCTTGTACCGGATCTCCTCACTGGTAAACAAGAATACCCTGAAGACTCTGGCAGGAGCACTCATTCAAGGGTACTACGACTATGCTTGCACCTCATGGTACCAAAGCACATCAAAGGCACTAAAAAACAAAATTACAAACATCTCAAAACAAACTGGTCAGACTACTGCTTGACCTTACTCCTAGAACCCACCTCACCCCTGCCCACTTTGACAACCTAGGATGGCTTAGAGTAGACGACAGAGTACAGCAACTTGCAATGGGCCTGGTCTACAAGATACACTACACGACCAAGGTACCCATGTACATGTCAAAATACTTCCCAAAGGTCAGTGAATACTGAATACCATGATCACAACACCAGAGGGAGCTCCACAAATCATGTTAAACCCAGATTCGGCTCAAACAAGGGACTAAACACGTTTTGCAATTATGCCACATCAATGTGGAACGCCCTACCCAAAGCTGTAAAGGAATGTGAATCACTACCCACTTTCAAAAACACTCTCAAGAAACACCTACGCGAGACTGCTATTCGAAAGTGGCCCCTGTAAATGTCCTAACACAACCCCTTCCAATGTACAGTAAATCACCAAGTATGGTCTTGTCAATATTCCAATGTACAGTTTTGCTTGTATAGTTGTACTCTGGTCTGCATCCCCTTAACAATTGTATGTATTGAGCTGTACTGTACTGTACCCATTCTGCAATCTGTTAATAAAGTTTTCAATCAATCAATCAATCCATGTTACACTTTTTATGACGGTCCCTAAGTATCGCGACTCGGTGCGTCGCGGCTCATGCGCATGCGCGCGCTCGGCCAATCAGAGAGAGGTCTGCAGAAATGGAGCTCAACCAATCAGAGAGGGGTCTGCAGAACTGGAGCTACTATTTGTAGAGACGCGCGCGTGATGGACCAACACACTTCAAACTGCGTTGCGCTTTCAACGGCATCTTAAGCTTTTTAGTTGTTAAGTCAATCAAAAGTAATGGAACGTCAGCCTAAAATGCAGCCCTCCAATATATCCGAAAATAGTTATTGACGGACACACGAATACCCGAATATAACAAACTGTACTTTTTTTAGAAAACGAAACTGAAAGTTAACCAGTGGAGATATTTCATTTCAAAAGGAATTTTATACTATATGACAAGAGCTGATCGCCAGTCGCAGCAATTCATTATTGAGTGAGTATTGATTGATTGATTGATTGAAAAGTTTATTAACAGATTGCAGAATGGGTACAGTACAGTACAGCTCAATACATACAATTGTTAAGAGGATGCAGACCTGAGAAAGACTTTCGTCTTGTTTCCATCAGGGTCCCCCATTTTCAATTCATCATATGACACACATGACATACAGATAGACAGTACTGCTACATCTATACATTTATGACATACCAGATTTTCAAATACAGTACTGTTTGTGATACTAAAAAAATCCAGAAGAAGAGTATATACATTTGACATAGAAACTGTGCATTGGGGGAGGTTGGGTAGGTGGGGTTGGGGCTGTACATTGGAGGTGGGTGGGGGGGGTTGGGTAGGGGGGGGGGGGGGGCACTGTACATTGGAATACTGACATACATTTGACATGGAAACTGTACATTGGAGGAGGTTGGGTAGGTGGGGTGGGGTTGGGTGGGGCTGTACATTGGAATACTGACAAAGCCATGCTTGGTCTTTATTGTACAACTGGGTTAGGACATTTGTAGGGGCCAGTTTTGAATTGCAGTCTCCCGTAGGTGTTTTTGAAGGTGGGTAGTGATTTACTTTCCTTTAGCTTTGGGTAGGGCGTTCCACATTGTTGTGGCATAATTGCGAAACGTGTTTAGTCCCTTGTTTGAGCCGAATCTGGGTTTTACATGATTTGTGGAGCTCCCTCTGGTGTTGTGATCGTGGTATTCACTGACCTTTGGGAAGTATTTTGACATGTACATGGGTACCTTGGTCGTGTAGTGTATCTTGTAGACCAGGCCCATTGCAAGTTGCTGTACTCTGTTGTCTACTCTAAGCCATCCTAGGTTGGCAAAGTGTGCAGGGGTGAGGTGGGTTCTAGGAGTCAGGTCAAGCAGTAGTCTGACTAGTTTGTTTTGAGATGTTTGTAATTTGGTTTTTAGTGCCTTTGAGGTGCTTTGGTACCATGAGGTGCAAGCATAGTCGTAGTACCCTTGAATGAGTGCTCCTGCCAGAGTCTTCAGGGTATTCTTGTTTACCAGGGAGGAGATCCAGTAAACACGAGCACAGAGTGCAAGCATTGTCTCGAAGGATTGTTGTCTTCTTTTAACATAACACTTGTAGCCATATTCTATGCTCTTCTGTTTATTATGCATACATAAAAAAATAGGACTGCAATATGTATTGTGGTACTCCACTCTGGATAAAACAACTAGGCCTACTATACTCTCTCCCTTCCATCATTATGTAATCTCGTATCTCTCTCCCACCTTTCTGTAATATATTATCTCTCTTCCACCTTTATGTAATCTCTTATTTCTCTCTTCCACCTTTCTGTAATATATTATCTCTCTTCCACCTTTATGTAATCTCTTATTTCTCTCTCCCACCTTTCTGTAATATATTATCTCTCGTCCACCTTTATGTAATCTCTTATTTCTCTCTTCCACCTTTCTGTAATATATTATCTCGTCCACCTTTATGTAATCTCTTATTTCTCTCTTCCACCTTTCTGTAATATATTATCTCTCGTCCACCTTTATGTAATCTCTTATTTCTCTCTCCCACCCTTCTGTAATATATTATCTCTCGTCCACCTTTATGTAATCTCTTATTTCTCTCACACCGTTCTGTAATATATTATCTCTCGTCCACCTTTATGTAATCTCTTATTTCTCTCTTCCACCTTTCTGTAATATATTATCTCTCGTCCACCTTTATGTAATCTCTTATTTCTCTCTTCCACCTTTCTGTAATATATTATCTCTCGTCCACCTTTATGTAATCTCTTATTTCTCTCTCTTCCACCTTATGTGATGGATCACGGTTTATGTGGGTTTTTATTTCAGTTTATTCTAGTGTGCTTTGAATGTATTTTGGGTTTTCTCTGGTGAGCTGTCAATCACCAGACACCAGTTAATTGCCACGCGGCAGGGCAGGTGTGTGGGCTTGATTGCCACCTGATTGGTGTCAGGTGTGCAGTGCTTTGAAGTAGGTTTGGTTGACTGTGTTCGGATGCTTGTCCATTTCATGTTTTCCCTCAATAGTAGAGGAGTGTCCCAAGCTCATGCTTCTAGGGTTTTCTCTGTCTAGTGCTGTTGTTTTTTGTTTTCAATTGCTAGGCAGTGGTGGTTAGTTACTTTGGGTTTTTCCCCCAGTTATTTTATACTGGTGTTTTGTGTTTCCTACAGCTTTTGATATCCATCTAATAATTGGTCACAGCCTTACTACCTACACTAACCAAACATTATGTCCAAAACATACAATGGGTGGCATCACTCCTGACCTATAGTGTGTCTAGAGACAATATACTACTACGTGTTGTAGCACCAAATGTATTGGAATTTGGTCCCCTTACCTGCTCCAATTATCAACACACGCACGCACACAATTTTACAGAGTTGGCTAACTGAGTTGCATACACAAACATCAGACCAACAGCAAACCAGAGACAAACAATGAAAGACACAGGAAGTGCCACAACAGCTCTCAGTTTATGAGCCTAGAAAGGGTTCCTATTCACAGAATGGCTTTCTGTCTACAGCCTGCCGGCTGTGGAACTCTCTGCCCAGGGCCATCCAAAACTCCCCCAATATTGCTGTCTTCAAGAGGGGTGTGAAGCGACATCTGCAACAATAGGTTGCAGTGGGTGCTTGGCCACCACTCTTGAAGAATAGGAACATGACATGCTGTAATGAGGTTCTTTCAGAAAATTGTGTTGTCTATTTTATCTACTTGTTGTATCTATCTTATCTTCTTAACTCTTTCTTTGTGATTTATTGTATTCTTCTTGGGACCATGTTGGAAACAAGTCGACAGACTTTCACATGTAATCCTTGTACCCCTTGTTTTTATACTTTTGTATAAATTGTATGTACTAAATAAAAATCAAATCAACATGCGTTATTTTTTTTCATAGCTGCAGTTTGCGGAGACGCTCTCTGATTGGCCACTGACGTTTCTGGTCATGTGACATGTGCGCCCAATCGTGTGATGCCTGTTTCTTTCACCGGTTAAGCTTAGGCACTCTTTCGAAGTTGGTTAAGGTTAGAGTTTGTCTTAGAGCAGGGCGATAGAACACCAGCCCTGATTCCAAACTCTAACCTTAACCAACTTCGAAAGAGTCGCCTAAGCTTAACCAGTGATAAACTAGGCGTTAGGTAGTTTGCAGGCTGTTCGAGGCGGAAATGGGCAAAGACACAGCTCGTCACGCGATTGGGCGCACATGTCACATGACCAGAAACGTCAGTGGCCAATCAGAGAGCATCTCCGCAAATTGCGGCTACGGAGAAAAAAAAACGCCCACAACATGGTTTTAAAACCAGAGGATGGCTTCTGATTGGTCAACTGTTGGATTGATTGATGACTGGATCATGCATGAGTCTGGTCTCTTTTGAAAGGAAACATTCTGAACTTTCTTCCACAACAGGATGAATCGCTCTGAGTGCTAATGTAATAGAGTTACAGAGGTTTGAAGACACTGATGACTGGCTGGGTTCCTATTGGTGTCTCGATGAATGACAGGAACCTGGATCAGAGTGGTGGAGTGAGAGAGAGGGAGAGAGGCGTGAATACCAAACCAAGCCGCATTTCTCGGAGACGCTCTCTGATTGGCCGACGCCTGTTTCTACACTGGTTAAGCTTAGGCACTCTTCGAAGTTGGTTAAGGTTAGAGTTTGTCTTAGAGCATGACGGCAAGTTCTTTTGCCGGTTAAGCTTAGGCACTCTTTCGAAGTTGGTTAAGGTTAGAGTTTGTCTTAGAGCATGGCGATAGAATGCCAGGTAGTTTGCAGGCTGTTTGACGTGGAAATGGGCAAAGACACAGCTCGTCACGGATTGGCCAAACGCATCAGTGGCCTATCAGAGAGCGTCAGTCAGTGCCAATCAGAGAGCGTCTCCGAGAAATGCGGCTTGGTTTGGTATACACGCGGGAGAGAGGGGGAGACACAAAAGGACAAACAAAATACAACAGCCACATGCTGGAACGTAACCCACAAGTAACATGACAAGTCTGTGACCAATGAAATGAGCAGTCCTTTCAGGAACCGTTTACATTTAAATAGCTTTATAAAGAAATATGTGAATGTGCATGAATATGTGAAGAAGCATATTTGATTGTTTAAAGAAACCAGTCAAATATTTCGCCGTTGACTAAAGACGCACTTCTTCAACCATTATCTGAAATTTAAAAAAAAATAATCGAACCCTAACTAACCTTACTGTCATGCACTTGTCCTAATAAACTAACCTACACACTGTAGCACTCAACACTTTGATGAACATTGAATGTTACTCGGCTGATAGAGTTGTGCCCTTCCTGATGACTTGTCGTACAAGAACTTGTAAGTCGCTTTGGATAAAAGCGTCAGCTAAATGTAAATCTAAAGTTTTTTTAATTTTAATTTATATACAAAAACTTTGCTTTTTCGTTTGTTGCCTCAGGGCAACATTGTGCAGTTAGACGACTTTTGTTAGGGCAGTATCATGCTAATGGTACTCAAACGGCTCAAACAAGGGACTAAACACGTTTCGCAATTATGCCACATCAATGTGCCCTACCCAAAGCTGTAAAGGAATGTGAATCACTACCCACTTTCAAAACCACTCTCAAAGAGCACCTACGGGAGACTGCAATTCGAAACTGGCCCCTGTAAATGTACAGTAAATGTCCTAACCCAATAATACACGAGACCCTCTTCTTGGGACCAAGTAAGGTTGTCAATATTCCAATGTACAGTTTTGCTTGTACAGTTTCCCCCACTCCACCTACCCAACCCAACCCGCCTACCCAACCCCCCCCCCCCACCCCACCCACCCAACCACCTCCAATGTACAGTCCCCCCCCCCCATCTACCCAACCTCCTCCAATGTACAGTTTCTACGTCAAATGTATATACTCTCTTTTTTAGACTATTTTTGTATCACAAACAGTACTGTATTTGTAAATCTGGTATATCATACATAGATGTAGCAGTACTGTCTATCTGTATGTCGTGTATGTCATATATGTTATGATGAATTGAAAATGGGGGACCCTGATGTAAACAAGACGAAAGTCTTTCTCTGGTCTGCATCCCCTTAACAATTGTGTGTATTGAGCTGTACTGTATTGTACCCATTCTGCAATCTGTTAATAACGTTTTCAATCAATCAATGTGCTGGGATGAATAATTATCACCATAGTCAGTGTTTTTGCTGTGCTATTATGTGTGGTGGGGTATATAACTAGTATTGTTATTGTGAGTGGTGGGGTATATTATAGTTAGTAGTATTGTTATTGTGAGTGGTGGAGTACTACAGTATATTATAGTTAGTATTGTTATTGTGAGTGGTGGGGTATATTATAGTATTGTTAGTGTGAGTGGTGGGGTATATTATAGTTAGTATTGTTATTATGAGTGGTGGGGTGTATAGTAATATTGTGATTGGTAGGGTATATTATACTAGTATTGTTATTGTGAGTGGTGTGAGTGATAAAAATAAATAAGATGGGCTTCACAAATTAACAATTGAGATTTCAATATCTCAAAAGAAAGTGAATTAAAGTTATTTGAACTACTGCCGTGATTGGCTGAGGCACTCTCCACTGTGGTCTCCCCATCTATATAATTCTATGTGTCTCCCTCTCTCTCTATTTCCTGCGTGGTGGTAACAGATATCATGTCTTTACAGTTTGGTCAACACCTTCAAGATTGACAGCTCCAGGACGAGGTTTAAAGTGCAGCAAGAGTTGCCGAAGAACCTATGGGTAAGTAAAACCTATGAGTCCATTTTGAGATGAACAGTATTTTCAAACCTACTTAACACATCTCTACGCTGTGGGCGTATGGCCGTTTGTGCCAGCGCTGTAATGCAATGGGGGTAGATGCCGGTTTTTGTAGTGCTAAAACTATATTAAATCTTATAGCTATGGATCTAATAACAACGTCGATTGTCTCTTTCGGTCAACATGCAAAAAAACAGATAATTTTTTCATCCATACATTTCCGTTTTATACCGTGGTGAATATAAGTATAGTTTTGATCCTGTGTAATCCCAGGAAACTCTGGCAAACAGCATTTACTGCATTTCATTATAAATCATGCCATTTCTCGCCTGATTATTGAATCAATCTGAAATCAACGCTAGATTATCGGTATTATGTTTCATCATGCATGCACGAAAGGGTGGGGGGGAGGTCGTTTTCTATGCTTCGAGCGCCACCAACGGCATACATTACACAGTACATTACAGACACACGCTGCGATTGCGGGGAAACAAATATCTGATCAACGCAAGATTGATAATATATAGTCCTTACCTTGTCTATGATGTACTGCAAAAAGAATAATCCAATTATCTGATCGCCATTCCAAATACTCATCGCGAACGTCTGTCCAGCGTTATCCACCAAAGAAAATGAACGGGGGCGGGGAGCCTCGTCGATGCCATCCCTATAAGCGTTTGTCTTGCTGGAGTGTTTAGACCCCACCTGCACGCTGCAGCTCGGCCCAGAAAACAAACTACATAGTTTCAAATGGAGTGCAATAGTGGCCGCAAGGCGTTAGGCTGCGGTATCGGACCGTTGCGGTCTCAGACAGAGTGCCACACAGTCCTACAGCATAGCAGGATGAATGGAAATAGCGAATAAAAGAAATAACGACACAGAAACGTAGATCTACATTTCCGGTACTCAACCGCTGGGCCACAGAAACGTAGATCTACGTTTTTGGCAATCAAAGGGTTAAAAAAACGTTCCGTCCGACGGGGACACCGGTGGTTCCGCAAGTCCCATGTTACGCGCGGCAACACTGTGCATTCAGTTTTGGGCGGAAGGAGACGTTTAAAAAAAAATCAATGGGTTCTGTGAGGTGATTCGATGGAAGTATCACTCTGCATGTCGCCACAGAGTATTTAAGAGCTGTTGGAGTGAGAGAATAACCTTTTGCCAAGAACACAGCTGGGCAAATTTTTTTTTCTTTCACGCAGTTTCAAACGACGACATAAGTCTACGTAATTGTTGATAAAATTATAGCATTTGTACATTTGTATGACAGTCTATAGTAGGGGTGTAACGGTACGTGTATTCGTCCCGCGAATTAACGGTACGGCCGTCACGGTGCGGTACGCACAGCCATACGACGAATACGCCCCACAGCGCAAACACACAAGTCGCACATGCAGGCACTCGCGAGGTCCGTGAGAGAACAACACGCGGCACACCGAGTCCCCGACTTCAGTTCAGAGCGGGCGAAAGTGCACGGAGAAAGGCACATTTACATTGAAACAGCTGCAGGGTCATTACAATTTTACAGTTTTCTTTCGTTTTCTTGTTCGCCCAATAACGTTAACCAAATGAAACCAATGGAAAGAAACACACACGCGTCGCCGACACACACACGCGCGCCAACAAACACATCAACATTCTCCCCCGCCGGACTCACAGGCACAATCAAATAAAAAGAAGAAACATACTTTTCCGGTATGTGTAAAAGGGTTGGAGTGTTGTATACATTCATAGTTAAAAATGGAAGATGTTGAGTGCCTTCAGGTGATGAATCGCACTAGTAGTGTAGAGGAAATGTTTCTTTGTCACAGTGTTTCGTTGAGAGTGTTGCTTGCTTGCTGGATGCACACTGAAATACTGACCGCTATGAAAGCCAGAGACAAAAAATGCTCTGAGTTTCGTAAAAGTCAGTCAAAGCTTGTGACTGCAACTTGTTCCTGTTTGCGGACGACTCAGCCCTGCTGGTCTCTGACAAGAACAAGTTACAGGTTGAAAAAGCCCTCAGCTCGGAACTAGGCAAAATCTGCATATGGCTCGCCGACAACAAACTATCATTACACATGGGAAAAACAGAGTCTGTTGTGAAGGGCCAGATTAAACCGAATATATATATTTATTTATATATATATATTTAATTGTATTTGTATATTCTCTAATATTCCCTGATATCCCTTGTATATTCCTTGTACAATATGCATTGAATATCCATTCTAGCCTACTTAACATCCCATAATAGTCTCCATTCTACTATTGGTCGAGACCTTGGTGCCAGGCTGCCATACCCCTCAGACCCAGTTCAAACGTACCGCTCAACATGTACGAACAAGTCCTAGTTCCGCGTAGGAATCTGGCTACCGCACCACTAATGGGACTATTTGTTCATAGTGCGTATATATACTGCGCTACTAAAGTAGGACTTTCTTTTCAGTCCAGTTTCTTACCCTCCAATAGAGTCACAGACGTAAAGCCTCCCCGTGACGCCACGTGTGGGAGTAAGGCCAAGTTCGCCTACCATCGGTATTGAGACATCGTGTATATTAATATTTGAATAGTCATATTTGGCACTATATCGTCGAGTTGGACGTAGTCTATTAAGCTAATAATAGTCTGTTAATATATAGTGCTTCGTACGGTGAAAATACTACCGTAGTCAGTACCCCATCGTTTCGGGCAGAGAACTGGCTGCTTATCCAGGGTGGTTGACCCCACGTGAAGCTGCACCCGAGGAGCCCCAGAGCCGACGAGCGAGTGGACCTGTATACCGGATTATTCTACCGACGACAGCCCGCCTTCCCAGGCACGGATTATGCTTTGTATACGTTGATTATTCCATGGATAAAGACCCCCGACACTGCCGTGTGTTGGAACCCCCCCCCCTGGAGAGGACGCAAGGTGAGGAGACGCTCTGCAAGACGAGGTCGCTTCACGTCTCTCCTCCGTGGACCGGAGGACGCCGGCCCACAAAGAGTCCATCTGCTTTCATCTGTGGTCCAAGGATCGCCGGCGCATTGAACGGCACTACAGTGGGTTCACCTGGGATACCCTTGGCCGGATGAGGCAGCCGGATTCTACCCCCCCCCCCCTTCCTACTCTTGTCGGCTTACAAGCGACCGGATTAACCCCCCCTAGTGTATCCAGCCTATAATCATTAAAGTATCATTGCTGTTATTTCCTTAACTATTCCAGGTCGTATATGTACCGCCTGCGCCTTCAGAGATTGGACATTCTCTATTGATATACCGACGAATACTCTTGCCATAAAAGTGCATACTAATTCCCATTCATAAATGTGATTGATTTGATTAAGTGCTTGCTCTACACACCATTGCTGTGTAGAAATAAAGACCTATTTCTAATTCGTACATTTGTGTTGGATCCGTTTCATCTACGTGACAGTGTTCATCATAATATATTTATGCCGAGTACTGGGTGGCCGAATATTAAGTACAAAGGTAGTGGTAGTAAGTATCATATCTAGTAATACAGTCAGGGAATTGTACCCCTCAGTTACAATTGGTCCTTCGAGCCGGATGGTAATTAGTGTAATATTAATATAGTGTTATTAATATTGAAATGGCCTATGATGAACACTCCACGAAACGATCCTCCTAACCAACGCCCGCAGCGCGAACGACGGCTCCCTCAGTACTTAGAGGCTTACGCTGTCAGTCAACAACCTAGTCTTCTACTAACAGTAAACGCGGTAAAACTAGAAAGTAAAAGTATGTCTAACCCCAACGCCCAGACTACCCCGACCATAGAGGCCCCTACGGGTTCTAATGTAACTGACCAAGTTCACGGTGGGGACCAGTGGGAACCAGACATGACTTCACACCCCGCCAGTACTGAAGAAGTAGTCCCTGATGAGTCCCGGGAGGAATACAACGCTACCGAGAGAGAACTCGGCACGGAAGAAGACGGGGAGAGCACCGTGGAGATAGAGCTCCAAGGCTCCGCAAGGAGTACCCCGAGGGAAGGCTCCCCTATACAACCGCCTTCCCCCAGCGAGGCAGAGAGGACCCTACAGCAGGCCTTCCTCATCAGCCTGAACGCCGCTGCTGAACGCGACCGACTGCAGATCCAGCAGCGGAGCGAAGAAGAGCATATACGTCTAGAAATAAGACGCATTCAGAGAGAAGAGAATGTGGCCCGAGACCGAGCAGACAGCCAGCGAGCAGCTGCTGGTGCTCTACGGGACGCAGAGCGCGACAGACAGCAAGCGCAACTAATAGAACAGCTGATCAGACGGACAACACCCTCTCCCTCCGCCAGAGGCTCCAGGAACTCGTCTAGACACACCTCCAGGGCGGCATCCCCTAGCCGAGTAAACAACCCTGAACTTGACCAACAGACGAGGTCTATACCCCCCACAGACCACCTCCCCCCACCGGTCCAAGCGAGACCTAGCAACCGGGAAGGAGCAGCATATCCTGTGGAGAGGCTAAACCAGAGACTACAAGCACTGGATGACCTAACTGAAGACGAAGAGGAAGAGGAGGAGAACCACGCCCGACGACAGCACAGTACTCTACCGGACCAGGAGGTCCGGTACAGCCCAGGCTATACTCCCGCGGAGCTGCGCTACAGACCCCCTCTATACACGGGTGAGCACGACGCACAACCCGCACCGAGGAACAGCACCTGGACAAGCGGGCCATGGTACACTGCCGGTACCAGCCCATACCAAGGAGCGGGAGGAGACTCGCCTAGGAGGCCTCTCCTCCAACGCTCGCCGATGTATCCACAGTCAGCGTCATACATTGGCACGCCTATGGTACCCGACTTCACCCAAGAGAACCGGGCCCAGTATACAGAACTCCGCATGTGTCTGGAGACCATGTTGGTGGATGTATTGGATGAACGCCATAAATACGCCATCCTACTGAAGCCCTTAAAGGTACCCCGCGCACATAATATAGCGCTCGCCTACGCGACTTCCACCACCCCATACACAGCAGCGCTGGTAGCATTGGACCAGAGGTATGGGCGCATATGGGATTACGTGATCCAGGAGATCCGACACATCGACCGCTTACCCCCAGCAATAGACAATCGAGCACTGGACGACCTGTCCATCAGAGTGCAGTCCCTGGTAGGGATGTTGGGAGCGCAGAGAGAGAAGGGGAGGCATGAACTTTACGCCAACTCAAATGTGGAAAGGATCTTGGAGAAGCTGCCGCCCGCTCGACAGGAGCGTTTTAGGCGGCAGAGAGACCACCGAGACCCGAATGGCCCCGAACCGAACCTCCTCGATCTAGCAGACTTCCTGGCGAGAGAAGTCAGCAGCCTACGGCTAGATACATTCGGACGGAGCACCCCTGGCTCCAGAGAAGGAACCAGACGACTGAATGATGGAAGAAGATCGGTGACTGTGATGCACCAATCGGAGTCAGTACCGAGCAGCAGGAGCCACAGTACCCCCTCCAGAACGGAGAAGTGGAAGATAGTGTGCCCCTACTGTGAGAAAGAACACTGGCTAGCGCAATGTGACTCCTTCCCCAAGCTGAACGCGGAGGAAGCAAGTCAATGGATAAAGTCCAACAAGCGCTGTTTTCGCTGTGCGCGCTCACACATGGCAGCCGAATGCCGCTTAAAGAAAAGGTGCACCAAGTGCGATGGAGCCCATCTGGACATACTTCATGACAGTAACAGACGGCGCCCTTCACCCGCACCATCCAGCAGCAAAGCGAGCGTCATGTACATCGATCCCGCCAGCAGCAGTGGAGCCAGAGTACTCCTAAAAGTAGTGCGTGTGACACTAAGCTACCAGAATAAAGTCCTGGACACTTACGCCGTCCTCGATGACGGGTCAGAGAAGACCCTTCTGCTCGCCTCCGCTGCGGCCCAGCTAGGGCTGCGGGGAAGCGAAACCCAAATGACAATTCGGACAATAAGACGAGATTTGAAGACGATAAAGGGCGAGAATGTCTCATTCTCTATCGCAGCAAGCGGCCAGCCTGAGCGACGGTACCAGATTACAGACGCTTTCACCAGCCAAGAAATAGGACTGTCGCGGTACACATACCCCGTCGCCAAGCTGATGGAGAAATATGTACATCTGCGCAAGTTACCGATCCCGCTCATAGACAATGCTATGCCGACCCTGTTGATAGGCTCCGACCATGCAGACCTCATTGTCCCGATGGACCGGGTTCATACCGGACCCCGAGGCTGTCCTGCAGCAGTCGAGACCCGTTTGGGATGGACTCTCCAAGGCCCGCTCGCCAAATCTCTCAACCGAAGTACAGCCACTAGATGTCTCCACTCCCGAGTCACGGAGGGAGAAACCGCACTCCTGCAACATGTAGAGCGGCTATGGACCTTGGAACAAATGCCCTTTAAGAACGGAAAGAAAGACATTCGCTCTAAAGATGACATTTACGCCATTCACCTCCTCGAGACAGGGACCAAGAGAGTCCCAATCAACGGCGTGTTGAGATACGCCACGCCACTCCTGCGGCGAGAAGGAATGCCTACTTTCCACGCCAAGACAGACGCCACAGAACGGTACCTGCTGAACACGGAGCGGCGCTTAGCCAAGAACCCCGCCCAAGAGAGTGTATACCGCGCTGAGATTGAGAAGCTCATCACAGCGGGACACGTCACAAAGATGGACATTAAAGAGGCTGACCAGACCACTGAATCGTGGTACGTGCCTCACCACAAGGTCCATCACAACGGTAAAGACCGCATAGTATTTAACTGCAGCTACCAGATCGGATCCCAAAATCTGAATAAAGAGTTACTGCCCGGTCCCACACTCGGCCCCTCCCTACTCGGCGTTCTACTCCGCTTCCGCCAGGAAAAGGTGGCCATCAGCGGGGACATTAAAGGAATGTTCCTGCAGGTGAGATTAGTAGAGGAGAACAAGCCCCTGTTACGGTTCCTATGGAGAGAGAAGCCAGGAGATGAGCACCCAGCCATCTACCAATGGGAAGTCCTCCCCTTCGGAACGACGTGCAGCCCCTGCTGTGCTACATTTGCACTACAGAAACATGTAGCAGAGGACCCAGCAGCGGACGAAGAGGTCCGACACAGCGTAAAGAACAGCTTCTACGTAGACAACTGTCTACAAAGCCTTTCAACCCAGGAAGAAGCCGAGGCTCTCCTGATTAAACTCCGCGCCTCATTGATCAAAGGCGGCTTTGATCTCAGGCAGTGGGCCAGCAGCGATCCGCAAGTACTGCGCAGCCTCTCCTCCAAGGACAAGGCAGCCAGCAGCGAGACCTGGATGGCTACAATCCCGGGAGAAGCCCAGGAGATGACCCTGGGATTGGTGTGGCGATTCAAAACAGATTCGCTTCACTACAGACACAAGCCCCTGACTACGGAGCAGGGAAGGCCGGCGGCGGCGCCGACCACCAGACGGAGTGTGTACACAACACTCGCCCGACAATATGACCCGCTAGGATGTATTCTACCGTACACCACCAGGGCAAAAATGATTGTACGAGCATTGTGGGACAAGGACCAGGGCTGGGACGACCCCATTCCCGCACACTTGCATCCACCTGGAGAAAGTGGGAGATGGAGCTCCACTCACTCCCAGGCGTTAATATGCGCCGAAGCTACTTCCCACCCACGGTGAGGCCAGAGACATGTAAAATGGACTTACACGTCTTCAGTGACGCCTCAGAGGTCGCATACGGATCAGTAGCCTACTTGCGGGCCCAAGAAAGGGGGGGAGAGATCTACACAGCATTTGTCCTCGCCCGTTCGAGAATAGCCCCACGCAAGCAACAATCTATCCCACGTCTAGAGCTCTGCGCAGCCCTAGCCGGAGCGCACCTAGCCACGCTCATCCAACGTGAGCTCACCATACCGGTGTCTAGAACAATCCTGTGGTCAGATTCCACGACAGCACTCGCCTGGATCAAATCGGACTCATGCAAGTACAAAGTCTTCGTGGGAGTCAGAGTCACCGAGATTCAAGACTTAACCGAAGAGTTAACCGGAGAAACAGAGTGGCGCTACGTTGATACAAAACAGAACCCAGCTGACGTCATCACCCGGGGAATGCCCCTAGATGACCTCACCCGTCGCAATGTCTACAGTGACGGCCCCGCATTCCTAAGACTCCCGGAAGGACAGTGGCCCAGGCCTATCCCGAGGGAAGCAAGTCCAGAGGAGGTGGAAAATAAGAAGTCTGTGTTCTGTGGATTGAGCACCGTAGCCTCCACCGACCCTAACATAGACGATTGCACGTCCATAGAGAGTGCACAACAAAGAACATTCCTGCGGTACCACCCGGAGTGCAAGTCCCCCGCTGATATGTCAGCAGCTAACTACGAGGAAGCAGAATTGCTTCTACTGCAGCGAGCCCAGAGAGACTCGTTCCCCGATGAATTGGCCTGTCTACAGGGAGGAAAGCCCGTCCCATCCGACAGCAGATTAATTCATCTGGCCCCCGAGAGCGACGCTCATACCCTCATCAGAGTGGGTGGTCGCCTACGCAGAGCCCCCAATCTACCGGATGACATTAAATACCCGATCGTATTGAACAGCCGACACAAGGTCACAGAGCTGATTATAAAGAAATACGATGAGGATGTACATCACGCAGGAGCAGAAAGAGTCTTCGCGGAAATCAGACGTCGTTACTGGATCCTACAAGGAAGAGAGGCGGTACGACGCTTCCAGCGAACATGTCTAGACTGCCGCAAGTGGCGCGCGCAGCCCAGCATACCAAGGATGGCTGACCTTCCTCCATGTCGCCTCCGAATCGGTGACAAGCCATTCCACTCAACGGGTATGGACTGCTTTGGCCCGCTGCACATAAAGAAAGGAAGAGGAACCGAGAAGCGGTGGGGTATTGTATTCAAATGCATGACCACCAGAGCGATACACATCGAGCTTCTCCCGACCATGAGCACAGACTCATTCCTTATGGCCTTCCGTAGATTCACATCACGGAAAGGAAGACCGTCTACACTATTGTCCGATCATGGGACAAACTTCAAAGGCGGCGAAAGAGAGCTGAGAGAGAGCTTCCAAGCTATGGGCCCAGAACTTAAGACCCACCTCGCTCCAGCACAGGTTGATTTCCAATTCAACCCCCCAAACGCACCCCACTTCGGTGGCACTTGGGAACGAGAAGTGCGCTCCATAAAGACAGCCCTGTACGCAGTACTTGGGGCCCAGACTGTGGCGGAAGAAGTCCTAATGACAGTCCTCACGGAGATTGAGGGAGTACTTAACTCGAAGCCCCTCGGATATGTCTCCAGTGATGTGGCGGATATCGACCCAGTTACCCCCAACACACTCCTGATGGGGCGGCTAGATCCTGCATTACCCCAGACAATGTACCGGCCTGAAGAAGCGAACGGCCGACGAATGTGGAGGTACAGCCAAGTATTAGCCGACAAGTTTTGGAGCAGTTTCCTACTGCACTACCTACCGTCTCTACAGACCCGCCAGAAGTGGGTAAAGGAGAGAGACAATTTGACAGAAGGAACAGTCGTCATGATTATTGATCAATCACTGCCCAGAGCTATGTGGCCGGCCGGCCGCGTAAGCAAAGTGATCACCGGTGCCGACGGCAAGGTCCGAGCAGCTGAAGTGCTCGTCCAGGGTCGCACTTACACCCGTCCCGTGGCGAGGCTCATAGAACTGCCCCGACTCCCAGACACAATCGATGATGACCATGACCCTATAACCCTATGACTTTGTGAAGTTGACTGACCCCTACAGCAAACCCTTATGTGTAAATAGACAACGCGATTAATCTGTCTCTGTTTAACTGATTAGGTCTGGGACCAATCAGGGGGTGGCTGTTGTGAAGGGCCAGATTAAACCGAATATATATATTTATTTATATATATATATTTAATTGTATTTGTATATTCTCTAATATTCCCTGATATCCCTTGTATATTCCTTGTACAATATGCATTGAATATCCATTCTAGCCTACTGAACATCCCATAATAGTCTCCATTCTACTATTGGTCGAGACCTTGGTGCCAGGCTGCCATACCCCTCAGACCCAGTTCAAACGTACCGCTCAACATGTACGAACAAGTCCTAGTTCCGCGTAGGAATCTGGCTACCGCACCACTAATGGGACTATTTGTTCATAGTGCGTATATATACTGCGCTACTAAAGTAGGACTTTCTTTTCAGTCCAGTTTCTTACCCTCCAATAGAGTCACAGACGTAAAGCCTCCCTGCGACGCCACGTGTGGGAGTAAGGCCAAGTTCGCCTACCATCGGTATTGAGACATCGTGTATATTAATATTTGAATAGTCATATTTGGCACTATATCGTCGAGTTGGACGTAGTCTATTAAGCTAATAATAGTCTGTTAATATATAGTGCTTCGTACGGTGAAAATACTACCGTAGTCAGTACCCCATCGTTTCAGGCAGAGAACTGGCTGCTTATCCAGGGTGGTTGACCCCACGTGAAGCTGCACCCGAGGAGCCCCAGAGCCGACGAGCGAGTGGACCTGTATACCGGATTATTCTACCGACGACAGCCCGCCTTCCCAGGCACGGATTATGCTTTGTATACGTTGATTATTCCATGGATAAAGACCCCCGACACTGCCGTGTGTTGGAACCCCCCCCCCTGGAGAGGACGCAAGGTGAGGAGACGCTCTGCAAGACGAGGTCGCTTCACGTCTCTCCTCCGTGGACCGGAGGACGCCGGCCCACAAAGAGTCCATCTGCTTTCATCTGTGGTCCAAGGATCGCCGGCGCATTGAACGGCACTACAGTGGGTTCACCTGGGATACCCTTGGCCGGATGAGGCAGCCGGATTCTACCCCCCCCCCCCTTCCTACTCTTGTCGGCTTACAAGCGACCGGATTAACCCCCCCTAGTGTATCCAGCCTATAATCATTAAAGTATCATTGCTGTTATTTCCTTAACTATTCCAGGTCGTATATGTACCGCCTGCGCCTTCAGAGATTGGACATTCTCTATTGATATACCGACGAATACTCTTGCCATAAAAGTGCATACTAATTCCCATTCATAAATGTGATTGATTTGATTAAGTGCTTGCTCTACACACCATCGCTGTGTAGAAATAAAGACCTATTTCTAATTCGTACATTTGTGTTGGATCCGTTTCATCTACGTGACAGTGTTCATCATAATATATTTATGCAGAGTACTGGGTGGCCGAATATTAAGTACAAAGGTAGTGGTAGTAAGTATCATATCTAGTAATACAGTCAGGGAATTGTACCCCTCAGTTACAGAGTCCATTCTCTTCGGTTCAAATAACAAACTCAGCAAGACCGACGGCTTCTCGGTTACAGTGGGTGACAATATTGTCACAAGGAAAGATGAAATTACCTACCTGGGTTCCATCCTAGAGGCTAATCTTTCCTGTGACAAAATGGCATCCAATGTAACAAAAAAAGTCGACCAACGAACTCGATTCTTGTACCGGATCTCCTCTCTGGTAAACAAGAATACCCTGAAGACTCTGGCAGGAGTACTCATTCAAGGGTACTACGACTATGCTTGCACCTCATGGTACCAAAGCACCTCAAAGGCACTAAAAAACAAATTACAAACATCTCAAAACAAGCTAGTCAGACTACTGCTTGACCTGACTCCTAGAACCCACCTCACCCCTGCCCACTTTGACAACTTAGGATGGCTTAGAGTAGACGACAGAGTACAGCAACTTGCAATGGGCCTGGTCTACAAGATACACTACGCGACCAAGGTACCCATGTACATGTCAAAATACTTCCCAAAGGTCAGTGAATACCACGATCACAACACCAGAGGGAGCTCCACAAATCATGTTAAACCCAGATTCGGCTCAAACAAGGGACTAAACACGTTTTGCAATTATGCCACATCAATGTGGAACGCCCTACCCAAAGCTGTAAAGGAATGTGAATCACTACCCACTTTCAAAAACACTCTCAAAGAACACCTACGGGAGACTGCAATTCGAAACTGGCCCCTACAAATGTCCTAACCCAGTTGTACAGTAAATGACCAAGTATGGCTTTGTCAGTATTCCAATGTACAGTGTACAGTGCCCCCCCCTACCCAAACCCCCCCACCTCCAATGTACAGCTCCCACCCACCCAACCCCACCCCACCCACCCAACCTCCTCCAATGTACAGTTTCTACGTCAAATGTATATACACTCTTTTTCTGGACACTTTTTGTATCACAAACAGTACTGTATCTGCAAATCTGATATGTCATAAATGTATAGATGTAGCAGTACTGTCTATCTGTATGTCATATATGTTATGATGAATTGAAAATGGGGGACCCTGATGTAAACAAGATGAAAGTCTTTCTCTGGTCTGCATCCCATACTGTACCCATTCTGCAATCTGTTAATAAACTTTTCAATCAATCAGTCAATCAATGCTCGCAGACTTTCGCAGGGGAGAATTTAGATAATTGGCCAATGGGAGGTTTATACCAGCATAAAACAAAGTGGGGCTCGCAACTCACTTGATGCTTCAAGGTGTTTTACTAAATTTTTTATAATACATTTAAAAACACACATTGTTATTTGTCTCAAGGGTTTATTATTATTGGTACGCTTTCAAGTCACATTATTGGTCAAATATTTTACCCTATGTTACCTGTACCTTTCACAGTAGTTGAAATATATAATTTTATGTTTCTTTGACCAGATCGGCCATTACCTCGTAAAACATTACGCCTGATGTTGCTGGGAAGAAGCGGAGTTGGGAAAACCTGTGCTGTCCACACCATCCTCACACACAAACCCTCTCTTGACCTATCAGAGGGTCTGAGGGGGAGCGTGAAATGGACTGGGGAAAGGAACTTCCAGTATGATTTTTACAACATCAGCATTGTGGACACTCCTGACTGGCTGAGCCCGGTGATGTCAGATGATGATGTCATAGCAGACATAGTGCGCTGCTGCTCTCTGTCTGACCCCGGCCCCCACGCCTTCCTCCTGGTTGTGCCTCTGACCGAGCCCTGCCAGGAAGACCACCGCTGGATAAAAGCCATCCAGGAGATCTTTGGGATGGGGGCCCTTAATTATATCATGATCCTCTTCACCCATATCGACAGGGTCAGCGATAGCGTAGAGCAGCTCATAGACAAAGACAACGAGGTCCTGAGAGACTTGGTAGTGACTTGTGGGAACAGGTACCAGAAGTTCAACAACAAAATCACAAACAGTGACGCACAAGTGAAAAGTATGCTACACAAGATTCAAAATATGGTGAGAGGAAATGGATCCATGTTCTATTGCGGACACAGTAGAGCAGGTAAGTTTTTGACCAAGATGGAGGAGGAAACCCAAGAGAAGAGAAGAGAAGCAGTGGAGACAATGAGAAGGGGACGAGGAGAGCGATGCATAAGTAGAGGTGGGCATTGTTTTCTACAGAAAGAGGATGCAGAATTGTCCTTGAATCAGTCCTATAACTTGGAATATACCTTCAAACAAATATCAGTAGTAATACTGTAACCAGGGCTTGAAATTACCACCAGCCAAATGCTAGGAAATGTTATCTGTGGCTAGTCTAAAGTAAATCTATTGTATTAGCCACTTTGTCAGGTAGCCAAACTGTGTTCAGTCAATCTTCTCACCTAAAAACTCCTTTTGGTGAAGTTCTGAATACACTACTAGCCACTGTGTGGTTGGCAAGTTATTTGTCATGCCCTGACTGTATCTATGCACCTTTGCACAGATTGGTTCTGTGAGTCGTGTGTTATTTGCTATAACATCATGAGTAGGGGTGTAAATATTTGACCCCACAACAATTCGATTCGATTACGATTCTGCAGGCAACGATTCAATGCATCATGAAATCTCTTCATTTGACCACGATTCGATGCGATTAGATACATTTTCAATCAGTTAATTCCCCAAACTAATTTAAATACACATGTGGCTGGGGGAACTGATTCACTCAGCATGAATGGACTATAGGTCAATAATAGGGGTGTACATATTTGACCCCACTTCAATTCGATTACGATTATTCAGGCAACGATTCAATGCATCATGAAATCTCTTGACCACGATTCAATTAGATGCGATTCGACCTTAGGATCGATGCAATGCATTGTTACACCCCTAATCATGAGTAAGAGTTGCTTAGCAACGCAGAGCTGAATTAAAACTTCATAAGACATGATCTCAGTGTTCTATTCACAAAATTAAATCACATTATGCATACAAATTTAAACAATATTACACTACGGTTGTGTTTTATAGTAAATAACATGATAATTTATGATGCACTCGACTGGCTCTTGTCTAGACTACGACCACGCATGTCATTTTATTTACTAGAACACACTCCCTCTTGTGTTCCCTCTTGATGGGAAAATCAGTTGCCTGCTCTGCTATATAGGCCTATACTGTATGTTCTCTCACATGGTCATCTGCTCATTTCAGTTGTTACCTGTACACATAACCTTTCCCAGGGGAGATGATGACATCTTGTCTTGTCTTGTGCAGGGTTGTTCTACGAAATGATGTTGGAGAGAGGGATAGGTCAACCTGGCCGAGAAACCGTAAAGAGAGAGGATACAGACCGAACCGATAGGAGCGAAGAGGCAAACCACTGCGAGAGAACCAATGTCAAAGAAGAAGCGGTGGAGGTGGAGCGGGCTCCGGACGAGGAGGTGGCGTGGGCTCCAGACGAGGAGGTGGAGCGAGCTCCGGACGAGGAGGTGGAGCGAGCTCCGGAGGTGGAGCGGGCTCCGGACGAGGAGGTGGAGCGAGCTCCGGAGGTGGAGCGGGCTCCGGACGAGGAGGTGGAGCGGACTCCGGAGGTGGCGTGGGCTCCAGACGAGGAGGTGGAGCGGGCTCCGGAGGTGGAGCGGGCTCCGGACGAGGATGTGGAGCGGGCTCCGGACGAGGAGGTGGAGCGGGCTCCGGACGAGGAGGTGGAGCGGGCTCCGGAGGTGGCGTGGGCTCCGGACGAGGAGGTGGAGCGGGCTCCGGACGAGGAGGTGGAGCGGGCTCCGGAGGTGGCGTGGGCTCCGGACGAGGAGGTGGAGCGGGCTCCGGACGAGGAGGTGGAGCGGGCTCCGGACGAGGAGGTGGAGCGGGCTCCGGACGAGGAGGTGGAGGACGACATGGAGAAAGGACACGTTGCACCGGAGGAGGAGGTGCAGAACAGGAGAGACGCTCGAGAGATGAGTAGGAAGAAAGAGAAGAAGAAATCTCTGGCAGAGGGAGTGGTAGCAGAAGAGGAGGAGAGGAGGTCCTCTCTACAAGGAGCAGATATCATGAGGAGGGAAATGGAAAAAAAAGTTACAGAAGAGGTGGGGGTGAAACGACAGAAAAAGAGGAAGAGGGAGAAGGTACAGAGAACTGCTTGTTTAAACATGGAGGAACAACCGGGCCCGTCCTGGTTCACCCCAGGCCAGAGAAAGAAGGTCCAGAAGCCGACACACGGTGAGTGCCCTGCAGGCTTCAATCTCAATGGAGGCTTAATATGATGGTGGGGTACTATTAAAGGTGGGGTACTATTAAAGGTGGGGTACTATTAAAGGTGGGGTAGGCAACTTCAGAGAAATAAGACATGTCCAGGAGAAATCAAAGCTGTGCTGCTCTTTTCATGCCCGACACTGTGTGTTATGCACATGCAACAAAGGTTTTACACAGGATTAAAACAATTACCGGTATATATAAATATACAGGGCTTGACATTAACACCCGCCAGAATTCGGCAGTGGCGTGTAACTCCATCACTCTTACCAGCCACGTTGTCGGTAGACCGCGCAGCGTCACCGTTTTAGAGTCGTAGTGAAGAGTCTCTCTCTCTCTCTCTCTCTCTCTCTCGGAACGCAGTGCTTGCTTACTTGTGTTGCGAGTAATGAGTCTCTTTCTCTCTCTCTCGGAACACAGTGCGCACTTACTTGCGTCGCGCGTAATGAGAGTATCTCTCTCGGAACGCAGAGCGTGCTTACTTTCACTCTTTCACTCTCTCAGAACGCAGTGTGCGCTTACTTGCGTCCCACGTAATGAGAGTCTCTCTCTCGGAACGCAGTGCACGCTTACTTGCATCCCGCGTAATGAGAGTATCTCTCTCTCGGAACGCAGTGCACGCTTACTTGCGTCCCGCGTAATGAGAGTCTCTCTCTCTCGGAACGCAGTGCACGCTTACTTGCGTCACACGTAATGAGAGTCTCTTTCTCAATTTATCTCGGAACACAGTGCGCGCTTAATTGCATCGTGCGTAATGGGAGTCTCTCTCTATGTCTCAAGTAGCCAAACTTTACACTATAAAAACAAACTGGATATTTGGATAGAGTGTGTGTGAGACTTTTGGCTGGTGAAAATGCTGAGTGGCTAGTGACTTTGGAAAACCACTAGCCACCGTGGCTGGTGAGCCAAAAAGTGAATGTCAAGCCCTCTATGTATGTATATATATATATATTAGTGCTGTCAATCGATTAAAATATTTAACTCGATTAATCGCATGATTGTCCATAGTTAACTCGTGATTAATCGCAAATTAATCTGCTTTTTTTTTCTACCTTAAACGGATCTCAAGTTCCAAGTTTTAATACTCTTATCAACATGCGAGTCAACAAATGCTTGCTTTATGCAGCCATTTAACACAAAAGGATGCATTGCAAATTTGCATCAAATTCAAAACAGAGTGATGCACAAAATAACTTAAAAGAAAATAATAATTTAAAACAATGAATAAAGTGCATGAAATAATAGGGGAAAGAAAACGTTAGGAACTTGTTACATTCACCCACACAAGGGCTGAGTAATCACACCCCCCCCCCTCTCTCTCACACACACACTCTCCCAGCTCTCTTTCTCTCTTGCCCCTTCCTCATCTCTCTCACCCCCCTCTCTCTCTCTATATCTCACACACTTTTTTTTTAAGTAAAAAAAGAAACTATATATATTTTTTTTTCTTAAACGTTAATCACGAGTTAAAAAAATTGTGGCGTTAATAGAATCGGGCAATAACGCGTTAATACCGCGTTAACTTTGACAGCCTTAATCAGCCTTAATTTCCCAGACTCTGTGGGGTGATTTGAGCCCGTTATGTGCTCCATCTTAACTCATTCTGCGCCATTCACACATATATATATACACGTGTTTGCTCGCCAACCGTTGAACGCCAATCACGTATATATATATCACGTTTTCCTTTTTTTAGATTTTAATAATCTATGCAGTCTCACGGACCTCTATGTTACAGTTGAAAGCCATACTGAGACCCAGAGAGTGCAATACCCGCCAGATCCTGCTAGGTGGCAGTATCGCTCACTATTTGAAACCCTGTTCCAGACTGTGTATCACATCTAATGTCGTCCGGGCGGAGAATTTTGGCCCAGGCAAGTCTAGCGGTTCATCCGAGCACATTGGAACGCGTCCAGGACACTTGATGCATGTGTTGTGCCAGATTATGTCGGGGACCCGATGGACATCAATACTGGAAATCACAATCAGACAATTGGAATATTCTTTTTGGAATAACCCCGATTAAAGGTAAGAACTATCTGACGTCAATTCCACCGTGATCCTACAATGATTTCATATCGATCCAGCCGATCAACGTATGTAGTATTCAAAACGAATGCCGTTGCTGACGAAAATAGTATAAAAAAACAACCCCCCCCCCCCCCCCCCCCCTTTGATGCATTCATGATGAAACATAATACCTATTGTATACCTTTTATTTGGAAATAGTAACGTGCCCAGGCGAGCAACGCGAACGCCTTTAGCAAAATTCACATATCGCTCCATAATGCAGTTTCCAGGAATTAGCCAGGATCACTCCGAAACTATTCAATATTCACCACCGGATAACACGCAAACGTATACATGAAAACATTTATTATTTTTTACATGTTGGATGAGGGATAGTTACTGTCAAATGAGCCATAGTATTGTCTCCATAGCTATACTGCCCTGTCAAGGCTAACCGCAGTAACTTCCAAACAGTGAAACTGAGAAAAATGGATTTGACGTTTTTTGACTTGCCATCCAAAATGTGTTATAGGTAGATAGATGATAGTACCCAGATTTAACATGTATTAGTAATCATGAACATGAGTCAACATGAAGTAATCTTTAGGCATACAAAAATATGACGTAATTATTTTAATTAACCCCAAAAAAGCAGATACTGCACTCTGCTGCACGATTTCCTTAAATAAGTATACAGGTAATGTACAGGCAAAGTGCAGTAACTTCAAATACAATGTTGTTTTCCATCCAGCTTTCATAACTTAACCTAGCCATTTTATTTGGATCATCATTCCAATATATTCAGGTGTTAAATTTCATTTTCAAAATGGCTAGGTTAAGTTATGAAAGCTGGAGGGATGGCAAGTCAAAAAACGTTAAAGCCATTTTTCTCAGTTTGGAAGTTACTGCAGTCTGCCTGGGTTTTGAGTGTGATTTTGTAGTTACTGCAGTTTTTAAAACCCCATATCTCCAAAACTGAGCGACATTAACATCTGAAACTTGGTCACAAGATAAAACATTTATTGACAAGTTCAATTTCGAGTTACTGCGGTTAGCCTTGACAGGGCAGTATAATATAGAATATAGATATAGCCCTGCAAACACCGCAACACACAGTGAAAATCCCTATCTTTTAAAGCGTGGCCCATTGAACAAGGATGGTTAAAATGGCTGGTGCTGAAAGTGAAAGATATTGCACAAATTATATACTAGCTCAAACATGCCCATAGGGTGTGCAATTTGCTCCTGATATCTGGTTGGCTCGCGGAGCAGTTAATTTCAGCTTTCTTAATTTGTATTTTCATGACACAATTGCATCCTTTGTTTTTGTCACTATCTTATGTCATTGCATTTGTTTGTCATGTGATCCCAAAATAAATTAGTTTGAGCAGACTTGTCCATGGTATTGAATCTTTCAGCTGAAGTTAGGCACTGTACCAGTGAAAATATTTTCTTATTTAGGAATATCTAAAAATTGTAAATAAAAAAAATCGTCATAATTTAGCAATGAGATTGCATAGGTCTATAAATCAACAACGCGATTTTTTTCTGATTAATCGTGCAGCCCTAGTGTGGGTTATATTCTCTTTATTGTCATTATTACCTAACCCACCAGATCACCAGAGACGCTGGCCATGACACCTCTTATAAATGCACTCTCTGACAACGTAAATAACTTCACTTTAACTGCGTGTGGCAATTAGCACCGATCTTTGTGAATTGGAGTGTTTTTGCAATGAGGCTCATTTGCATAGAAAGGGGCACATTTTCAACGCAGTTAGCACGGTCGTACACCCTTTGCGAGTGCTTTGTGAATAGCAAGGTTTGTTTTGGGGCTATTTGCACAGGCATAGGTAGCATCAGAAAAAGCCATGCAACCCCTTTGTGAATTCGCCCCTGTGTGTACTTTGTGATGAGGAATGTGATGGTGGTGTTAGTTTTATATTGTGTTTCTCCTTGAAAAGTACACAGCCTTCCACAGCCTGTGTAACCGCCTGGGTCCAAAGTTGCAATCCAGCTTTATAGATAAACAAATACCAATGTTTATTATGTCTCTCTGCCTGAGAAGACAAACCAGGGTTTAAGAGTTCCCAAACCTTTTATAATAAAACACAAGATACTTGTGCCCTAATGATAGGGATAAACGCTCAATGAAGATAGGCAGCGAGAGCCAGCATATCACCAGGGTTATCAAGTGAGCACCTCCCTTCACTGGTGTTTCGTCAAGAGACGATAGCATTAATATAAATGTAAAAAATTACAATAACCCCAAATGTATCCCGTTTATAGCCGATAGGTTCCCCATATCTGATTCCTACACAGCTGAAGTCAAACTCTTAACATTTGTCCCCATTGCTCAGGTTCTCCTCTGAAGAAGGGAGAGAATACAGATATCTGGACCTGGGACATCTATAAGGCCGAGGTGCCTGTCAGCTGTGGAGACAAGACCGGGACACTCGACATAGAAAAGCTGTCTAAAGGTGAGGAAAGGACAAGGGCGGATAATGTAACAATTTAAGAAGTAGAGCGGTCGTCGGTTACCGGTTTGATTCCAGCTCCTCTTGACTTCATAGCTATAGTTCATAGCTATAGTGGAATAGACTGTATTAATATTCCATATTTATATCGTCTTGCTACGCGCTCCTGGCCCCCTGTTCAGCGCACACACACGTGCGTAATGAATAAACAGTAGGCTTATATTATTCTAATGACTTGTGATGTGATTCTAATGACTCCCACACGTTACACCTCGCCAATGAGAGTCCGCGCTGGCAGGTGAAAAGATGTGACAGGCTGCCTCCTCGTGTACCGAAGGGGACACGTGATGCAAGGCTTCTATCCTCCCTACAACCGGCCAGTGGGGGGCATATGCGAGCAACATTCAAGACAGGGGAGGGGAGAATTGGCACAATGGAATTGGGATGGGAGAAAAATAGAAAAAGAGGAGAAAAAGTGGATCTCAGCACAATCTATGCTAGGGGTGAGGGAAAAAAATCGATATATGGCGATATATATTTTGCTTGCCGATATTATATTGATTCAGTGACGCCAAGTGTCGATATCTGAGGTAAACGGATTTTTTTTACAGGTTATATATATATTTCTTTTGCAGATGGTAACATCGTTTTCCGTTTTCCGACATAATTAATAGTTAACACTTTGATCGCCATGGGTTAAATTCATAATTTACCATCCCTCGCCATCTCTATTTGTCTATGGAGAAGTTCCCCTTCTTTGCAGGGCTATAACTTTTTAAATTCTATTGCTAAATTGCCATTATTATGGCCCATTCAATGTCCTATATGTATTGTTCAGGGTGTAGCAACGTTAAACTTTTTCATTCACATATTCATACTAAAATATGGTCTAAAGTATAAGTATGTTTTTATCGTTTTCTGCAGCTTTCTTCAGAACGTGATTTATAGCCCTAAATGCATTATATTGATGATCAAATACAGTTTGGTAGGAATCTGTGCGAGATAAAAAATTTCAACTGGACGTGGTTCTAGAAGTTTCTACATATCATCTGATGATGACCGGATGGGCGGGGGATCGTTTATAATTCCGTGGGCAGCGTTAGATGATTCATCCAGAGTGGGTCATATGTTCATCATAGCAGTTTATATGGAACACGTTAGAATATAACGCTGAATCTTACCGTGGCTTCCTCGCGCCGCTGGCAGATGAGCGTGGAACAGAATTTTTTCTATTATGGGATGGAGAAATGCCCGATCCATTTCCAGGTTGTATAATAGTATATACGTCCAAATCATGTTGTTTTTTCGAGTTATTTGCACCGATCGATGTTCACTGTGTCAAGACGGAGTCTCTCTAACGATAGCGAGTGCCCGGACCACATATGGATGAGCACTACCGGTTCAAAGGCTCATTTCCGGTTGGCGATCTGCCGATCGGCCACCAGATGGCGCTCTTGAACCGCTAGAGAGTTGAGTGGAGCTTTGCAGTGTGTCTCAGGGCTCCGTAGGGGAAATATGATTTTGCTCACAGATTTTTGAAATATTGACATCAAAGACGAGTTACGGCGTCTTCGGCAGAATGAGCATGGCTAGGAATGACGTCTTAACTCGTCCCCGGCGATCATAGTGTTAATAATAATAATAATAATAATAATAACTGGACTAATAATCACGTTGCAGTCAGTGTTAACTCATTCAGAGCTACGCCCATATGACCAAATTAGGGCTAGCGTGCCAGCCAGCGTTTCCGTTAGCCGATAATTACCGGTATTTTACCGGCAAAATCTGTTTAAGTCCGACATATTTTATCTCTCCGGTCTTAATGTCCGGTGAAAATAATTCCCTGAGTCTAAGCACAATTTGATTATTTGAATTGTATTAAAATAGGCAAAAATTAAATAGCCTATGCGATGAACGAAACGATCATTACATTTGTTTCCTCGTTGCTTCTAATAATGACAACGACGTTGTCGGCGAGAGCTTAGTGCTGGGTGTGCGGACTTTTCTGAAGCTGTAGAGCCGCAGTACCAGCAGTACAATGCAATATTCCAGCAGTACTCCAATTCAGCCATTTTCAGCCAATGTTGGGTGGGGGGCGCTGTTGTGCGGTTCCCAGAAAAGAGCCAATAACAGCTGAACAGCTGCCCTGCAGCGCCATACTCTTTGCAAATAAGTCGTTGCGAGGTGGAGAGAGTCGTCACGCAAACCACGATAATGTTGCCGTCTCTCTGCTTTCTCAGTTCTTCGCTTGATATAATTAATACAAATGTCCAATATAACGGAATTCGTTAGCTCATAAAAATGTGATTATAACAGACTGCTGTTTAGTGTCGGACCGACTGTCCACAGACACGGTCTATTTTATTTCAAGTCAGCAGCAGCATGGAGTATCGAGGGACTTATTTTATTTGGAATATATTAATGACTGTATACGCAAAAGTAGCCTAGTTTTAAGTAATAATATTATAAATCTACATGCCTTGAGGATGACATTCTTTATATAGCCTGCCTATCAATTGTTTTAAAGCTAAATAAACTATGACCGGAATTAATCTCATTTGTCCGGTAGATTGAAATCTTGCAGGTCACGGAGACCGGCAACAATTTTTTCTAACGGAAACCCTGGTGCCAGCACTGAAGTCAATGGTAGGACGGGGACATTTGCGAACGCTTAAACTATATCTTAAATTATGGCTATGGGTCTAATACACCCGTCGCTTATCAATGACTTGCTTGCAGTCAACAAGTACGAAACGAATAGTTTTATCGGTACATTTCCGTTTTATACCGTTTTGAATACGAGTATAGTTGTGGAGATTTCTAGTAATTCCAGAGAAATCCGCGATAATAGCCCTTTAGTGGAATACACAAAACACGTTGACATTTTTCGGCTGATTTATGAATCGTTTTCAAATAAATGCTAGATTATCGATAATATGTGTACTTATGCACGCTAGAGAAGCAGGCTGAAAAATCGCTTATTCGTGACTTGCTCAGCGCTAATGTCACACACACACACACACACACGCTCCGATGGCGGTGATAGGAACATCTGATTAACCCAAGATTCGTAACATAAATTCCTTACCTCACATCAGATGTTCTGCAAAAAGATTAATCCAATTCCTGATCGCCATTCCAAATATCGATTGCGTTTATTGATCCAACGTTATAGTCCAGAACACATAATCAACGCTGCTCTGAGTGTCCTCAGTCAATGTGGTAACACGATACTGCTTGCCCGAGAAGGGAAACCCGGACCGGAGTTATTTTTTCGGTGCACATTCCCAGCCAATCCAATCCAATGATGTGCAATACCATCCGGGACACGATAGGCGGCGGTATTTGCCCTTTTGCGAGCTCAGACCCATTCCCAATGATAACGTCAGGCTGGATGGATGAAAAATGTATGGATATCGCTAATATAAGAAATAACGATTAAAACCCGAGTATACTCGTGATTGGCATGGAACGCATGGCGAGTTAACCCGACTATCCTTGTGGTTGGCACTGAATGGGTTAAAGAAGCACTATGCAATTTGTTGTACATTGTTTCATGTACAATACTAAATAATCTGATAAGCTTTCATGTTAATTCTGTGAATAAATACATCATTCCTGCTTTTTGCCTTTTTGGCTTGTGCTGAGAAATACTCTTTCACAATGTTATAGATGAGAGGGGAATGGGGGTTAAGGCTCCAATATTCTGAACCTTCCCTTTAAACTTGTCATGTTCCAGGAAAGAAATGTATTATGGCTGATGACCAATGGTTCACTCCTGGTGGCTTTGAGAAATATGGAGGGAAAGAGAACTGCAAGAACTGGAAGACATCTATAAAATATCAGGGCACCGTTCTAGGAAGACTGATTAAGGTATGATGACTTTAAAAGATTATTAAAATGTATTATGATATTGAATATTATTATGAAAACTGGATCAGCGTTTACTTAACCCATAGATGCACAACCTGTTTTAACATGGATAAAAAATGACCTACATAATGCAAACGTGTAATTGCCATACTATACTGTAGGGCTGTCCCCGACTGAGGATTTGTATAGTCGACTTTGATTGGCCTAAATTTGCCGATAGGTTTTTCTTTTTTTATCATTCCATTTGGGCTGTGGGGGTGCTTAATGTCTGAAGGAGTCGACTGAAGGCTTCTTGTCCTCTGCGAAAGCATGCAATTGGTCCACTGATGGATACATCTTGATATTTGTCTAGACTCTAGTGTGTTCATTAGATGGGTGAAATCCTCTTTCAGTACCTCTGTGCCCGTTTCTTAGGCAGTTAGCCTCTCTGGCATGTCAGGGCTGTACGCTAAGCTTTTTCACTAGGGGCACACTTGCCCCTAAATTAGAAATTTAGGGGCAAAAAATATGTTTTAGGGGCAAATTTTTAAATAACAATTGTACCATTATAGTGCAAAAAAATATGTTCCTCCTGCCTCATTACTGTGGTCCTTTTATTTAACATTTAAGTGCTTTTGTTGTCAGGTTTGTATCTTTTATAATGAACCAACTAGGGCTGGGCGATATGGCCTAAATATGATATCACGATATTTTCTGACCTTTCGGGGATACACGATACACATCACGATGTTTTTCTTTTTTACCCCAAACAATTCATTATGAGGCTTACCAAGACAGTATGAGTTTGCAAGCTAACATTAAAGACAAAATAAAATACCCATGCATTTAGCATTTTTATATTATATATTAGATTTAGATTATTGGATTATTAGATTATATATTGCATATATTTAGCAATGAGATATTATATGATTTAGATATGAAATATGATGAATTGAAAATGGGGGACCCTGATGTAAACAAGACAAAAGTCTTTCTCTGGTCTGCATCCCCTTAACAATTGTATGTATTGAGCTGTACTGTACCCATTCTGCAATATGTTAATAAAGTTTTAAATCAATCAATCAATAGCATTTTAGCATTTTTATGAAACTACTGTATATTTGTATGTCTCTAAATGTTTTGATGAATTGAAAATAGAGGACCCTTATGTAAAAAAGCCGAAAGTCTTTCTCTGGTCTTCATCCTCCTGTACTGTATTGTACCCATTATGCAATCTGTAAAGTTCTCATTCATTCATTCTGACGGAAAACAGAATAATTTTGATTGACAGTAGAGTCTGCCAATTACGTCACAACGCTTGCACCCGCCCTGCTGTTCTTAGCACCAATCGGCAAGCGCATTAGTTTTTGACTTTCTGAATGCCCTGTGTGTTGACAACAACAAAGCTACTAACATTAGCTCCCCGCGGCCCACGAGTAGGAGACCAGTGCTCTGCAGGATGACTAAATGAGGCATAATGATTTTACCTCAACGAATGTTATAATAAAAGCCTTTCCATACATCTGTCTGATTGAAAACTTTATTAACAGACCGCGGAATGGGCATATCTCAGCACGGGCTGAGATATGAACGAGTAACGTGTGGACCAGATTGACGCGACACAAGGTTTACACAACAGCCCCCACCCCTTGTTTTATTGTATTTGTACCTGTACTACCTGCTGTCAGCTGTTTATCTCTCTCTGTGAGCTTGATTAGCTCACGTTAGCTAGCGTTAGCTCCGCGGCTAACCCTGAACTAAATCAATGACTAGGTTCTAAAGCATTTCGAGTAGTTTTCACTGCACATAGAAGCAGCCAAACAGCGGGAGAATTTCGGGAGCATATGGCCAAAACCCAGTTAGGAACCATCGATTCCCATCCCTACTACTAACTTTACTTTTCTTCATAGCTAAATCAGACAGTCAGCCAGTCTATCAGAGTGAGTGCTCAGTTGATTTTCCCCGCTGATCATACCTGAGTGCTCAGCGTCATCACACGCCTTGGATCATTTAGGAGTGAAATGCGAATGCAAGGCTTGAAATCCCTACTCGCAAGCCCGCCCCCAAATATTATTTACCAATCGCAACGGCCAATTAAAGGGGCAATTTGCGACGAGATCATCGCAGCGTACAGCCCTGCATGTGCACCATTAGCATTAGCCACGATTCTAGGCCTCTTTGCTTTTGGAAAGAATTATAAATAAAAAAATATATATAATAATTATATCATTTTTTTTGCATTCAACTAAGTCAAGAGGTTGGCAGTCGACTACGGCTCCTTTCGATCGATTATTCGACTAATCGGGGTCAGCCCTACTATACTGTATATGTATAGGTATATAGGTTTGTAAAGCACAGTAGGGTAGCTGTGTGCACATTCAACCTGTTTTACTCCAGGTGCAGGATAAAGGTATGTGTGAAGACTGAAGGAAAAGAATACCCGTACACTGAATTACACAAGATGCAATGTTTCAACCCAAGTTTAAGTTCAAGCTTTATTGTCAATACTACCATACAGGACATATAGAACTCTGGTTCAAGCTCCAGCTCCGTTCTGAACCCTCTGAACCCTCTGAACCTTGGTGCTCTCTGGCGAACCACCCCGCGTTTACACCCATTTAAGCAGAACCAACATTCCACCGTCTCCGTCATCAACAGGGCGTTACTCAGGCGGAGGTAAAAATAATGCGTGGAGAGCGAGTCTCAACGCGCGAGCGCACACACAAAAGCACACGCACACACACGCACTGTATACGTTTGAAATGAATCGTTCCAGCAAAGTAGGCTTCTATTATTCTAATTACTGTTTTAATGGGTATCACAGTAGTAAGTCCTACTGTAGAACATGACATATTAGCATGACATCTGATTTATTAATTCTGTGTGTGCGCTCGCGCGTTGAGGCTCGCTAAGCCTTTCTCCACGCATTTCTGGAGCATTTCTTTATCCGCTCTGGTTGGATGGTGTATTGTACTTGTGCTGTATCATAACAATACATTTAAATCTAATCTTGTTTTGAGAGCAGTCGCAAATCGCTTCCTGTTGAGTGCAATGCCGACTCGCTACTTTCCCCCGTTTACTCGTCTTGACAGCCTAGAATATGACACGCCCACTGTTGACGTCACGGTTTGCAAGGAAAAACCAACTATTTTCCGGTGCCAGCTGAGCACCGATTTGTCACGTTCTGAACTAATTAATCCCGGTCTGAATGCGCCAGCCGGTGCAAGATTACGTTCGGGAACTCGCTCCAGCACTGAGCCTGGCTGGTCTAAAAGGGGTAATAGAGAACCACAGTTTGGGTCTCTCAGACCTCCAGTGTACACAAAAAACAATTAAGATATATTCCATACAATCTAAGGCAATTGTCCAAAAGTGCTTAGTGCAGACTGTGATTTAGCAGCATTTAATTTTTTATTGCAAAGTGCGTAGTGCATTACAGTCCTGACTTTTGGGGGGCAGGGGGGAGAGAGTTCAGCATCCTGACAGCCTGATGGACAAAAAAAAAATTGCTTTTCATTTATCTATTTATTTAACTGTATTAAACAATATAAAACGAATTGGCCATAATTGACTGAGCAAACTAATGCTTACTGCTGTAACCTACTAATAACACTTAAGTAAATCTGAAGATTATTATATAGCAGATGCCTTGGAGGATAAGTCGTGGACAACTGTAGCGTGTGCTTGTTTATACATAACCCCTTTCATGACTGTGATGCTTGAATACAGGGGCAGGGCTTGCATCACAGTCATGAAAGGGGCTAGTTTATAAAGCTGGTGGTATGACTTGCTGGCTGAAATACGGACAGGGAACTAGGTAGCGGGGCTATATTACTTTTAATATGTGCTTAAACCCAGTGTTCTCGACAACGGAGTATGGTCGCAGATCTGCTGCTATAAAAACACATATGGCGCTTGTTATTGCGTTGGCCCGGTCTGAATTAATAGCGAGATGCTTCTTGAATGCAACGGGGAGCTGGGTTTGCACTAGCATCTGTTTCTTCCTTGTACCAGTGATATTCACATTCGGGTGATGCCGTTTCAAATGCGTGATAAAGTTTGCAATAAAGTTGAACAATGACATGGCTCTGGCTTGTCAGTTAGTATTGACTCGCCATACTAAAGCTAATATGCTATGCTGAATTACAGCTATCGTTCAGTGTAGCTGCACGCTGCGTGGAATGAACAAACAACATCCGGTTAGTTGTGTACGTTATATTAGGGCCGGGGGGATTTAAGTTCTGCAAAAAAAGGTTCCATACCGTTGCAATCGCTTGGTGCACGTAAGTGAGGGCCCTTTCTCACTCACGTTTGGGGATCGAATCACTGCTCCCGGGAACGGGGGAGAGTGTTCTCACTCACCCCTTTTGGGATGCGAAACGGCGCTGATTCGTTTTACCCCCCGCTGAACGGGATCAGTTGGATTAGGTGGTCTCGGAATCGGGCCGTGCGGGTGCGGGGGGCGTGACACACACAACGTCGTTACTGTCATGCTTGCTTGAATTTTGGGCAGATAACACCACACAACAACTGGAGAATACCCACAAAAACGATATTTATGGAAAATTTGAGAGTTCAGACCTCAACCAAAAACAAGTGGATGGAGACATGAAGCCACGTTACAAACGCACAGCACTTCCCTGGCTCGCATTAGGCCTGGCAATTTTTGTTTGCCATGCTATTTTCTATACATTAGTTTCTTGTTTGAATGCATTTATTTCTATTAGACCAGTGGTGCCCAACCAGTCGGCCGTAGTCGACCAGTAGATCAATGACATGTAATATAATTGCCACGAACGATGGGATAATGTTAGCTGCTGGACAGGCTAAGCTAACTAGCGTTAGCTGTTAGCTTAACGTTAACCCTGCAAAACGCTCAAAAGCGGACTCTACAACAGAGTTCCATTCGTGAGAAAAGAGGCAGAACACACAGTGAATGTATCCGTTTTGTTTATTGCACGTTCCTTGCTGAAAAGAAAAAGTGCTACAGGCTATACTAGACTAGGCTAAGCTAACTAGCGTTAACCGTTAGCTTAGCGTTAGCCCTGGGAAACGCTCAAAAGCGAACTCTACAACACCATCCATTCGTGATAAAATGGGGTGGGTTATATTGACATGGCTTGACAACAGAGGTTCAAATATAACTTCATATTTATTGCTTATTTATTCATTTTATATCAGCATCCAGTCACCAGCGCCATGTTAACACTTCCTGTGTTTACATTTTCGAACGTGACATCATCGCCTACGGCAAGCGTAAACGCTCAAAAGGCAAACCGTAAACAGAACCCGGAACGAAACAAGACTGCAGTGTGTACGCAAACTAGAGGGGGGAGAGGGGGGGGGGGGGGGGGAGTTCGCATCAGATCTCGGAACGGGCCAGAACGGAACGGAATAGAAACGAATAGGGTGAGTGAGAAAGGGCCCTGAGAAAGGGCCCAAAGACTCCGGTAAGAGCCTTGTCTAACAACAGCACTATTACAGACAGTCACTGTTCCCCCGACCTAGAGTTCATGTCAGTGAAATGTTGACCCTTTTTTCTGCCGAGAGAGCTAATGGTAGTGTTTACATACCACCAGATGCTAATGTTAGCATAGCTCTCTCCCTACTGCTAAACACAATAAACAAATAACAGCGTGCCCACCCCGATGCCGCTCACATTAGTGCTGGGAATTTTAATAAAGCCAACCTGAAGACTGTACTGCCGAAATTTTACCAATATGTAAAATGTCCAACTAGAGGGGGAAACACTCTTGACCATGTATATTCCAACATTAAACATGCATACAGGCCATCCCCCTCCCCCACCTAGGCCAGTCAGACCACCTCTCCTTGCTGCTCACCCTACACCCCCCTCAGAGCCTGAGGATGCACTCCCCCAGCTACAGGACTGCTTTGCACACACTGCCTGGGATGTTTTAAAAAACCAGGACCTGTCCACACACACAGTCGGTACTATCCTACATAAAGTATTGTATCGGCAATGTCACTGTGGAAAAAAGCATCCAGGTCTTCCCAAACCAGAAACCCTGGATGACAAGCCGGGTCTGGATGCTCCTCAAGGCCCACGACACCGCCTTCAGGTCAGGTGACAGTGCTCTGTACAGTGCTGCTCGAGCTGACCTGAAGAGAGGAATCAAGGAAGCTAAGATGGACTACAAAGAGAGGTTTGAAGACCACCTGTCAAGCAACTACCTGTGCCAGATGTGGCAGGGCATACATAACATCACCAATTACAGAGGCTGTGACGCAACAACCGGGGACTGGGATGTGTCGTTGGCAGAGGAGCTGAGCGGCTTCTTTGCTCGCTTCGAGACACCACAACCAGTCACAGCCGCCCCCCCTCGCCCCCCACCAGCCCCCAGCACTCCCACACTCACTCTGTCTAGACCACAGACAGCCTCAACGACTATCGCCCAGTAGCACTCACACCTGTCATCATGAAGTGCTTCGAGAGGCTGGTCCTACACCACACCAAGGCCTGCCTCCCCCTACCTTAGACCCACACCAGTTTGCCTACCGGGCAAACCGATCCACAGACGATGCCATAGCTATAGCTCTCCACACGCTGAGCCACCTGGAACACCTGGGGAGCTATGTCAGAATGCTCTTCAACTACAGCTCAGCTTTCAATACAATTATCCCAGACATCCTGGTCACCCAACTGCTGGATTTAGGCCTCCTCACACCCACCTGCTCCTGGATTAAGGACTTTCTGACCAACCGACCCCAGAAGGTGAAACTCTGCCCCCACCTCTCCTCCTCCCGCACACTCAACACCGGCTCTCCCCAGGGCTATGTGCTGAGTCAGCTCCTTCAAATTCCTCTGAACCAATCTCGTTGTACTGTATTGTGCAATGACAATAAAGCTTTCTACTAACCCTCATATCTGCTGACCTCTCCTTGACTGCAAATACAACTGCGGTCATCAAGAAGGCCCAGCAGAGACTTCACTTCCTGAGGGTGTTGAGGAAGAACAGACTGGAGGGAGCAGCTGATGGTGACCTTCTATCGCTCTGCTGTTGAGAGCCTGCTGACGGACGGCATAACAGTGTGGTACGCCAGCTGCACTGAAGCAGACAGAAAGGCGATTCAGAGGGTCACAAACTCGGCACAAAGAATCATCGGCTGCACCCTCCCCTCCCTGAAGGACTTGCACATCTCCCACTGCCTCAACAGAGCAAAAAACATTATTAAGGACAGCTCACACCCTGGCTTCCACCTGTTGCCATCGGGCAGGCGTTACAGGTGCATCAGAGCCAGAACAAACAGGCTCAGAGACAGTTTCTTCCCCAGAGCCATCACCACCCTGAACTCTAACATGCACTAATAATTCACCTTTCTCCCTCCTCCCACACTGTGCAACATCCTACCCTTCAAGTGTAATATCCACAAGTGCAATACTCACCCACTACCGTCTGACACTGTGATTGTTATTTTGTATATTGTACAGTATTGTAACATTGTTTTATTGTATAGTATTTTATGTTTCTCTTTTATTACTTGTGTGATTTTATATTTGCTTCCACTACTGCACCTTAAGTTTGAGTCCCAAATCTTGTTGTATGCAAATATAATGACAATAAAGTATATTCTTAATCTCTTAACACTTTGAGTGCCACGGACGCGTTTTGTCGTTAGTTCATGCCGACTGTTGAATGCCACCAACGCTATATAGCGTTTGTTTGTCGTATTTTTTTTATTAGCGATTTGAATTCATATTTCATCAATCGAGCCTCACGCTAGTGCTGCAGACTCTCTCTGAGCTCCATTGGGAAAATACCGCCCACTATTGTCTCTCCAGATGGTACTGCACCCCATTGGATTAGACTGATGGGGGGGGGGGGGTCCAGCCTCCTCATTTTACTTCTCCGGCGAGGCATCTGAAGAGACCGAAGTGATCGCCGAGCCGGAAAACGTGTGGAATACATATTTACAGTACCCAACGCTGAATCAATAAACGTGATCGATATTTGGAATGGCGATCAGGAATTGGAATAATCTTTTTGGAGAACATCTGATCTGAGGTAAGCAATTTATTTGACCAGTCTTGGGGTAATCGGATCTATTTTCACAGAGATCAGTGTGTGCCACATGTGTGTGTGTGTGTGCAATCAGGAAATGAGAGAATATATTTTTCAGATCGCTTCTCTAGCGTGCATAAGTACACATATACTATCGATAATCTAGCATTTATTTGAAAACGATTCATAAATAGGCCGAAAAATTACAACGTTTTTTGTGTATTCCAGAATATTCCAGTAAATGCCGTTTATCACAGAATCTATATATTTTCCTGAAAAACGAGGGCTTTTCAAAGTGCTATAAAACGAAAATGAACCGATTAAAAAAAACAATCCGTTTCGACAATGTTGACTGCAAACAAGTCATTGATAAGCGACGGGCAGATTAGACACATAGCCATAATTTAAAACAGAGATTATGCGTTCACAACACTATCATTGAAGTGGGTGGTGGCATTCAACCATGTTTTACCATGTTAACAAGTGGCAACCAAAGTGTCTTAGCTGTTGGCATTAGCGAGCAAGTCTAACAAGTTAGGTTATTGGCAGCTTGGACTCTGAAGCTCCAAGATTTATGATGTAGTTGTCTTCATTTAGGACAGATCACCCCCTTCCTATTTGACTCCACTACCCCATCTTGACACGCCCTACCCAAAGCTGTAAAGGAATGTGAAATACTGCGGCATGGTCATGCTAGACCTACAAAAGGCCTTCGACACTGTCAATCACACCATTCTGATTGACAAGCTAAAAGCAATTGGTTTTGATAGTTTATCAGTGAGCTGGATACAATCCTACCTGGAGGGGAGAGAACAGATGGTGGAGGTAAACGGTACCCTATCCCCCCCCCCTCACAGTGAACTGTGGTGTTCCACAAGGAAGCATACTAGGACCACTACTGTTCCTAATTTATGCAAATGACATGTCGTCAGCTTGTGACTGCAACTTGTTCCTGTTTGCGGACGACTCAGCCCTGCTGGTCTCTGACAAGAACAAGTTACAGGTTGAAAAAACCCTCAGCTCGGAACTAGGCAAAATCTGCATATGGCTCGCCGACAACAAACTATCATTACACATGGGCAAAACAGAGTCCATTCTCTTCGGTTCAAATAACAAACTCAGCAAAACAGACTGCTTCTCAGTTACAGTGGGTGACAATATTGTCACAAGGAAAGATGAAATTACCTACCTGGGTTCCATCCTAGAGGCTAATCTTTCCTGTGACAAAATGGCATCCAATGTAATAAAAAAAGTCAATCAACAAACTCGATTCTTGTACCGGATCTCCTCCCTGGTAAACAAGAATACCCTGAAGACTCTGGCAGGAGCACTCATTCAAGGGTACTACGACTATGCTTGCACCTCATGGTACCAAAGCACCTCAAAGGCACTAAAAACCAAATTACAAACATCTCAAAACAAACTAGTCAGACTACTGCTTGACCTGACTCCTAGAACCCACCTCACCCCTGCACACTTTGCCAACCTAGGATGGCTTAGAGTAGACAACAGAGTACAGCAACTTGCAATGGGCCTGGTCTACAAGATACACTACATGACCAAGGTACCCATGTACATGTCAAAATACTTCCCAAAGGTCAGTGAATACCACGATCACAACACCAGAGGGAGCTCCACAAATCATGTAAAACCCAGATTCGGCTCAAACAAGGGACTAAACACGTTTTGCAATTATGCCACAACAATGTGGAACGCCCTACCCAAAGCTGTAAAGGAATGTAAATCACTACCCACCTTCAAAAACACTCTCAAAGAACACCTATGGGAGACTGCAATTCAAAACTGGCCCCTACAAATGTCCTAACCCAGTTGTACAATAAAGACCAAGCATGGCTTTGTCAGTATTCCAATGTACAGCCCCACCCAACCCCACCCCACCTACCCAACCTCCTCCAATGTACAGTTTCCATGTCAAATGTATGTCAGTATTCCAATGTACAGTGTGTGCCCCCCCCCACCTCCAATGTACAGCCCCACCCCACCTACCCAACCTCCCCCAATGCACAGTTTCTATGTCAAATGTATATACTCTTCTTCTGGATTTTTTTAGTATCACAAACAGTACTGTATTTGAAAATCTGGTATGTCATAAATGTATAGATGTAGCAGTACTGTCTATCTGTATGTCATGTGTGTCATATGATGAATTGAAAATGGGGGACCCTGATGGAAACAAGACGAAAGTATTTCTCAGGTCTGCATCCTCTTAGCAATTGTATGTATTGAGCTGTACTGTACTGTACCCATTCTGCAATCTGTTAATAAACCTTTCAATCAATCAATCAATCAAATCACTACCCACCTTCAAAAACACTCTCAAAGAACACCTACGGGAGACTGCAATTCAAAACTGGCCCCTACAAATGTCCTAACCCAGTTGTACAATAAAGACCAAGCATGGCTTTGTCAGTATTCCAATGTACCCAACCCCCCCCCCCTCCAATGTACAGCCCCACCCAACCCCACCCCACCTACCCAACCTCCTCCAATGTACAGTTTCTATGTCAAATGTAGGTCAGTATTCCAATGTACAGTGTGTCCCCCCCTACCCAACCCCCCCCCACCTCCAATGTACAGCCCCACCCCACCTACCCAACCTCCCCCAAATTTCTATGTCAAATGTATATACACTCTTTTTCTGGATTTTTTTTAGTAGTATCACAAACAGTACTGTATTTGAAAATCTGGTATGTCATAAATGTATAGATGTAGCAGTACTGTCTATCTGTATGTCGTGTGTGTCATATGATGAATTGAAAATGGAGGACCCTGATGGAAACAAGACGAAAGTCTTTCTCAGGTCTGCATCCTCTTAACAATTGTATGTATTGAGCTGTACTGTACTGTACCCATTCTGCAATCTGTTAATAAACTTTTCAATCAATCAATCAATCAACGCTGTGTAACATTAGCGGCGAAGCTCCGACAATGCTACATTACAAGCTAGCAAATGGCATAAAATACACGATTTTATTTATAAATATGTTGTGGCACAAAATACAACCCTTGTAATTTTACAAAACCTAACCGTATACAAACAACAAAGAAAAAGAGTTGTGCATCATAGGGTTAAAATGAGTGAGTATGCATTAATTAATGTACGCTTTTTCAACCCAGGCTGGACACTTGTCAACTGCAGGGTATATCAAGAGGAAAACACAGACTACGGTACTGTATTTTCAAACTTCACCTCTCTGCGCTGCACTGCACCTCTCCAATACTGTAACAGTTATATTTTTTGTGATTGTATTCAATCATTTATTTTACGGTAGGAGAGGTAACTATAAGCCAATGATATTATTGATACTCTCATTGATACTATGTTTGTTTCTGACTCAAAGTGTGTGTGAGAGAGAGAGAGAGAGAGAGAGGGGGGTGAGAGATGAGGAAGGGGCAAGAGAGAAAGAGAGTTGGGAGAGTGTGTGTGAGAGAGAGAGTGTGAGTACTCAGCCCTTGTGTGGGTGAATGTAACAAGTTCCTAACATTTTCTTTCCCCTATTATTTCATGCACACTTTATTCATTATTTTATATTATTATTTTCTTTTAAGTTATTTTGTGCATCACTCTGTTTTGAATTTGATGCAAATTTGCAATGCATGAGGGTCATCCTTTTGTGTTAAATGGCTGCATAAAGAAAGCATTTGTTGACTCTCATGTTGATAAGAGTATTAAAACTTGGAACTTGAAAAAGATCTGTTTAAGGTAGATAAAAAAATGCGATTAATTTGCGATTAATCGCGAGTTAACTATGGACAATCATGCGATTAATCAGATTAAATATTTTAATCGATTGACCGCACTAATATATATATATATATAACACAACTACAGAAATACATTACATTCACAGAATGCGTAATGCTTAAATCAGCCAAATATAAATAAATACAACAAATGTATTTTATGAATGAATTTGGTTTAAGAGATATTGAGTGGGGTTGTGATGTAATTATGATGTCACAAAGTCCACAGTCCAGGAAGTACTGAGCTGTTGACAACAAACCTTTTAAGAAAAAACAACACGGGTTGCAATACAGGGATGTTATTAAACAGGACGAGAAGCTAACAAGCACTCTATTTTTATCTCTCTCTTCTTGACAGGCCAATATACTACCGTACACCAATGAATCAGAGACATCAGGTTTGTAAATAACAGAAAATACAAATGTATCTTTTCAATACAAAGATGCCCAAATATATATATATATATTGTATAAAGTGTCAGCTGCAATAGATAATGAGTTTTTGCTTTTACCAGCAACATCATGAGGTAATGATGTTTGAAGAAGCTTTCCGGTGATTAGGTTTATTTACAACTGTATTTAATCTAGACGATAAAGAGGAAGATGCTGAACAGGAACCAGACAGAAGCCATAATGACAACAATGATGAGAAGGTCTTCAAGGTCACATGTGGAGCAGTTACCGGGATGTTCCACAAACAGCGGTTTGCTTCAGGTACGTGAATACAGTGTATACGTATTTATACAACGGCATGCAAATTACTCGATTCTGATTGGCTGAAACATTCATTTTACACGTGTTTATTCTTCACAATTCCACGCTGCTGGCCCAGGACCCGCCCACAACCGAATCACATCACATCACTCCGCCGGATCACAAGATGCCGGACAATAATTTAACAAATGGATATGTTGATAACGACTAAACGACTAAATATCAAGCGATTCTGTCACAGCGAATGTCTTAGTCCTTTAAAAAATGTTGGATGATGTAATTGAATCATTGTGTAACAAAAGAAAAATCGCGGATTGATTGATTGATTAATTTTCAATTTTTTTTTCAATTTCTTTTTCCTTCTCTCTGACTGCAGCCCTCACTCTCACACTGTCCGACGCTGGCTCAGTCTCCACCCACCCCAAGCACACACACACACACACACACACACGCACACACGCACACACACACTCCTGTCTGCAACACGGGGGATAGTCAGACTGAGGCCCCGTTTAGACGGAAACGCTAGCAGGTGAATCCGCAAAAATATTTTTTCAGATGTGCCTTTCGTTTATACGGAAACGGCGTTTTTACGGGGTGAAACCGTAAAAAGGTGAGACCACCTTCCAGGGTTGAATTCCTAGAAACGGTAAACCTTTGCGCTCTCGTCTAAACTGTCAAACCGCATAAAACGATGACGAAAGGGTCATCAAGGCTCTCGTCGCGCCTACTGCTTACATCACAGGCATGCGCCAGTAGCCTAGAAGCGTAAACAAAGCATGTCTGATTCTATCCATGGCGATCACCTGAAGGCTACATTGGCAGTACTTTTAAATACACAAGAATCTGTCCCGCGGCTATCACAACTATTATGACTGGACCCACTGTTTGTGAGTGACTCTGCTTTGGTCCAATCACATTCCCCACCCACACTCTGCGAATCAGAGGCAGAGTAGGGCGGGTCTTCACAGCACGTCATGTGACATATGCGCCAATCGTGTGACAGCGGGGCTCCGTTGTCTCGAGTTGTTACAGCCTCGTCTGCACGGAGAATTCCACCCCAAAACGCTCGTCTAAACGCAAAATTAAAAGTGAAACCGCAAGACGACTTTTGCGGTTTCTGTTCAGACTTCCATCCCAAAACGCTCGTCTAAACGTAGCCTGAGAGAGAGCTGGGTGCTGCGCTGTTCTAAGTGAGCATGGCCTATTGAGTTGATTGATTGATTGCTAATTTTATTACTGTACGCTTGGTTTCCAACTGGTTAAGTTTAGGCCCTCTACAGTAGGTTTAAAAAAATAAATAAAAAAATAGGGCGAAGAAAACTTTTTTTTCCTATAGGGCAAAGAAAACTTTTTAATTTGTTTTACCTACTTTCTATAAAAGCATCTAAGAATGAAGTTCTATAGAAAGTAGGTCTGCATCCCCTTAACAATTGTGTGTATTGAGCCGTACTGTATTGTACCCATTCTGCATCTGGTAATAAAATGTTCAATCAATCATTCCAATAATACACAGTTGGATGTGTTAGTTGGTTGGATGCACTTCAAGCTGCTTCCACATGAGGCAACTTCTCTCAATCATTCCAATAATTCACAGTTGTATGTGTTAGTTGGTTGGATGCACTTCAAGCTGCTTCCACATGGAGGCAACTTGTCTTTTTTGTAGTTGTGGGAACTACTTTTTCTGGCGGATGGTTTTTTCAATAAATCTTCGATTAATGTGTGTTTATTATATAGCAATAAGGTTGGATGAATATGGCAGTTGTATAAAAGCATTACACCACTTGCAGTCGTGATTTGTGAACAATAAACCATGCCTAGGGGGGTCTAACGACCACCCCTAGGCATGGTTTATTGTTCACAAACCACTCCTGCGCGTGATGTAATGCTTAAATATCAGAGTGTCGGTTTTGCATGCGTGTTTGTGTACTTCTGTTTAAATTGTATATGCCATATAATTATTTGTATACCTCATCTCTCTCCAGCAAGAGTTGCCTCTGCCTCTATCTCCATTTTCACGGTCATGGTCTCTTTCCAATGCTAATGCCTCCTCTCTGTGCGCCACCAGGGACGAGTGGGAAGAGTGTCCGTACACAGAAGAGCTGGATGACTCCGGTGGAGTTTGTGAAGGAGGGTTCAGCTCAGCCAGACGCCTCCTGGAAGAGAGACATCCAGTGGGAGGGGAAGCCCCTCAATGTCCTCCTAGAGGTAAACAGATTGACACCTTTCTAGTGTGCAGGAAGAGGACGGCAATACTTATGATGGAAATAAGTGTTGTTTCATGCGCGAACAATGCACGAGACTTGCAATATTGAATAGGGAGGTGTAGTCTGACGTCATTTTAGTTTCTCGCGCAGTCCACCCGTAGGCTATAGGGATTTATCATTGGGAAAATGTTTATAATTCTGCCTCGTGAACATTGCCAAGCTTTCCATTTTTCCCTTCTATCACTAACATTATCACTAACTATCTTACTATTTCTTTCACAATTTGTACACAATTCCTGTGAGCCTATGGAACACATCTGTACGTTTTTTTTCTATTTTTTTTTCATTGTTTTGTATTTATAATCAAGTACAGTACTGTAGAGCAGCAGTTCTGCCCTTCAAGATTTCAAGCTTAGATGCCGAGAAGGCATTTGATAGAGTTGATTGGCTGTACCTTGAACTAACATTGAAAGGTATGGGATTCAATAACACATTTATAGATTGGATAAAATGTTTATATAAAAATCCTAAATCTAGAGTAAGGGTGAATGGTCACTGCTCTCACTTCTTTGAGATACAGAGAGGGACACGCCAAGGAGACGTTTTGTCTCTGTTACTATTTGCGATTGGCATAGAGCCACTAGCGGTGATGATTAGATCAAACCCTCAGATACAGGGAATAGATGACAAAATGGCATCCAATGTAATAAAAAAAGTCAACCAACGAACTCTATTCTTGTACCGGATCTCCTCTCTGGTAAACAAGAATACCCTGAAGACTCTGGCAGGAGCACTCATTCAGGGGTACTACGACTATTGTTGTGAAGGGCCAGATTAAACCGAATATATATATTTATTTATATATATATATTTAATTGTATTTGTATATTCTCTAATATTCCCTGATATCCCTTGTATATTCCTTGTACAATATGCATTGAATATCCATTCTAGCCTAATGAACATCCCATAATAGTCTCCATTCTACTATTGGTCGAGACCTTGGTGCCAGGCTGCCATACCCCTCAGACCCAGTTCAAACGTACCGCTCCACATGTATGAACAAGTCCTAGTTCCGCGTAGGAATCTGGCTACCGCACCACTAATGGGACTATTTGTTCATAGTGCGTATATATACTGCGCTACTAAAGTAGGACTTTCTTTTCAGTCCAGTTTCTTACCCTCCAATAGAGTCACAGACGTAAAGCCTCCCCGCGACGCCACGTGTGGGAGTAAGGCCAAGTTCGCCTACCATCGGTATTGAGACATCGTGTATATTAATATTTGAATAGTCATATTTGGCACTATATCGTCGAGTTGGACGTAGTCTATTAAGCTAATAATAGTCTGTTAATATATAGTGCTTCGTGCGGTGAGAATACTACCGTAGTCAGTACCCCATCGTTTCGGGCAGAGAACTGGCTGCTTACCCAGGGTGGTTGACCCCATGTGAAGCTGCACCCGAGGAGCCCCAGAGCCGACGAGCGAGTGGACCTGTATACCGGATTATTCTACCGACGACAGCCCGCCTTCCCAGGCACGGATTATGCTTTGTATACTTTGATTATTCCATGGATAAAGACCCCCGACACTGCCGTGTGTTGGAACCCCCCCCCCTGGAGAGGACGCAAGGTGAGGAGACGCTCTGCAAGACGAGGTCGCTTCACGTCTCTCCCCCGTGGACCGGAGAGAGCCGGCCCACAAAGAGTCCACCTGCTTTCATCTGTGGTCCAAGGATCGCCGGCGCATTGAACGGCACTACAGTGGGTTCACCTGGGATACCCTTGGCCGGACGAGGCAACCGGATTCTACCCCCCCCCCCCTCCTACTCCTGTCGGCTTACAAGCGACCGGATTAACCCCCTCTAGTGTATCTAGTATATAATCATTAAAGTATCGTTGCTGTTATTCCTTAACTATTCCAGGTCGTATATTTACCACCTGCGCCTTCAGAGATTGGACATTCTCTATTGATATACCGACGAATACTCTTTGCCATAAAAGTGCATACTATTTCAATTCATAAATGTAATTAAGTGATTAAGTGCTTGTTCTACACACCATCGCTGTGTAGAAATAAAGACCTGTTTCGACTTCGTACATTTGTGTTGGATCCGTTTCATCTACGTGAGAGTGTTTATGATAATATATTTATGCCGTGTACTGGGTGGCCGAATATTAAGTACAAAGGTAGTGGTAGTAAGTATCATATCTAGTAATACAGTCAGGGAATTGTACCCCTCAGTTACAATTGGTCCTTCGAGCCGGATGGTAATTAGTGTAATATTAATATAGTGTTATTAATATTGAAATGGCCTATGATGAACACTCCACGAAACGATCCTCCTAACCAACGCCCGCAGCGCGAACGACGGCTCCCTCAGTACTTAGAGGCTTACGCTGTCAGTCAACAACCTAGTCTTCTACTAACAGTAAACGCGGTAAAACTAGAAAGTAAAAGTATGTCTAACCCCAACGCCCAGACTACCCCGACCATAGAGGCCCCTACGGGCTCTAATGTAACTGACCAAGTTCACGGTGGGGACCAGTGGGAACCAGACATGACTTCACACCCCGCCAGTACTGAAGAAGTAGTCCCCGATGAGTCCCGGGAGGAATACAACGCTACAGAGAGAGAACTCGGCACGGAAGAAGACGGGGAGAGCACCGTGGAGATAGAACTCCAAGGCTCCGCAAGGAGTACCCCGAGGGAAGGCTCCCCTATACAACCGCCTTCTCCCAGCGAGGCAGAGAGGACCCTACAGCAGGCCTTCCTCATCAGCCTGAACGCCGCTGCTGAACGCGACCGACTGCAGATCCAGCAGCGAAGCGAACACGAGCAGATACGTCTAGAAATAAGACGCATTCAGATGGAAGAGAATGTGGCCCGAGAACGAGCCGGTGCTCAACGGGACGCAGCGCGCGACAGACAGCAGTCGCAACTAATAGAACAGCTGATCAGACGGACAACACCCTCTCCCTCCGCCAGAGGCTCCAGGAACTCGTCTAGACACACCTCCAGGGCGGCATCCCCTAGCCGAGTAAACAACCCTGAACTTGACCAACAGACGAGGTCTATACCCCCCACAGACCACCTCCCCCCACCGGTCCAAGCGAGACCTAGCAACCGGGAAGGAGCAGCATATCCTGTGGAGAGGCTAAACCAGAGACTACAAGCACTGGATAACCTAACTGAAGACGAAGAGGAGGAGAACCACGCCCGAAGACAGCACAGTACTCTACCGGACCAGGAGGCCCGGTACAGCCCAGGCTATACTCCCGCGGAGCTGCGCTACAGACCCCCGACTCTATACCCGGGTGAGCACGACGCACGACCCGCACCGAGGAACAGCACCTGGACAAGCGGGCCATGGTACACTGCCAGTACCAGCCCATACCAAGGAGCGGGAGGAGACTCGCCTAGGAGGCCTCTCCCCCAACGCTCGCCGATGTATCCACAGTCAGCGTCATACATTGGCACGCCTATGGTACCCGACTTCACCCAAGAGAACCGGGCCCAGTATACAGAACTCCGCATGTGTCTGGAGACCATGTTGGTGGATGTATTGGATGAACGCCACAAATACGCCATCCTACTGAAGCACTTAAAGGTACCCCGCGCACATAATATAGCACTCGCCTACGCGACTTCCACCACCCCATACACAGCAGCGCTGGTAGCATTGGACCAGAGGTATGGGCGCATATGGGATTACATGATCCAGGAGATCCGACACATCGACCGCTTACCCCCAGCAATAGACAATCGAGCACTGGACGACCTGTCCATCAGAGTGCAGTCCCTGGTAGGGATGTTGGGAGCGCAAAGAGAGAAGGGGAGGCATGAACTTTACGCCAACTCAAATGTGGAAAGGATCCTGGAGAAGCTGCCGCCCGCTCGTCAGGAGCGCTTTAGGCGGCAGAGGGACCACAGAGACCCGAATGGCCCCGAACCGAACCTCCTCGATCTAGCAGACTTCCTGGCGAGAGAAGTCAGCAGCCTACGGCTAGATACATTCGGACGGAGCACCCCTGGCTCCAGAGAAGGAACCAGACGACTAAATGATGGAAGAAGATCGGTGACTGTGATGCACCAATCGGAGTCAGTACCGAGCAGCAGGAGCCACAGTACCCCCTCCAGAACGGAGAAGTGGAAGATAGTGTGCCCCTACTGTGAGAAAGAACACTGGCTAGCGCAATGTGACTCCTTCCCCAAGCTGAACGCGGAGGAAGCAGGTCAATGGATAAAGTCCAACAAGCGCTGTTTTCGCTGTGCGCGCTCACACATGGCAGCCGAATGCCGCTTAAAGAAAAGGTGCACCAAGTGCGATGGAGCCCATCTGGACATACTTCACGACAGTAACAGACGGCGCCCTTCACCTGCACCATCCAGCCGCAAAGCGAGCGTCATGTACATCGATCCCGCCAGCAGCAGTGGAGCCCGAGTACTCCTAAAAGTAGTGCGTGTGACACTAAGCTACCAGAATAAAGTCCTGGACACTTACGCCGTCCTCGATGACGGGTCAGAGAAGACCCTGCTGCTCGCCTCCGCTGCGGCCCAGCTAGGGCTGCGGGGAAGCGAAACCCAAATGACAATTCGGACAATAAGACGAGATTTGAAGACGATAAAGGGCGAGAATGTCTCATTCTCTATCGCAGCAAGCGGCCAGCCTGAGCGACGGTACCAGATTGCAGACGCTTTCACCAGCCAAGAAATAGGACTTTCGCGGTACACATACCCCGTCGCCAAGCTGATGGAGAAATATGCACATCTGCGCAAGTTACCGATCCCGCTCATAGACAATGCTATGCCGACCCTGTTGATAGGCTCCGACCATGCAGACCTCATTGTCCCGATAGACCGGGTTCATACCGGACCCCGAGGCTGTCCTGCAGCAGTCGAGACCCGTTTGGGATGGACTCTCCAAGGCCCGCTCGCCAAATCTCTCAACCGAAGTACAGCCACTAGATGTCTCCACTCCCGAGTCACAGAGGGAGAAACCGCACTCCTGCAACACGTAGAGCGGCTATGGACCTTGGAACAAATGCCCTTTAAGAACGGAAAGAAGACATTCGCTCTAAAGATGACATTTACGCAATTCACCTCCTCGAGACAGGGACCAAGAGAGTCCCGGTCAACGGCGTGTTGAGATACGCCACGCCACTCCTGCGGCGAGAAGGAATGCCTACTTTCCACGCCAAGACAGACGCCACAGAACGGTACCTGCTGAACACGGAGCGGCGCTTAGCCAAGAACCCCGCCCAAGAGAGTGTATACCGCGCTGAGATTGAGAAGCTCATCACAGCGGGACACGTCACAAAGATGGACATTAAAGAGGCTGACCAGACCACTGAATCGTGGTACGTGCCCCACCACAAGGTCCATCACAACGGTAAAGACCGCAAAGTATTTAACTGCAGCTACCAGATCGGATCCCAAAATCTGAATAAAGAGTTACTGCCCGGTCCCACACTCGGCCCCTCCCTACTCGGCGTTCTACTCCGCTTCCGCCAGGAAAAGGTGGCCATCAGCGGGGACATTAAAGGAATGTTCCTGCAGGTGAGATTAGTAGAGGCGGACAAGCCCCTGTTACGGTTCCTATGGAGAGAGAAGCCAGGAGATGAGCACCCAGCCATCTACCAATGGGAAGTCCTCCCCTTCGGAACGACGTCGAGACCTTGGTGCCAGGCTGCCATACCCCTCAGTCCCAGTTCAAACGTACCGCTCCACATGTACGAACAAGTCCTAGTTCCGCGTAGGAATCTGGCTACCGCACCACTAATGGGACTATTTGTTCATAGTGCGTATATATACTGCGCTACTAAAGTAGGACTTTCTTTTCAGTCCAGTTTCTTACCCTCCAATAGAGTCACAGACGTAAAGCCTCCCCGCGACGCCACGTGTGGGAGTAAGGCCAAGTTCGCCTACCATCGGTATTGAGACATCGTGTATATTAATATTTGAATAGTCATATTTGGCACTATATCGTCGAGTTGGACGTAGTCTATTAAGCTAATAATAGTCTGTTAATATATAGTGCTTCGTGCGGTGAGAATACTACCGTAGTCAGTACCCCATCGTTTCGGGCAGAGAACTGGCTGCTTACCCAGGGTGGTTGACCCCATGTGAAGCTGCACCCGAGGAGCCCCAGAGCCGACGAGCGAGTGGACCTGTATACCGGATTATTCTACCGACGACAGCCCGCCTTCCCAGGCACGGATTATGCTTTGTATACTTTGATTATTCCATGGATAAAGACCCCCGACACTGCCGTGTGTTGGAACCCCCCCCCCTGGAGAGGACGCAAGGTGAGGAGACGCTCTGCAAGACGAGGTCGCTTCACGTCTCTCCCCCGTGGACCGGAGAGAGCCGGCCCACAAAGAGTCCACCTGCTTTCATCTGTGGTCCAAGGATCGCCGGCGCATTGAACGGCACTACAGTGGGTTCACCTGGGATACCCTTGGCCGGACGAGGCAGCCGGATTCTACCCCCCCCCCCCCTCCTACTCCTGTCGGCTTACAAGCGACCGGATTAACCCCCTCTAGTGTATCTAGTATATAATCATTAAAGTATCGTTGCTGTTATTCCTTAACTATTCCAGGTCGTATATTTACCACCTGCGCCTTCAGAGATTGGACATTCTCTATTGATATACCGACGAATACTCTTTGCCATAAAAGTGCATACTATTTCAATTCATAAATGTAATTAAGTGATTAAGTGCTTGTTCTACACACCATCGCTGTGTAGAAATAAAGACCTGTTTCGACTTCGTACATTTGTGTTGGATCCGTTTCATCTACGTGAGAGTGTTTATGATAATATATTTATGCCGTGTACTGGGTGGCCGAATATTAAGTACAAAGGTAGTGGTAGTAAGTATCATATCTAGTAATACAGTCAGGGAATTGTACCCCTCAGTTACAACTATGCTTGCACCTCATGGTACCAAAGCACCTCAAAGGCGCTAAAAACAAAATTACAAACATCTCAAAACAAACTGGTCAGACTACTGCTTGACCTTACCTTGACCTGCCCACTTTGACAACCTAGGATGGCTTAGAGTAGACGACAGAGTACAGCAACTTGCAATGGGCCTGGTCTACAAGATACACTACACGACCAAGGTACCCATGTACATGTCAAAATACTTCCCAAAAGTCAGTGAATACCACGATCACAACACCAGAGGGAGCTCCACTAATCATGTTAAACCCAGATACGGCTCAAATAAGGGACTAAACACATTTTGCAATTATGCCACATCAATGTGGAACGCCCTACCCAAAGCTGTAAAGGAATGTGGATCACTACCCACTTTCAAAACCTCTCTCAAGGGACACCTACGGGAGACTGCAATTCAAAACTGGCCCCTGTAAATATCCTAACCCAACCCCCTCCAATGTACAGTCATTTACCTAGTATGGTTTTGTCAATAGTCCAATGTACAATTTTGCTTGTTTGTACAGTGTCTCCCCCCCCCCCTCAATTGTACAGTTTTGCTTGTTTATACAGTGTTTCTCTCCCCCCCCCCCCCCCACCACCTCCAATGTAAATTACCCAGTATGGTTGTCAATATCCCAATGTCCCCCCCCACCCAACCTCCTCCAATGTACAGTTTCTACGTCAAATGTATATACTCCCTTTTCTTGACTCCTTCTGTATCACAAACAGTACTGTATTTGCAAATCTGGTATGTCATAAATGTATAGATGTAGCAGTACTGACTATCTGTATATCATATATGTCCTGATGAATTGAAAATGGGGGACCCTGATGTAAACAAGACGAAAGTCTTTCTCTGGTCTGCATCCCCTTAACAATTGTGTGTATTGAGCTGTACTGTATTGTACCCATTCTGCAATCTGTTAATAAAGTTTTCAATCAATCAATCAATCAACCAAAAAGGCATTACACACAAGATCTCGTTATTTGCTGATGACATTTTACTTTATATCAAAAATCCCTTAGAATCAATTCCAAACATAATGATGGATTTAAGAAATTACGGCGAACTGTCGGGTTATAAGATAAATGAGACCAAATCAGAAGCCATGATGATAGTGGGAACATGGCCAACACATCTGAATAGTATAGCACCCTTCCATTGGGCTAGAGACGGATTCAGGTATTTAGGAATCATTCTGACTCCCAACAGCAATCAGTTATATCAAGCAAACTACGAAATGTTGATTGTACAAATCAAATCAGACATGGCCAGATGGGACATTTTACCTCTCTCCCTAGTGGGAAGAATAGAATCAATTCGAATTAATGTGCTACCTAGACTTATTTTCCTCTTCCAGTCTCTACCTATACCAATACCTGCCACTACCTTTAAAAGGTTAGATAAACTCCTATCCAAATTTATCTGGCAGAGGAAAAGACCTAGAGTAAGGCTCAAAACACTATGTTTGCCAAAGAACAAGGGTGGTCTTGGTCTGCCAAACCTAAGAAACTACTACTGGGCAGCTCAATTACGCATACTTGTGCATTGGATACAAAAGGACCTAGATTCCGGATGGGTACAGATTGAGCAAAACTCAATTCCAAAGACTCCTCTTAGATCCATAATATTCCTGGGGAAAGCATACTGGAAAAAAAATTAAGATTGGTAACAAATGGATTACAAATACATTAAAGGTGTGGGAAAGTGTAAGGGAAAATGGGGGAGGTCCACGATCAATATCTAGGGCCATGCCAATAGCAGACAATACAGAGTTCCGGCCAGCTATGGAGGATGGGGGTTTTAAAAAGTGGGGGGATTTTGGCCTGGTTACTATCAATCAATTAATGGACGGAGATCGTTTGCACAGCTACAGCAATGTTTTGATCTACCTTCGAAAGACATGTTTAGATACTTTCAAATAAGACACTATGTAATGACTCACAGTGAGTGGGAAGCAATTAACCCTTTAATCGCCAAGGACGAGTTAACACGTCAATCTCCGCCATGCGTAATCTGCCAATGACGCCGTAACACGTCATTGAGATCAATATTTCAAAAATCTGTGATGGCAATCATATTTCACCCGCGGAGTCTTGAGATCCCCTGTTGATCTCCTCTCAACTCTCCAACGGTTCAAGAGCGCCATCTGGTGGCCGATCGGCGGATCGCCCAAACAGGAAATGAGCAGCAGGAACTGGTGCTCATCCATATTCGGTCCGGCTACTCGCTATCGCTCGCGGGACTCGAGCTTGACACAATGGATAGCGATCCGTTGCCAATAACTCGATAAACAACATGATTTGGGCGTATATACTATTATACAACCTGGAAATGGATCGCATATTTCAACATCCCATAATAGCAATCTTTTTGCTCCACGCTCAGTTTATTATTACCGTGTTCGAGACAAACTGCTCTGATGATCATATCACCCACACTTCATGAATCATCTAACGTTGGCCACGGAATTATAAACGACCCCCCCCCCCCCCCATCCGGTCAACATCAGATGATGAGTAGTAACTTCCAGAAGCACGTACATTTGAAATTTTTTATCTGGCGCCGATCGCTATCAAACTGTATTTGATCAGTTTGATTGATTTGTGTTCCTGCTGAGTAAATTGCTGTCCTGGAGTGCTGACCGGAGTGTCGGACGTCCCGTGATGAAGGCCGGGAGAATGCGACCCCCTCTGCGTGCCCCCCTGTCTCCGGAGGAGAGTGCCGGACGTCCCGCGATGATGTCGGGGAGTTCGCGACCCTCTCTGCGCCGCCCCCTATCTCCCTGTCTCCGGCTGTCCCTGAGCAATGACCGGAGTGTTGAATGTCCCGTGACTAAGACGGGGAGGACGTGACTCTATTTGCGCCGCCCCTGTGCCTCAAATAGATCCATTTGCTATCAGCTCTATCTTCAATCTTTCAAAATGTTCAGTTGCTATCGCTATCAGCTCTATCTTTAATCTTTCAAAATGTTCAGTTGCTATTGCATGCACTCATCTGTGTTTCACTTCACACTTGAGTGCATGCTTACCAACTGTAAGTCTGCAACACTACTATCACCGACATCTAAGAAGGGAGATCCCCCCTTGAATGGCCCTTCTAAGGTTTCTCTCCTCCACACTGCCTGTGGAGCATTTTTCCCTATTGTTAGGTTTTAGTGAGTTTTTCCTTACCTTCGCGTGGGGTATGTCTGGGAGTGCTTGCATTCTTTCATTTATTTGCATTTATCTTACATTTTTTGGACCTTATGGTGTTCTTGTTCTGTTCTTGACTTATTGTTATGTTTTCTTCTTGACTTGTTTAAAGAAGACCTGTACGGCCCATGGGGACATTAACGTGTGTTGTCGGGCCTTATAAATAAATTTGATTTGATTTGATCATCAATATAATGCATTTAGGGCTATAAATCACGTTCTGCAGAATGCTGCAGAAAACGATAAAAACATATTTATACTTTAGACCGTATTTTAGTATGAATATGTGAATGAAAAAGTAGAACGTTGCTACATCCTAAACGATAGATAATTGACGTTGAATGGGCCATAGTAATGTCAATTTAGCAATACAATTTAAAAAGTTATAGCCCTGCAAAGAAGGGGAACTTCTCCATAGACAAATAGAGCTGGCAGAGGATGGTATAAGGATGTACATAAGCGTGGCAGAGAAAGGGTTAAGAGACCGCCAACAAACGTTGAGCGGTACTTTATTAACACAATAGAAAAAAACTTGATGGAAAGAAAGCAGATATCCAATATTTACAACATGTTACAACTAGATGATCCAGGAGACACCGCCTATATTAAAGAAAAATGGGAGTTGGAAGCTAATGTGATCATAGAAAATGAAGAATGGGAGGACAGCCATTCAAGCAATCATAAAATCACAAATAGCCCAATGTGGAAGGAGTTTAACTGGAAGGTCAAGGTCAGGTACTTTAGGACTCCTCAAGTTCTCTCCGGATTTGTTGGTGGGTCCTCACCACTATGTTGGAGAGGATGTGGAATGATCGGAGATCATACACATATTTTCTGGGACTGTCCAAGGGTGCAGACATTTTGGGTGAATATCAAAAATGAGATTAAAACCATTCTAGATCTTGACTTACCTCTGAATCCATCGTACTATATCTTGGGATGTATACCGAAAGGCACATACTATGGAGATACGTTATACATCTTGAGAGTGATACTGTTAATAGCAAGGAAAATGATAACTATGGCATGGTTACAAAATCAACCACCGACAATCAAACAATGGACCAAGAGATTGAGACAGATGTATACAATGGAAGAAATGACTGCACAATTGCAACTGAAAAAAGATATGTTTATGCAGAGATGGTCACTTGTAACCTTGTACCTGGATACACACTAGCATGAGTCTGACCCTCCTCCCTCCCTCTTTTTGTTTTTGTTTTGTTAAATAATTTCTTTTCCTTTTGTTAAATTTATCTTTCTATTTATTTTTTCGTTTCTTGGCCTACTGTATGTCCTTAAAAAAAAGAAAAACATTTTAATAATTCCCCCCTCCCTGGGTTGTGTATGAGGCATACTCGGATTATACTGCTTATTTTGATTAGGCTGAATACTTTGAAAACAAATTGAATAAGATGGAAGAGCCTGAGTAACAAATGTCATTGACTATATGAATCAAATATATACTGTATGATCAATGCAATGTGATGTTCATTATGACACAAAATAAAAGAAAGTTCAAAAAGATTTCAAGCTGTTTTTGGCTGGGCTCCGCCCATACTCGCAATGCGATTTGAGTGACAGTCACCCACCTGCACTATAGCAAATAGCTCCGCCCATACTACTCTATGGCCAAACTAACGTCAAAGTGAACCTAATACACAAACGATATGGCTCAACCATACATTTTCGATCCGGAGAGTGACCCCGACTACGAGGAGGAAGAAGAGATCAATATTCCACAGCGAGGGCTTCAAGTTGTTTCCAAGTGGTAAGTGTATACTGTCTAACAACAGTAACGTTAGTTAGTAGTAATTTAGGACTCGATAGCGAGCTATAACGTTAGTTTCTTTGGGTAAATTAGGTAGCATGTCCAACGAAAAGAGAAGCATAACGTTATATTGCATGCACGTCTTATACGCTAGCATGGAGGAAACCGCAAAACCGCTACAATAAAATAGTAACGTTAATTGATTGATTGATTCATAACTTTATCAGAATCGGTACAATACAGTATGGCTCAATACAATCAACTGCTATGAGGATGCAGACCAGAAAAATACTTTCATCTTGTTTACATCAGGGTCCTCCTTTTTCAATTCATCAAGAAACTTTTTTACATACATGACATAGATACAGTACTGTTTCTCACAGTGTTTGTACTAACGTTAGTTTTTCTTGGCGTAATGGCTAACGTTAGCTGGCTAATTACGACATTTGTACTTACTGATTCGATATATACTCGGTACAGCTCCCTTCTTTAGTAACATCCTGGAAATCATCCCAGCATTATAAAGTCCTTGATTCTCAATGTCCTCCTTGCAAAAATGTGCGGTACACACATTCGGCGCAGCATTCGGCGGGTCTCCAAAAACAAACTTGGCCCATTGCTGGCGGATCACGACATCATCAGGAAATTAACGTATTCGCTGCTTGGCAGTCAGGAACAGCACAACATATCTTGCCGTTTTTCTCATAACGTTTTTAAATGCTAACCCAATGCTAACTCACTGTTAAACTTCAATTCCATGCATTTGCTTGCGTACTGCAATAAATAATGGTTGAGTGTGGGCGGTGGCTACAACCATAGAGGGGGCATTAGTATGCAGATGAGAATTCTTACACGTCAGAATTCAGAATGGCTTAGTTCAGTGGGGGAGGATCTCGTGACATCTGAACTGGAGGAATGTGCCAATATGAGAATTAGAGACATAGACAGTGTTGGTACAACCCCACATTGCTAGAAAACAATGCAAACCCCTGGAAAGGCCATTTATAAGATAGTTCCCCTTTAAGCATTTTTGGTTGAAATAAAGTTAGTTATAAGGTTTTTTCATTTGTTGTTAAAAAGAACTAAACTTACCAGTAGAATGCCTGTCGTTCAGTGCCGTCACCTAATACAGCCAGGAGTCTATGCTGTGGTGACATCAGTCGGCAACGCCAGAGTGAAGTGTAGTTTCTCAGTGAACGAAAACATAAACGTTATTTTGCTACTTTTGCGATCATTTTGAGCTATATATTGTGGATGAATACACACAGAAAGGTACACCATGCCAATGTTCATGCTTTATTTGTTTTAAACGAGACAATTTAGAAATTTGTCCATTGGAAATACATTGCGATTTCAAGAGGGGTGGACCGTGCGGGAAACGGCAATAACGTAACCACTACACCTCCCTATATGGGAAAGGCTGAAATACCTCCTGCGCACCCCAAGTCTACATGCATTCTACTGTACATGATTATGAACATGACTTTATGCATCTCCCTTACAGAAATGTGTCTTGAGGATCCATTCACTCCTATGTGGGTGCCCAATTTGCAGTTCAGAAAGCCTGGTAAGATACAATTGTACATTTATTAACCAGAAAACACCATTCCATGACATAATGCAACTGCAACAGATACACCGTCACTACAGCCACAGCATTTCTATCAAAGAGGGTTAAAGGTAGAATCTGTAATGCTGTCAAAAGAGCCCCGTTTTGGGTACCACACTTTGTTGACCTTTTTTTGTTTTAGTTTGATTGTAACTTATTATACTGTGAATTTCTCTAGACCTCTCTCTAGGCCAGAGGCCAGCAGTAGCAGCTCCTCCCCTATACCCACTGATTTATTGATTGATTGAAAATGTTATGAACAGATTGCAGCATGGGTACAATACAGTACGGCTCAATACACACAATTGTTAAGGGGATGCAGACCAGCGAAAGACTTTGGTCTTGTTTACATCAGGGTCCCCAATTTTCAATTCATAACATTTATGACATACATGACATACAGATAGATATACAGTACTGTTACATCCACTGAAATCCAACTCAAACATTAGATAATAATTAGATTAATAGATACCTAACATCTAGCTATTGAAAAAGATTACACTGTTTGTTTCACAACAACAAAATATGTAAAGGGCGGGGGGAGGGTGACAATGGCTCAGGAGGTAGACCGGTCGTCTAGCAATCAGAACGTTCTGGTTCAATTCCTGCTCCTCCCGGCAGCGTGTCACAGTGTCCTTGAGCAATACACTTAACCCCTAACTGCTCCCAGTGAGTAGGTTGGCACCTTGCATGGTTGTCTCCGCCGCCAATGCAATGTGTGAGTGAATGGGTGAATGTGAGGCATAAGTTGTAAATAATTTGGATAAAAACGCTATATAAATGCAGTCCATTTAAAGAAAGCGCAATACTAAAAGGGGATATTTTGCCTAGAGGTTGCTGTTTGACAACATTCTACCTTTAAGTAAAGGAAGAGGGCAATATCTTGAACAATTTATGGGAGGCCATGTCCCCAATATAAAATCAACACCACGTCATTCATGCCATTGATAAAACATTATATCTTCACACCTTCAATTGTCTGTGGAATAGCAATCAACTGCTTAAATATCAGGAATGTCAACTTCAATATTCTAAATAAAATATGTTCTCATTTCAATTACTATTATTGATTAATACATCATCAATATGCACCCAAAATATAACAAAAATCCCTTCAAAAGAAATATCCACTGAATGACATTCTAAGTTTAGAATGTTTGTTTAAGACCCTCAACATTGCAAAGCTGTTGCTTCAACCAAATAAGCCGTAATGTACTTTTACCGGTATGAGCAATGTTCTTATTCTCTCACTCCATTAATTTCAAAGTAGCAACGTCTTGCTTCTATCTGTTTTTCTTTTTCTTTTTGTGTTTAGCAAATACAGCATTTTTGCCATATTCTATCTTCTCAGGAGGATGATAGCAACGATGACGAGTGTTTCGTCTGTATAACAGAAGTCGAGCAGGACCTGGTGGTGTGTGACCAGTGTCCTCGCTCCTTCCACCAGCGATGTCACCTGCCCAGCGTGGAGGACGCCATTCTGGGGTGAGCTTTGGGGAAGGAGAGAGAGGAAGAGGAAGATGGGGGTTAAAGTCACACACAATTTGTCAATCAAATCAACTCATCAAGTCATTATGACTATTAGTCGACTGAGGATTTGTTTAGTCGTGGAGACAGTCCTAGTCACCATGATGGAGGACAGTCCTAGTCACCATGATGGAGGACAACTTCTTACCTCATGTGTAGCTATGTTAAAATGTTGCATGTGACTGTGAGTAAGGACTGTACCTCTATCATACAGATTATTGTTGACTTAACTGTGTGTGTGTGTGTGTGTGTGTGTGTGTGTGTCTCTTTGAACAGGGACACGGACCCGTGGATATGTACATTCTGTATATGGGAGGCCAGTAAACGGTACCCACAGCAGTTGACAGAGGAAAAGGCCATGTCCCTGAAGATCTCTGGTCATCTGCTGGTGAGGACAATACCTATGGTTTGATTAACACAGCGGAAAATAAAATCAGATTTAACCTGGACTGATGGTTTTTCCATTGTTTAGACACGATTTAAAGACAATGCTAAGCACTCGCCTACCACCGCAGAGACCCGGGTTCAATTACTCCTGGCTTGGTCAGTCGTCCCTATGAACGGTAGTGGGAAGTCGGTGGAGTATGAGTCCTAGTCGTTGTGATAGCGACTCCTACTGGCAAGGAGGGGATCTGGGAGAGATGGCGTGAACCTCTGCGTGCCATCACGCTTGAAACCCACCAGGCGCGGGCACAGGCCCGTGGGTTTCGTGCGAGAACAGCACGCGTGGCTGTACACACAGAGTCCGAGTTCAGAGCGGGCGGAAGCGCATGGAGGAAGGCACATTTACATTGGAACAGCTGTAAATTCCTACTCTATATGTGAAGTCAGTTTAAGATTTCCAGTTCCAGTGTTCTATTGTCCATATTGCATGTATAACCAGTTATTATCTAATTAATTAGAATGTTAGAATTCATTTTAGAATGATGAAATCAGTGTGACTGTACTCCTGAAAAAGTATAGTATGGTTTATTTGTATTGGGAAAGATACAGACACATTAGCTGGTTGAACAACATCTATGTATGTGGTAATAATGCAGATATTGAGTGTATTTTTGTAAAAATGCACGTGGTGCACGCCTCTGAATCCAACCAAAGCGATTAAATTCGCTTCCCGCCCGCGCGTGGCCGGTGTGAACAATATATTAAAAAAAAAGAGGGTTAAGTTGTTGTTTCTACAGACATTATGTCTGTCTAGTTAGCCCTGTGGTGTAATATACAGTATCTATCATGGAAGAGGTTTTTTTGCTTCCATCCGTCAATCTTTTCTTCTCTCTGACAGGAGTGCCAGTATCTTCTCCTGTTTCTGTTCAGTGGAGTCAAAGATCAAATCACTGCTACAAACCCAGGTCTCAATGTAAGTGTGTTTTAGTGTAATAATAATAATAATAATAATAATAATAATAATAATAATAATAATAATAATAATAATCATTCGATTTATAATGCACTCTATATCTGGAAACCAAGTCTCAGAGTGCTAAAAACAGACTAAAACAGACTTTAAAAACATTAGGGAATTAAAGAAACAAGACATAAAGCATAAAAAAGGGGTAAAACACACAAGGCATGTATAAAAAGGTTAAAACTAAGGGAAGGCTTTTGTGAAGAGGTATGTTTTAAGTTCTCTTTTAAAGGAAGCAGTGGTCTGTGGTGCTCTGAGGTAGTCAGGGAGGGCATTCCACAGGTGAGGAGCAGCCGAGCAGAAGGCTCAACATGTCGCCGTCACCATATTATATTAAATGCTAGTGAAATCATCCTGCCTAGTAATGTAATGATTTCTGGCTGGTAGTTACCATATGAGAATTTTTGCGAGAATTCAGTAAAATCATATTAGTTGATGTTCCTCTCTTTAAAAGGGGCACTTCATCAAAAGATGATGCTGATTTATTTTGCACATAATCTCACACACATCCAAAAACAGTTTTGCACACATTCATTTAGTTTTAGTTATTGAGAGTAAATGAGTTTGAATATGGCGACCAGTGATGTCATCACGGACATTGAATCCTTGTGTTGTTAATGAAATTATGTAGATGACAAAATAGCAATACCTTGTCACTTACAGTATATGGACTGCTACCTTATCATTTAATTGAGCTGTAATTAACAAAACACAAGTATTCAGTGTCCCCAATGATTTACTGGTGGCCATATTCACCAGTATACTTTACTTTTAATAACTGTGATACAGAGTTTGTGGATGTGTGTGAGATTATATTCAATAAACCAGTATTGTTTTTTGGTCCTTTAACCTGTTTGTTTTACATGGCTGGAACTGGACATATCCCACAGTTGGAATTACACTCTGTTTCATTCTTAGAGCTCACAGTAAATGGAAATAAATGGTGGTTTAGTCAACTTTAGTGCAAAAATAAGCAAGGGAATGAGTACATATTGTTCATAAGAGAATAGAGATCCAGAGATTCTGTGTTCTTCTTGCAGAAATGTGAATGTTTCCAACCATATACCAAGAAACTTACATATTTTACTAAAATTACAGATAAAATATGTTATTTTAGATGTTTATTATGAATTCATATATCATTATTAATAATAATAAACATCTGACAGGGCTTTCTATGGCCATGTGTCCAGAAATATTGCTGTGACACAATTTTAGGTTGCAAGTGCAACCCACTGGTTGAGAAACAAGGTTTTAGTGTGTGTATAGTCCCCTATAGTCAGTGGTTCTGAAACTTTTCCATATCAAGGACCCCCAAGTTGATATGTAATTGATATGTAATTGACCAAGAACCCCCATTTGATAATATATTTGTTGTTAGTTACTTGTTATATGTGATTTAATCCAGAGTTCCACAACTGTCTATACTGTAGGTGGAGAGATAACAGAGGAGAGAGCAGAATAGTCATTCGTATACACTCACTGTACTAACCTCTAGTGAAGAATATATTAGTGAAATTGGGGATTTTTTTTTTTTTTTTTTTATCTTTTTCCTCCTCCTTTTTTCCGATTTTTCTCCCATCCCACTGTTAGTCGTTATGCCAATTCCCAACCCCCTTCCTGGTTGTTGCGCACTTTCCCCTATTGTTGGTCCGAGAGGCCGGAGACTGTCACATGCTTTCCTCCGACGCATGTGCAGCCAGCCGGCAGCCAGCCTGGCAGCGCAGATTCTCACTGGGAGAGTGTAACGTGTGGGAGGCCGCACTACCTCTCTCCAGATCCTACCCTCGCTGAGCAGGCGCCCCGACCGAACTGTAGGGGTCGCTGTCCACAACGCCCAGGACCCACCCGCCAGCTTTCCCCACCCCCTAATACTGCCAATTGTATTAGTGTGAACGGCCAGCCAAGCTGGTGACAACGCCCGGAGCTGGATTCGAACACGCGAACCCAGCGTCTCCAGCGTTGGTGACGAATGCAATCTCCGCTATGCCACCTGACCGCCCTGGGGACTCTTTTGAGAACCACGCTCTGCCCCCGACATCACCAGGTTAAGGGCTACACAGCACTGACCTAGACCCCACGCTCTGCCCCTGACATCACCAGGTTAAGGGCTACACAGCACTGACCTAGACCCCACGCTCTGCCCCTGACATCACCAGGTTAAGGGCTACACAGCACTGACCTAGACCCCACGCTCTGCCCCCGACATCACCAGGTTAAGGGCTACACAGCACTGACCTAGACCCCACGCTCTGCCCCCGACATCACCAGGTTAAGGGCTACACAGCACAGCACTGATCAAGACCCCACGCTCTGCCCCTGACATCACCAGGTTAAGGGCTACACAGCACTGATCAAGACCCCACGCTCTGTCCCCGACATCACCAGGTTAAGGGCTACACAGCACTGATCAAGACCCCACGCTCTGCCCCCGACATCACCAAGTTAAGGGCTACACAGCACTGATCAAGACCCCACGCTCTGTCCCCGACATCACCAGGTTAAGGGCTACACAGCAGGTCTGGGCAAGGTAACAAAGGAGCTCCAGCAGAAGCTCTTCCAAACTGTCGGACAGTTCGCGACTGCCACGCTGCTCGTCTTTACTACGAAGTTCAAGGTAAGAGACTGCGGGAAAACTACTGGAGGCTGGAGTGCTGCCTTAGCCCTTTCACTACCACACTGCAGAAGGTTAACCCTTTCACTACCACACTACAGACGGTTAACCCTTTCACTACCACACTACAGACGGTTAACCCTTTCACTACCACACTACAGACGGTTAACCTTATGTAGTGTGGTAGTGAAAGGGTTAACCTTGTGTGTTAGTGAAAGGGTTAACCCTTTGTCGTGTGGCAGTGAAAGGGTGACACATTTTGCTGCACTAGTGGTTGATATTTTCACCCTGCCGCACACTCTGCCCCACCCCAATCTTTGATGTCAGAGTACGTCTTTGGAGGTACTATCTAATGGTGCATTGGGTCGGTCCTCGCCAACTTGCATACATGTGACCACGTCATATTTACGAGGTGATTGCGTTGGCGCACCTTGGTTACTGTAGGTCACAAAGTCAGGACCAATCAGATCCAAGGCAGCAGATTGAGCTAGATTATTCAACCTTTCTTTTTGGAGGCAGGTGGTTTGATCAACTTTTACGAATCCCAGTGTATCAATATCATATTTCTGATGATGGAGTAGGTTTGCACCACAAAAGGTGAAAGGTCATGTCACAACTCACAAGCTCGGTTATAATGGAACATGCCGAGTTTACCACTGGTATTAGTTATTAGTAATCATACCACCTCATACTATCAAGTTTCAAGTTTCTTTAATAGTTGTAATACAGAAGTACAGAATACTTTTATACAAAATGCTTCTATAGTCTTATACTTATACGCCTGCATATAACCCATAAATCTGTATGATAGCATGTACAATAATGTTGTACCGTATATACTGTATATATGTATTCTCACTGTATGTATATATATATATATATTAGTGCTGTCAGGCGACTCCCACGCTGCTCGTCTTTACTCCGAAGTGCAACAAGGTAAGAGACTGCGGGAAAACTACTGGAGGCTGGAGTGCTGCCTTAGCCCTTTCACTACCACACTGCAGAAGGTTAACCCTTTCACTACCACACTACAGACGGTTAACCCTTTCACTACCACACTACAGACGGTTAACCCTTTCACTACCACACTACAGACGGTTAACATTATGTAGTGTGGTAGTGAAAGGGTTAACCTTGTGTGTTAGTGAAAGGGTTAACCCTTTGTCGTGTGGCAGTGAAAGGGTGACACATTTTGCTGCACTAGTGGTTGATATTTTCACCCTGCCGCACACTCTGCCCCACCCCAATCTGTGATGTCAGAGTACGTCTTTGGAGGTACTATCTAATGGTGCATTGGGTCGGTCCTCGCCAACTTGCATACATGTGACCACGTCATATTTACGAGGTGATTGCGTTGGCGCACCTTGGTTACTGTAGGTCACAAAGTCGGGACCAATCAGATCCAAGGCAGTAGATTGAGCTAGATTATTCAACCTTTCTTTTTGGAGGCAGGTGGTTTGATCAACTTTTACGAATCCCAGTGTATCAATATCATATTTCTGATGATGGAGTAGGTTTGCACCACAAAAGGTGAAAGGTCAGTGATATGTCACAACTCACAAGCTCGGTTATAATGGAACATGCCGAGTTTACCACTGGTATTAGTTATTAGTAATTATACCACCTCATACTATCAAGTTTCAAGTTTCTTTAATAGTTGTAATACAGAAGTACAGAATACTTTTATACAAAATGCTTCTATAGTCTTATACTTATACGCCTGCATATAACCCATAAATCTGTATGATAGCATGTACAATAATGTTGTACCGTATATACTGTATATATATATATATATATATATTAGTGCTGTCAGGCGATAAAAAAAATTATCGAATTAATTACAGGATTTGTAATTTATTAATCGAATTAATCACATAACCATTTTAGGCCTGATATTTTATATTCTATAATCATATTTCAAATTGCATGTGTCCGGATGGCAGAATTCAGTACTGTATCTACAAAACCTTCTGTTTAATCATCTTCCCTTTATTCATTTGCTTAGATTTTTCAGGTCTGGTAAATTTTAGCATGGTGTTATTCAGTCAAAAAAAAAAAAAAAAAAAAATCATTTGGTTCATTACAATTTACTCAAGCCTAGTAACAGACACAGTATTTCTGACACTGGGAATACATTCGCTGAGATCCATAGATGTCCCTAGAATCAGATACCAAGAACATGCAAATGGACCATTTAAAAAAATTATCTGTAAATGTTTATTCGACGTTTTAATGGAATGAATGAGATAAAAAAAAAATTAAAGAGTTTATAAAATTATTATTTTTGTTACTTTTGAATACATTTTCATAACGCGATAATTTGCTGTGTAATTAATTAATCTAATTAACGCAATAAACTGACAGCCCTAATATATATATATATATCCACACCTGTCTGTACATACAGGTGTATGCAGATAGATCTATATCTGTACATATCCCTTACCTACTCTTACTAGTAGACTAGTCTACATACTAGCACTACACTCATTTACATATTTATATCCAGTTTAATCACCTGTACATTGTATATTACTATTGCACTTTACTGTTAAATTTGCCAAACTTCTTTTTGTTGTGCTGTACTTGTGCTGTATAATGACAATACATTTTAATCGAATCAAATCTAATATAACATATTCACGACTTGGTCGGCCGTTTGAGTGAAACTTCCTGGTGGTGAACTCTGAAATGTCTGACTTTATGAGTCAATGAGGACCGGCCGAACCCACCACAAGTCTGTCTAGGACTAATTGGGTACTCTGACATCACGGTGCGGCCGGGCTGTGTGCTGCAGGGTGAACATATCAACCACTAGGGGCAGCAAAATTACCACATGTTTAGTTACTCTTTTAAGTTGAAAGGTTAACATTGAGATTAAGAAGGTGCTCGTTGGAAGGCTCACTGAATCAGAAACAGTCCCATGGCGCATCACAATGCTTGCCATACTCTACTGCCTGCTGTACCTACCGTCTGCCGTACCTACCGTCTGCCGTACCGTCTGCCGTACCGTCTGCTGTACCGTCTGCCGTACCATCTGCTGTACCTACTGTCTGCTGTACCTACCGTCTGTCTGCTGTACCGTCTGCCGTACCGTCTGCCGTACCTACTGCTGTACCGTCTGCCGTACCGTCTGCTGTACCGTCTGCCGTACCGTCTGCTGTACCGTCTGCCGTACCGTCTGCTGTACCGTCTGCTGTACCTACCGTCTGCCGTACCATCTGCTGTACCTACTGTCTGCTGTACCTACCGTCTGTCTGCTGTACCGTCTGCCGTACCGTCTGCTGTACCGTCTGCTGTACCTACCGTCTGCCGTACCGTCTGCTGTACCTACTGTCTGCTGTACCTACCGTCTGCCGTACCGTCTGCTGTACCGTCTGCCGTACCGTCTGCTGTACCTACTGTCTGCTGTACCTACCGTCTGCTGTACCGTCTGCTGTACCGTCTGCTGTACCGTCTGCCGTACCTACTGTCTGCTGTACAATGCTTCTTGACAATACATTTTATACCGTTGGAAAGCCTGTTTATTTACCTTTTTAAATGGTGCCCCATTTGTAAGGAACATGGATTTGTGGGATGAGCAGCACAGCCGAGTATGTGGGTTGCGCCCATGAAAAATGACAATCTTATTCAAACAGCTTATTCTGCAGTTGCTATTGTTTGGTGGATTGGATGATCGAAGTCTATCGGTAACGAGGAATCAGAAGCCTCAGTAGCGTGTGGAAGAACCATACACAGCCACAACAACCTGGCACCTCCTCAGATATGGACCTTGATTGGACCTTCCTACGCTGTGGTATGGTCACTTTTCCACACCTACCAGTGGCAGAGCGAGCAGGGTTGAGCCACTGCCACTGACTGCAAAACAGAGCTGGGTTTATCAGAGACTACCTCCAGAATTTGGGAGTAGAGAGAATGGAATGGCCTGCCAACAGTCCTGACCTCAACCCAAAGGTATATATGTATATATTTTCTCCCACCCACCCGCCCCCTCCTAATGTACAGTCTCCTCCCCATCATAATCATATGTATTATTATCTGTTAGGATTCTGGGTAACAGTACTGTATATTTGCATATCGTATATGTCACAAATGTAACGGTACAATATACCTGTATGTCATATATGTCCCTATGTCATAAATGTTATGATGTCATGTATATGTTGTGTATGTCATAAATGTCATTATGAAATGAAAATGGGGGACCCTGATGTAAACAAGACAAACGTCTTTCTTTGGTCTGCATCCCCTTACCAATTGTGTGTATTGAGCCGTACTGTATTGTACCCATTCTGCAATCTGTTAAATAAAGTTTTCATTCATTCATTCAAGGTCAGTAAATGCCACGACCACAACACCAATGTACAGTTTCTACGTCAAATGTATATACTCTCTTTTCTGGACTCTTTTTGTATCACAAACAGTACTGTATTTGCAAATCTGGTATGTCATAAATGTATAGATGTAGCAGTACTGTCTATCTGTATGTCGTGTATGTCATATATGTTATGATGAATTGAAAATGGGGGACCCTGATGTAAACAAGACGAAAGTTTTTCTCTGGTCTGCATCCCCTTAACAATTGTATGTATTGAGCTGTACTGTACTGTACCCATTCTGCAATCTGTTAATAAACTTTTAAATCAATCAATTTTCAATCAATACTCAGCTGTGCTGCTCATCCCACAAATGCATGTTCCTTACAAATGGGGCACCATTTAAAAGGTAAATAAACAGGCTTTCCAACGGTATAAAATGTATTGCCAAGAAGTATTGTTACAGAGAAATAATCTACCAAACACAAATTTCCAAGCTTTGTTTTATGTTTATTTGCAGTTGGCAAGTCAACGGACACCATACATACCTCAAAAGATTTACTGTCTAAAACTATGAATTAACAACTTGCCATCTTTAGAGAATTACTAGGGATGTCCGATATTATCGGCCTACCGATATTATCGGCCGATATCGGCATTAAAATGTGATATCGGAAAATATCGCTATCTGTTTTCAATTTTTTTTTTTTTTTTTTTTATTTCTATAACCTTTATTTACCCAGGCAAGCAAGTAAGAACAAATTATGATTTTATTTATTGTCAAAAGTATGCATAATGTTGTGTTAATTCCACAACAAGAGATATGTAATGTTAATTACCTGAAATTATTCCATTTTTGGGGGGGGGAAACCCTGCATATATCGGTATCGGTTGATATCGGTTTATATCGGTATCGGAAATTAAGAGTTGGACAATATCGGTATATCGGTATCGGTAAAAAAGCCAATATCGAGCATCCCTAAGAATTACATTTTGAAAACATTATTCATCTGATAACTAGCGGACTATTGCTCTTTGTCTGAAGGATTCAGTTTTGAAATTAAACTACTTTTCAGAGATCACTGGCACCTACATTATAGGTAATATATATAATGTTACACAACATTATAAACCACTGCAGTGGCTCAACGCTGCTTACAGTGTGACAACAGCACCATCAGCTCGCAGACTGACGTTACTCTCATCTTTCTTTTTTGCAGGACGACACAGGAGTAAAATTAAAGGACTTATTTCAAAGCGAGTTCCGCAAAGTCTTCAACATTCAACAATAGAGTTTGAAATAATTCAATTACTTCACCACAGGGAAAATATTGGATTTGCACTAAGGAAGTTCAAGCGGATGAAACGCACTATGAAAGACAGAATGAATGCAAAATGTAATTTCCCGAAAATTCTTTTTTGAAACATTCCCGAGCATTCAAGTCTTTTTTTTTTTTTTTATATCTTTTATAGCATTGAAATTGTGTTGATTGTTTTCATAGCCTTTGCTTTATTTATCAAATTATATAAAACAATCAAAAAGTATTGTTGTATGTATTCTACCATAAGTGTCTGTCCATCAAATCTGCTCTAAAGAAAAATTTATTATATAAAAAATATCTACAAAGTCCTACTCCCTTTAAAGTATGCTTCATACAAGACACACAGGAATAAACATAACCATCTTCTTAGAAATGCCAAACAGGATTATTATAGTGACCAATTTATGCATTCATGATGAAACATAATACCTATTATATAGTTTTGATTTGGGAATAGTAGCGTGTCCAGGCAAGAAACGGCAACGCTTATAGTAGGATTCACGTATGAGGCTATAACACAGCCTTTCGGGAATTACCCCAGACCACTCTAAAACCATACTTATATTCACCACGGTATAACACGGGAACGTATGGATTAAAAAAAATTAATTTTTCACATACTGAACGATAGATAGTTGATGTCAAATGGGCCATAGTATTGTATCCATGGCTATAATATAGAATATAGTTATAGCTCTACAAACAAGGTGACGGACTCCTATTTTTTAAAGTGTGGTATTGCTACAACGGGCCCCATCTAGTAGCTGGCGCTGAATGAGTTAAAGCTGATGACCCCTCTGTATTCTCAAACTATCATCCTATATCGATATTACCTTGTTTTTAAAGAATTCTTGAAAAGCTGGTATATAGTAGAATGATGAAACATCTAGATGACCACACTATCTTCTTGTTCGAACATCAGTACAGCTTTAGAAAGAAATACTCTACATAATATATGGCTCTTTTGCAGCTTAGAGAAAAATTAATATACCTTAGACATTTTCTTAGATTTATCAAAGGCTTTTGACACAGTAAATCTTGAAATTTTATTATCAAAAATGTCATGTTATGGTCTTAAAAAACAGGTTATACAATGGGTTGAGAATTACTTAAACAACAGAGAACAATTTGTAGTTTTCAATGGTAATCGATCACAGCTGGCTGTACTAAATGTGGTGTGGTGTTTTTATTTATGTGAATGATCTTGCAAATGCATCCAGTTTATTGTCACCTATATTATTCACTGATGACACAAATCTCTGTCACTGACAAGAATTTTGATTCCCTTATTGATCAAGCAAATTCTGGACTCATTAATTTTCCCTATTGGTTTCAGTTAAACAAGTTATCACTCAATGTCAAAAAATCGAACTTCATTATTTTTAGAAATGATAACAAAAACATTTCAGACGGAACCAAGATTTGTATCAATAATCTGTGAAATTCTTAGGTGTCAATATCGATGAGAAACTGCTTTAAGAATCATTGTGAAATTGTTTGCAAGAAGCTTTCAAAATCGTTGGGCATTATAAAAAGGGTTAAAAACCAATTAGAAAAGAGCACATTACTAACTTTGTATTACAGTTTAATTTATCCTCACATCTCTTACTGCAATATAATTTGGGCCAACACTTACCCTTCTTACTTACAAGCAACAATTAACAATTGTATGTATTGAGCTGTACTGTACCCATTCTGCAATCTGTTAATAAAGTTGTCAATCAATCAATCAAGCAATCCATAGAGCTCAGAAATCCTTTGTAAGAAGAATTGCAACCAACTCTTCTTATTTAGCCCCAACCAAACCATTATTTAAACAACTGCAACTTCTCACAATTTACGAGGTCAACAAGTACCAAAAAGGGGTTCTTATGTATAAAGTAATTGGTCTTCCTTCATCTTTACCTAACTTCTTTCAATGTTATTTTGAGTTTAATTCTCATTATCATGCACATCTCACAAGAAGAAATAATGACTTACGCATTCCTTTCTGTAAGACCTCTGTTGCCAAATTCTCATTTGTTTATCAAGGTGCAGTGATGTGGAATGATATACAAAATCTAACAGAAACATGTTCCACTTTAAATACATTTAAAAGCAAGCTTAAAAAAGAACTACAGATTCTGTAGTATCCATGTGTATTTGTGAGTAGTCTTTTTTCCCAACATTATAATTGTTGTATAATGCTGTAATGTATGTATCCGTGTGTATGAGAAAAGGATATGCGCATGTGTTTGTGCATAATGTGTTGGGGGGGGGGGGGGGGGGGGTGCGATTTTCTGTGTAGTTATGCTATATAGGTTTAAGAGGGGAGGTCGCTAACAGTATAAGCCCTTGGGCTTTTTGACCATTCCTGCACATTTGAACTGTTCTTCTTTTACTTATTGTATGTTTGTAAGTGCAAATAACAATAAACAATGTTGCACAAAAAATAACCAAATCAAATTCCTTGTATGTGAAAACTACTTGGCAATAAAGACCTTTCTGATTCTGTTATTTTCTTTGACTGTGCATGTTATTGCTAAAGTGCTGATCCATCTGTGTTGATGCTGGTGTATTGGAGACCACTTGGCTTTTTGCATTCTGCAAGACAATCCATCAGGCATGACAGCATGCTCCATATTGTTACTAAAATTCATTGTTAATTCATTCATTTCATTTGTAACATGTTCACAGAGATCTTCAGACAGAGGCCATCGTGAAAGGTTGAGAGGACCGTAGAATACATCCTTTAAAGGAAGACTTGAGTTTTGGAGTCGTTGGAAGTTTTATTTCTTCACTTTTGACAGAACTAGGCCGGCTGCTTCCAGTCTAATCGACTCAGCCTGGCTAACAGGCACCTGGACCTCTCTGAGATTAACTCATCGTCTGACTCTGGGGAAAATGGCAAATAAGTGTGTTTCCCAAATGGTTGTACTTAAGTGTTTTCAGGACTGCTTGCAAGTGTCTCACTGGAGCCAAGGGTTGAGTCCAGAGGATCCCCTGCTTCCATCTGAAACCATTATCAACAGCAAATTAATGGGGCCAGGACGGGAGAGAGCATCCTAGCAGAGAGACCAGCAGATCAGACTTAACATAATCCAGAACTATTTTATTGCACTGTAAAAATCTTTTTATAGTATGTCTGCACTTTATGTGCTCATTTCATCATTCATGTCTTTTCTATTCTACTAGAACTGAATCAAACCATAAACAAGGTGGCCTGTTGGGATGTTAAATCCTAATGTGAAAAACTGTGATTTTATGTCTGCTCATTTTACAGATTACAGAAATTCAAGAAGCCTATTGGAACGTGAGGTTCTGATATGATTTACACTGATTTTATGTCTTATTTCTTACTGATGTAAAGCACTTTGAACTGCAATCCCCTGTATGAAAGGTGCTATACAAATATAGTTATTATTAAAGTGAAGGAGCTCCACGAGCAGCACCGGTGGGGGGGGAGAAGGAGGAGCTGTGGAGAAGAAGGATGGAGAGACGTGTTAAATTCAGCACGATTCTTGCGCAAGTAATTCCTGTGAACGGTTCGCTGTTCTAGGATCAGAGATATAAGGGTTGTCTAGCAGATGGGGATGATGGTTCGCTGTTCTAGGATCAGAGATATAGGGGTTGTCTAGCAGATGGGGATGATGGTTCGCTGTTCTAGGATCAGAGATATAGGGGTTGTCTAGTCTATAATGTTTTATTATAAAACAATGGTAATAGGTGTGATTTTATGTTGAGAGAACCTCATGTCATTTTTAGTACAAAGGATATTTAAGGCTAGTTATAGCTTAATGTAGAACATTTGTCTGGCAGAGGCTATTTCCTAAGTATTATGTCCGATTGTCATGTGTCTTCCTCACAGCGTAACAATTGGATTCAGTATAAAAATCTGCTAAATGTCCCTTTAAGAAACGGTGCATTCGGTTATTTTACGTTTCATCGCCTCCTATCTGCGGATCTGATGAAAACCTATCCCTACCCTTATGTGGTAACCCACAGGTAGGGTTTTTATAGGTACCTCTATTGTCACTGCGCTCTCTGGGTTGGTTGGTTGGTTAGTCGGTTGATTATCTCATGCGTGTGTAAACATAATGTGTGTACATGCATTCGCTCCACCGCTTCCTTGGTCACACACAACTTTATCCAAGCTGTAACACCGGATTCAACATCCACACACTGTGCAGCCCTTCCAAGCCTCTGGAAAGTGCAGTCTGTCAGGGTGTTCTTCCCCCCCAAGTCACTTCTTGTCAGCCAGCCTCTGCAGCAGAGCGATGACCGTGTCCTGTTTGGAGGAGAGGAGCTCCAGGGCTGTGGCTATCCTGCCCAGGGAGTCCGCCATGCGCACCTCCCTCCTCTCGCGCCTCCTCTCGCGGGCATCTGCCCTGCGGCGAGCCCCCTGCTCCGTGTAGGCCTGCTCCTCCTGCCTCCTCAGGACCTCCTGCAGCATGTAGGCACTGCTCTGCTCCTCGCCTGCCGCCTGCTGGCCCTCCACTCCTGAGGAGGTGAAGCACGGGGGGATGATGCCGCAGGCGGGAAAGGGGGAGCAGAGGCCCTGGAGATTGGGTTCGAGCTCTGGACCGCCGAGGCGGGAGTGGACGACGGCTGGTGGGAGACTGGGAGCTTTTAGCCTCAAGTAGGGGTGGGTTTTAAGAAGGGGGTCCATGCTATTGGTCAGCCCGAGTGACACAAAGGGGGACGGCGTCTCTGTCGGATAGGGGGACGAGAGGAGGGATGTAGACGGAGTGAGGGTGGCTGGCTGAGCGCTCGCAGTGACAATGTTGCTGTTGAGGATGATGAGGGGCTTCATGTCTGAAACCTTGGTTTGCGGCGTCGCCATGGGAACGGTGGTTATGGAGGCTGTGCTGATGTTGTTATTGCTGCTGGTGTTGTTGATCTGAGTGTTGGTGTTGACAAGAGCCATTGATTTCATGGTACAGGTGGCACCAAAGTCACCATAAGAGCGGATATAAGGTGTGGATTCTGAAACATGAGGTTTTGCTGCGATCTTCTTCAGAGCAGTGGTGATGGGAGTGTTGCTTGTTCTGTTTTTGTTGTTGACGATCTGCGCACCTACTGTGTCACCAAGTGTGGCATTCATGAGCTAGCGAGCGGAGAGAGAGAAAGAGAGAGAGTAAGAGGAAAGTCAATATGTTACTCATTACAAAGGTTATGTTAAAATCAACCCTAAAACCTGTTAAAATCCTAAACAAATCAAGTAGGGTCCTCTCAGTCAATTCATTCATTGGTTTGGACTTAGTTAATTAAGACATTGCGAGTCGATTAGTCAGTCATCAAAGATTACAACCACATACTGTATCTGGTGAGCACTATAATAAGAGATAGAAACACAATTTCACAGATATTGTCGATAAAATCAATGTGTCGGTTAGTCGACAAAGCCCTACTACGACTATTAGTTGAATTTATTTTCTTTTATACTTTCTGTATTTTATTTTTTTATTATTTTTTAAACAAACACATAAACAAACATGACAACACACGATAAGATATACAAGCATTAGTTGACAGTGCACATCCAATGAAATCACATTTTTGTTAATTGTCTTATACAGGATATACCCTTAATACCTGTTATCTAAAAACCTACACACATATGCTCTAGCTCGTACCCCCCCCGGACCCCCCATTGGATAATCCATCCATTATCCCTCGCTCCTAACCAGACACTACCATTATATGCTAGCTTTTATTTTCTCCACCACTTCTAACCACAATGTCATTTTGGATTCATTGAGACCCAAAATTCTTGCTGTAGATATTTCTTGATAGATCACATCGAGATATGTAATAATCCAGACCTTTCGGCAAATTTTTTCCGGTTGGAACCATCGTGATGCTATCAGCTTTTTAGCCACTGTGATACCCGATAAAACCAATCTCTTTAGCTGTGGATGTACTGCACACTCAAAAACATCATTCAGCAGTAATACAGAGGGGTGTACAGGTATATTCCAAGTTAAGAGATTTGATTTTCTTTTATACTTGTAGTTTAAATCCAACCCAAAAAAATAAAAAAACGTTCCCAGAACATACGTCAAAGAACTCCCAGGAGGTCTTGGCGTGGCCCGTCTCGCGGCTCCGGTCCTTGACCCTCTTGTAGGTGACGATCAGGTTGTTCCACTTGCGGCGGATCTTTTCGACTGGAAGGATGTGTCCCTTGGCAGCCAGCTCCTCCTGTACGCTCTGGAACAGCTGCGAGCGCTCCCGCGTCTCGTACAGGCCCCAGCGGCGCCCCACCGCCTCGATCAGACACATGACGGCTTTAGAGGAGAAGTCCGAATTGGGAGCGGACCACTTCTCCGGGGGAGGGGCCGGCACTGCAGAGGCTGCTGGGGATAGAGGGGAGGTGGGTTTCTGAGAAGTTAAAAGGCACTACGAGGAGGATTTTGACATCAAGTTTGTTTATCATTGTGAATTCAATGGGCCTCATTTAACAATATTCTCTTATTATTTTTCTTATATTCTTGCTTACCTGTCTGTTAAGAGAACAATAAGAAAAGCCACCGCCACATTCATCAAGCCGTTCTTAAAGTCCAAATCTGTTCTTACCCAGGTTTTTTGAATGGTGAATCCCACTCATTCTAAACTGGATGCGCGTTCACGCGCAAGTCATTTGCATACAGAGACACGCCTCGCGGGCTCATTATAATACGAGAGCCGTGGGTCTGCATCGGATCCCCCGGCCGTATTCAAGCGCTGGAGCGCTTTGCGATGGATCAAAATTAGATAGGAATCATTGGTAGGCGGGTGGGGGTAACTGTACATTGGATTATCGACTAAACCTACTTGGTCCAAGAAGAGGGTCTCGTGTATTACTGGGTTTAAGTCAGTCGTTTATTTATTTATGTTTTACTGTTTGCATACGAGGTGGTCCGCAAATGTTCTTGATAACAATCTAGTGGTCCGCATAAAACAGAAGTTTGGGAACCACTGATATAGACGATCTCTAAATATGCGTTCTATGCTACGTATACAGTACTGCATATGTATGTTATGTCATAAATGTCACGATATATATCTGTATATCTGTATGTTGTGTATGTCATAAATGTCATTATGAATTAAAAATGGGGGACCCTGATGTAAACAAGACGAAAGTCTTTCTCTGGTCTGCATCCCCTTAACAATTGTGTGTATTGATACTGTATTGTACCCATTCTGCAATCTGTTAATAAAATCTTCAATCAATCAATGGCCTGGGCGGCCAGAGCATAACTGTTCTAACAGCAATATATAATCCATTTCAGACAGAACGTACGCAATAAGTTATAATAATTATTATTATTGCGGCTAGGTGGTGTAGTGGGCAAGGCGCTCGCCACCAATGCAGGAGACGCTGGGTTCGAGCCCAGCTCTCCGCATTGCTATCAGCTTGGCTGGTCGTTCATACTAACACAATTGGCAGTGTTAGGGGTGGGAAAGCTGATGGGTGGGGATCGGACGTTGTGGACAGCGACTCCTACAGGTCGGTTGGTGTGCCTGTGCAGCGGAATCAGGAAGCGACGGGGGCGGCATGTCCCTCCCACGCAGACCCCCGCCGCTGAGAGATTGCGCTGTGCAGGTGAAAAGATGCCACGGCTGCTTCCTCGAGTACCGGAGGGGACACGTGATGTAAGGCTTCGTCCACATTGCAGCCGGCTTGTGGGAGGCATGGCCTAACAGCGTTCGAGACAGGGGAGGGTAGAATTGGACGATACAAAATTGGGATGGGAGAAAAAAGTAGATAAAAAAAAAAAATTATTATTGAAAAGTTCTGTATTTTTAAAGTCGTATTTGGGGGCAATGGTAGGCTTTTTTTTATTTCATTTTTTTGGGGTAAGAATTTCTTATTTCGGTAAGAGTGCTCTCGACCACTCTTATAATTTGTTCTTGCTGAGAAAAAAGCAACAATAAGAAAACTTTGCTGAATCCCAGGTAAGAACAAAGTAAGAGGAAATGCTAGTTAAGAACGAAATCTGTTCTTATATCGCTTCATGCATGAGGCCCATTGTCCATACTGTAGTGACTACAGTATTGGTTCGTGTTCATCTTCTGACTATGTTGTGTAGTGGGAGGGAACTAATGATCTGGCACCGGGGCCAGAGGGGACATCTATTTAGGTTGCACTGGTTGTTATTCATTCATTGCTGTGCTGGGATTCATGTGCTGGTGTTCTTGTTTACTGACGTGGCTTTGTACATTAAACAAGCATTACGTTACCTCCGTTTATTCCTCTTTCCTCCGGGCACTACACTGGTGACCCTGACGTGGATTTTTGTTACGGCGGATTGTGTACAATAATCAGCGAACGAACATTCTTTCAAAATGTCCGGACGAGGAAGACGTTCTGGCCATCGGCAGCCATCACCATCCCCCGTCAGGGAAGCGCAGGGTGCGCGCGCGCCCACGATCAAACTACCTGAGTTCTGGGAGGCGGCTCCGGCTGCATGGTTTGCTATTGTGGAGGCAAACTTCAACAAGAGCAACGTGGATGACGACGACGACCGGTACAACCACACGGTGGCAGTGTTGGGCAGCTCCACCGCAGCTCGAGTGGTAGGTTTTTTGTCTGATCCCCCGGCGACGAACAAATATGAGCGCCTCAAGACCCTACTGCTAGATACATTTGAACTGTCCGCTGCAGAGAGGGTGCGCCGCTTATTTTCTATGTCGGAATTGGGAGACGAGAGACCTTCTGCCCGCATGGAGAGGATGCTGAATCTGCTGGGGAGAGAAGACCCCATGATCCTCTTTACGGAGCTGTTCATGCGCACGCTGCCGGCACAAGTGAGGATGGCACTGGCCAACACCGACATCGTGGGCCCCCGCGCCCTGGCCAGGGAGGCGGACCGTTTCGTTTTGGCCATGCCTCAGCGGTCCACCGACCTGCTCGCTCCCGCGACCGCCCCGCCACCGGACCGTCGCAGGAGAGCGAGGGATGACGCCAGGCCTTCTGGTCAGCACGGTAACGCAGCGGGCCATTGCTTCTTCCATGCCACGTTTGGCGCCAAGGCCAGGCGGTGCCGCTCACCCTGCACCTTCGGACCTACGGGAAACGGCGGGGCCGGCGCTCAGTAGTGGCCCTGAGCGCTGGCGTAACCAACAGGCTGCTCTTCATCCGAGACACCGCCTCTGGTCGCAGTTTCCTTTGCGACACGGGTGCCCAGTGGAGCATCATTCCGGCAGAGAGGTCGGATGTGGCAAAAGAAGAGCGCGGTCCGCAGTTGGCGGGTGCGGACGGCACGCCCATCCGCTCTTACGGCACAAGGGCGGTGGACGTATGCTTCGGAGGACAATGTTTTTCGTGGGATTTTGTCGTTGCGGCTGTCACGTTCCCCCTCCTTGGCGCGGATTTTCTGTGCGCCCACAACCTGCTGGTGGACGTGGGGAACAAGCGCCTGGTCAACTCGCAGACTTTCGCTTCCTTTGCATGTACGCAGGGGGAGGCCATCTACGGCGGGTGGTCCAATACACTCGCCGAAAGTGACCAGTACCTTCGGCTGCTCGCTGAGTTCCCCGACCTGGGCAAGCCCACTTTTTCCTCGCCCACGGTGAAACACGGGGTGGAGCACCACATTGAGACCAGTGGGCCGCCCCTCTACGCCAGGGCCAGACGCCTCAACCCGGAGAAGCTGGCCGTCGCCAGGGCGGAGTTTGCGCACATGGAGCAGGTGGGCATCGTTCGGCGCTCGAACAGCCCTTGGGCGTCTCCCCTGCACATCGTTCCTAAGTCAGACGGTGGGTGGCGCCCATGTGGGGACTACCGCCGCCTCAACGACGCGTCCAAGCCTGACCGCTACCCGGTCCCGCATGCCCAGGACTTTGCGGCGAACCTGGCAGGCAATCGCTTCTTCTCGAAAGTGGACCTGGTACGGGGGTACCATCAAGTGCCGGTGCACCCCGAGGACGTCCCCAAGACGGCCGTCGTCACGCCCTTTGGGCTTTTCGAGTTCTTGCGAATGCCGTTCGGCCTGAAGAACGCGGCGCAGACCTTCCAACGCCTCATGCACTCGGTGCTCCGGGACCTGCCATTCCTCTTCGTCTACTTGGACGACATCCTCGTAGCGAGCGCCACTGAGGAGGAGCACCTGTCCCACCTCCGAACCCTGTTCTCACGGCTCAGCCAGCATGGGCTGATCATCAACCCGGCGAAGTGTGAGTTCGGGCGGGGCGCCATCGACTTCCTCGGGCACCGGGTCTCCGCAGAGGAGGTGACCCCCCTCCCCTCGAAGGTGGAAGCTGTCGCCGCATTTCCGCGCCCCCGCACAGTCAGCGAGCTCAAGGGGTTCATCGGGATGGTGACTTTTTATTATCGTTTCCTCCGCCACATCGCTCACATCCTGCGGCCTCTGTACGACGCCCAGAAGGGCAAGACGATGAAGCAGCCGGTGGACTGGACGGCGGAGCGGGTCAAGGCTTTTCAAGACACCAAGGAGGCCCTGGCCCGTGCGGCCATGTTGGCCCACCCCTCGCCCTCGGCGCCCACCGCTCTCACCACGGACGCCTCTGATTTTGCTGTGGGAGCGGTGTACGAGCAGTGGGTTGGGGACGCCTGGCAGCCGCTTGCCTTCTTCAGCCGCCAGCTGTCGCCCAGGGAACAGAGGTACAGCACGTTCGACAGGGAGCTCCTCGGGCTGTGGCTTGCTGTCAGGCACTTCCGTTTCTTGCTGGAGGGACGCGAGTTTACGGCCTACGTGGACCATAAGCCGCTCACGCACGCCATGTCCAAGGCGGCGGAGCCGTGGTCCGACCGCCAGCAGCGCCAGCTCGCCTACGTGTCCGAGTTCACCACGGACATCCAGCACGTTGCTGGGAAGTCCAACCAGGTGGCAGATTGTCTCTCCAGAGCGGTGGTCGGTGCGGTGCAGCTGGGTTTGGACTACGTCAGCATGGCTGCGGACCAGGCCGCCGATCCTGCCGTCCAAGCTCTCAAGTCGTCGGACACTGGACTGCGCCTGGAGGAGGTGGTGTTCGGTGACGCGGGGGCTACGCTCTTGTGCGACGTCTCCATGGGTCAGCCACGGCCGGTGGTCCCCGCCAACTGGAGGCGCCCTGTCTTCGAGGCCATACACAGCTTGTCTCACCCTGGCAGGAAGCCGTCCTCGCGACTGGTGTCGGAGAAATTTGTGTGGCAGGGGCTCAAGAGGGATGTGAGAGCCTGGGTCGACACGTGCACCGCCTGCCAGCGCGCCAAGGTGCATCGGCACATCAAGGCCCCCCTGGAACAGTTCTCTGTGCCCGAGCGGAGGTTCGACCATGTCAACGTGGACCTGGTGGGACCGCTGCCCCCCTCGCACGGATACAACTACCTTTTCACCATGGTGGACAGGACGACTCGCTGGCCGGAGGCGGTCCCGCTCTCCTCAACGACGGCCCCCGACCTGGCCCGGGCATTCATCTCGGTGTGGGTCTCCCGCTACGGCACCCCGGCTGATCTCTCCTCTGACCGTGGCTCACAGTTCACTTCGGAACTGTGGGCGGCGGTGGCGGAGAGTCTGGGGGTCAAGCTCCACCGTACGACCGCCTACCATCCGCAGGCAAATGGGCTCTGCGAGCGTTTTCATCGCTCCATGAAGGCCGCCCTTCGAGCCAGCCTCACGGACGGCGACTGGCTGGACAAGCTCCCGTGGGTCATGCTGGGGCTCAGGACGGCGCCGAAGGAGGACCTCCAGTCGTCGTCGGCCGAGCTGGTTTTTGGACAACCGCTACGGGTCCCCGGTGACTTTATTCCCAGGTCGACAGACTTTATTTCCAGCGCCTCGCTGCTGGACAGCGCCAGGACTTTCGTCCCGGTCCCGACTACGCAGCATGGGGTCCCTACGTCGAGGATGCCCCCGGAGCTGCACTCGGCGAGGTTCGTGTTCATCCGTCACGATGGCCACAGGACTCCGCTACGCCCTCCTTACGACGGACCCTTCCGCGTCATCGAGGCCAGGGCCAAGAACTTTGTGGTCGACGTGGGGGGTAGGCCTGAGTGTGTTTCCGTGGATCGCCTCAAGCCGGCACACTTGGACCTTGAACTGCCCCTGGACTTGGCCCTGCCGCCGCGCAGGGGCCGGCCCCCGGTCCTGCCTCCCCTGCCACGCCGGGGCCATTCCCCCCTGCGACCCCTCGGACCCCCCGCCGCTCGTGAGCGTCTGGTCACTGACCCCCATCCTGCTCGGCAGGAGGATGTGACGGACGCTGTCACACCCCCTCCCGCACCTCCTGACTTTACCTACAGTCGTAGGGGCCGGGCCATACGCCCTCCTCACCGTGAGGATTTCGTATATTGAGGTGAACACTGGGGGGGCTGGTGTAGTGACTACAGTATTGGTTCGTGTTCATCTTCTGACTATGTTGTGTAGTGGGAGGGAACTAATGATCTGGCACCGGGGCCAGAGGGGACATCTATTTAGGTTGCACTGGTTGTTATTCATTCATTGCTGTGCTGGGATTCATGTGCTGGTGTTCTTGTTTACTGACGTGGCTTTGTACATTAAACAAGCATTACGTTACCTCCGTTTATTCCTCTTTCCTCCGGGCACTACAATACCATAGATTAGGGGTGGACGGTATAAACGGTATAAACGGTATAAACAGTATGAATTTGCGCTACGGTATGGATTTTGACTATACCTTGTGACCAGTAGACTAGAGCAGCTCTAAAGTAGCAATGACGTTAACGTTACTTGATGATTCACTCGACGTTTGCAGTGGTCGTTGCATAGTATTTAATTGTACAGAGATTTTCTCCACTTGCTCACGGACTTTGGCATTTCAATTTGGCTAAGGAGGCTGAGAGGAGACTTGCTTTAGCGCAGCAACGGGCTAAGGTTAGCCGCTAACTAATGTTCTAACGTGACTCCGCGGCACCAGTTCCATTAGTGAGGAAAGAGGGGGGGGGGGTATATTGACGAGGCTTGACAACAGAGGTTCAAAGATAACTTCACATTTATTGGCTATTCGTTTCTTTATATCGCTTTATCCATCGGGCTGCTCCCGTTTCCAACGCTGTGTTGACAATGACATCCTGGTGTGACTTCATCAACTACGGCAACTTAGGACACTCAAACTCAAACCTATTACACCACACTCTCTCGCTCTCTATGTTGTCAAACATGTACACTAAAGTTAAGTTATGTTGGAGTTTTATTGTGTTTGAGGGAAAGAAACCTCCTGTCCTGCTCCTGCTGTAGTTTTTATTTTCACTTTGTGCTGCTTGATTTTATTGTATTTCATGAAAAAAGTGTTTTTCAGAGATGGAAGTAACTTGAGAAAAGGTTTTACATTTTTCTATTGCAGTTTTGCACAATAAATGTTCTTAAAATACCTCTGTACTATGTGAAATATGTCCTAGTAATACAAGAGTACAGTAATAGCTGCCATACCAGTGTTTTACCCCTTCAGAAGCATTTATATAGACATTTTAAGATAAATTAATATACCATGATATATACCGTTACCGTCTATGCTTCAAATTATACCGTGATATAAATTTAGACCATACCGTCCAGCCCTACCATAGATATATATAACTAGATGGTGCAAGGCATGGAGTCGCCATGTGGCAATGTCAGAAATAACTCCACGTTCACGGTAAGCAAGGTTGTACACCCTCTCCTCTCATCATCAAAACAAATCCCCTGCCAGGGGGCGGGAACAAATAGTTTGTTGGATGTAAATTATCCTTGTAGTAGCTTTAACGGATCAACATTAACACTTTCTGCGCCAATCTCGTAATATTACACGTTTGCTTGCAAGCGGTTGAGCGCTAAACACGTAATATAACATTTTTAGATCCTTTGATCTTTTTCCTCTGATCCACGTTCTAAATCATCATCCGGGTCATTCTAGCCGTCCCTGTGTCGTTTGTATAAATTGGAATTGCAATGCCGACCGAATATCACTAGGTGGCAGTATCGTCTGTGTCTGAACTGGAATTGGTAGGGGCTCCTCCTGCTTGAACAGATTCACGTTGATCGCCTCGAAATTCCGTTGCCTAAGCGTATTTTACCATCGAAACGTGTATAGACATATACACTGGTAATCGCGATGCGATCACTTGGAATTATTCTTTTTGAAATACCTTCTGGCTAAGGTAAGGTATATTCTATGTCTATTTTACCAAACCTGAAACGTGTTGCACTGAAAAACGGCCAAAGCTAATTCCTTGTATGTGAAAACTACTTAGCAATAAATACCTTTCTGATTCTGACTTGTTCCCCACAATGGTAGGAAAACAAGAGACACACACACACACTCTCCTTGTGAGAGCTTACCTGGAGATATCTTAAGGAAAGTCTTCTCATCCCCAGATGGAAGGAGGAACCTGTCTGTGCTCACAGGATCTGGTGACAAGACAGATACAACAGATGACCATGACAGATTGATAAAAGGGTTTTAATTAACCCTTTCACGACTACCACACTACAGAAGGTTAACCTTTCACTACCACACTACAGACGGTTAACCCTTTGTCATGTGGCAGTGAAACATTTTGTATTGTCGCAATGAAAGGGTTAACCCTTTGGTAGTATGGTAGTGAAAGGGCCTAGAAGTATTAATAAACAGAGTGACTGCTATGGAAAGGCCTGTGTCATCATAGGTATGATGACGTGATCATCGCCATAAACAAAGGCTCACTTTACAAGTAGGCTACAACTATTATGGACCTGTAGGCTACAATTTTTATAGTCTAAATATTCAAAACTTGCATCCAGTTCCCCTAGTTATTAGAATTACTTATTTTCGTTTCACTTCAAAAAAAATAGCACAGCGAAGGTTCCCAACCTTTTTATTTTTCCACACAGGAGACCCCATATTGAGGTCAGATTGTTCCTGAGACCAGACCATTTAAAAACACATGAAAACTGTGTGTATAACACACACAATGGTCGTTCAGTCGTCATGGAGATGGTGATAGAGCTGTGATTCTCAAACTTTTTCATGTCATGGACCCGAAAAATTGATTATGCGTTTGGTCCAATTAGATAAGATTTTGTCCCAGGGACCCCATCTGAGGAAATAATTATTGTTACATATATAATCCAGAATTCCCTAACTGTCTTAATACTGTAGGTGGAGAGTGGTTAATAAACAACACATGACTAGAAATACATGATCTCATTTACATTTAGTAATTTACTTGACGCTTTTATCCAAAGCGACTTACAGGTTCTGTACAAGTCAACAGGAAAGGTACAACTCTGGCCGCTAACTTCTAGTTACGAAAATATTAGTGAAATTAAAACGATTCCCCATTTTGTTGAGGACCCCCACTCAAGGACCACTGGTATCTTGGGACAGACTGAGCAAGCTGCATGGCTTCCACAGTGTAGCTGAGGACTGGGAGTAGCTTGTAAATGTCAATAAGATATTATAACAGTATAGTTTCAATTTGATGGGGAAGTCATTCGTGGATTAGGTAGAATTGACATAGCGGCTAAGACTGTCCACAGTGCAGTCTGCTTTAGCGCTTTATAGACCACCACAACACTTCCGGTATTTTGAGCTCATGGGATATTGATTGATTGAAAACTTTATGAACAGATTGCAGAATGGGTACAATACAGTACAGCTCAATACACACAATTGTTAAGGGGATGCAGACCAGAGAAAGACTTTCGTCTTGTTTACATCAGGGTCCCCCATTTTCAATTCATCATAACATACATGACATAGAGATAGACAGTTTTATACAGTTTATACAGTGTGCCCCCCCCCCCACCCCAAACAACCTCCAATGTAAATTACCCAGTATGGTTGTCATTATCCCAATGTACCCAACCCCCCCCCCCCACCCAACCTCCTCCAATGTACAGTTTCTATGTCAAATGTATATACTCCCCTTTCTTGACTCCTTCTGTATCACAAACAGTACTGTATTTGCAAATCTGGTATGTCATAAATGTATAGATGTAGCAGTACTGACTATCTGTATGTCATGTATGTCATATATGTCCTGATGAATTGAAAATGGGGGACCCTGATGTAAACAAGACGAAAGTCTTTCTCTGGTCTGCATCCCCTTAACAATTGTGTGTATTGAGCTGTACTGTATTGTACCCATTCTGCAATCTGTTAATAAAGTTTTCAATCAATCAATCAATCAATCAGTACTGCTATACATTTATGACATACCAGATTTACAAATACAGTAGTTTGTGATACAAAAAGTTAAAAAAAAATAAAAAATAAAAATAGTAGCCTACATTTGACGAATAAACTGTACATAACGGATGCTCATAGGGGAAGGGAAACGCGTGAATGAAATTAATGTTGATTAGAGCCTTACTCAAGGCTCTAATCAACATTCATTCATGCGCTCCCTTTCCCCCCTCGCACGACCGCCATGTAACGCGGAAGTGCAGTGGTATGGATCTCGTGCCACTCACACGGTAGTATGGCTATGGGTGTTGGTTGCAGCTACGACCATAGATATGTTACGACGACCTCCATGTAACACGGAAGTGTGCAGTGGTCTCTATGGATCTCGTGCCACTCACACAGTAGTAGTATTATGGGTGTTGGTTGCAGCTACGACCTCCATGTAACGCGGAAGTGCAGTGGCGCTATGGATCTCTCGTGCCACACTCACACAGTAGTATATGGGTGTTGGTTGCAGCTGCCTGCTCCTCAGTGGACAACGGGTCCAGAGCGCCTCCCGTGGTGTCGTCGCTGCATGGCGCAGACGACTCCTGGCTGCCCAGATCATCGAGCGCAGATGCATCATCATCATCGACTGATTCAATTTTCACGTGCATTGTTGTTGCAACGTCGCCTCTGCGTTTAGCGTTTAGATGTTGGTCCATGGTGGTCGACAGAAGACTAAATTAAAAAGACACAAAAAATGTACACCACTTAACTAAGGCTGCGCAGTCGGTGCACTGGGGGAGGGGGGAGTTTGAGGCGCTGAAATGAATTGCTTCTCCTCGCTCTTTCAAAAATGTAACTACCGGTATTTAATCCAAGCAGCTCGCCCGATATTTCATTTGTTTATGCGTTTAAACGCACGAGGATAGTTGTTTGAATTTCATGCAGGGTAGAAATGGCTGCACTCTCTATCGAGAAGCCTTTGTATGCGCAACGCTGCTGCGCAGCTCTGGGCAAGGATTTGCTGCTGGCATCTGGGACGATGACGTCACTGGACGCCCATACAGCATGCTCACGACGAGGCTGCAGAGAGTGAATGAATGAATGAAAACTTTATTTAACAGATTGCAGAATGGGTACAATACAGTACGGCTCAATATACACAAGAGCGCTCTATAGTAGTTTAGCGGTATTTGAATCAAATGCATAACAATAGCATATTGGGTGGTAGAACGGCCTAGAGAGTTGCTGGCTTGATCCTGCCAGGAAAATGTATTCCAGTTGCTGGAAGATGGCTGGTATTTCTTATGCTGCTCACCTTCTCTGCCTTCGTTCCCTTGAGTTAGGCACTGAAACCCAAGACTGCTCCTGGGGCACTACTCTGCAGGCAACCATTCCCTCTGATGAAAAGCATATGGGGGATAGTGTCTCAGTGTAATTTGGAGTATATTGTATTTGTATTGGGTAGGGCAAGACTGATTGATTGATTGAAAACTTTATTAACAGATTGCAGAATGGGTACAATACAGTACAGCTCAATACACACAATTGTTAAGGGGATGCAGACCAGAGAAATACTTTCGTCTTGTTTACATCAGGGTCCCCCATTTTCAATTCATCAGGACATACATGACATACAGATAGACAGTACTGCTACATCTATACATTTATGACATACCAGATTTGCAAATACAGTACTGTTTGTGATACAAAAAGAGTCAAGAAAAGGGAGTATATACATTTGACATAGAAACTGTACATTGGAGGAGGTTGGGTGGGGTTGTGTGGGGGGGGTTGGGTACATTGGAATATTGACAACCATACTGGGTAATTTACATTGGAGGTGGTTGGGGGGGGGGAGAAACACTGTACAAACAAGCTAAATTGTACATTGGAATATTGACAAAACCATACTAGGTAAATTACTGTACATTGGAGGGGGTTGGGTTAGGACATTTACAGGGGCCAGTTTCAAATTGCAGTCTCCTGTAGGTGTCCCTTGAGAGTGGTTTTAAAAGTGGGTAGTGATTCACATTCCTTTACAGCTTTGGGTAGGGCGTTCCACATTGTTGTGGCATAATTGCTAAACGTGTTTAGTCCCTTGTTTGAGCCGAATCTGGGTTTAACATGATTTGTGGAGCTCCCTCTGGTGTTGTGATCGTGGTATTCACCGACCTTTGGGAAGTATTTTGACATGTACATGGGTACCTTGGTCGTAGAGCGGCTACGTGGCGTAGTGGGCAAGGCGCTCGCCACGAATGCTGGAGACGCTGGGCTCGCCTGTTCGAGCCCAGCGCTCCACATTGCTTTCAGTTTAGCTGGTCGTCCGTACTAATACACATTGGCCGTATTAGGGGGTGGGAAACTGATGGGTGGGGATCGGGCATTGTGGACAGCGACTCCTACAGGTCGGTTGGTGCGCCTGCGCAGTAGAATCAGGAAGTGTCAGGGGCAGCGTGAGCCTCCCACGCGTTACTTCTCGCCACTGAGAGATCGAGCTGCACAGGTGAAAAGATGCGACTGCTGTTACCTCAAGTACCGGAGGGGACTTGTGCTATGTATGACTTAGTCCACATTGCAGCCGGCTTGTGGGAGGCAAGAAACAGTGTTCGTGACAGGGAGAAAATATAGAAAATGGGAGAAAAAGTGGATAAAAAAAAAATGGGTACCTTGGTCGTGTAGTGTATCTTGTAGACCAGGCCCATTGCAAGTTGCTGTACTCTGTTGTCTACTCTAAGCCATCCTAGGTTGTCAAAGTGGGCAGGGGTGAGGTGGGTTCTAGGAGTAAGGTCAAGCAATTGCCTTGTACAAACCGACACATGAATAATGTTATATTGTTGTTGTATTGTATAACATATTCAATATTCGAATTATTACAGCATGAAAAGATTAAATGTCTTGTGTGAGAATTATATATTTTTTAATTTGTGTGCACAACTCCAATTGGCAAGCATAAAACGCATCACCTGTGTGAACTTGGCATGTACAAATAAAACAGAACCTTTTATTATTATTCTTTTCAAACCAGACATGAATGAATAGTTTATTTCTATCTTTGTTTACAACAAATCAAAAACACCCTTGTGTGGACTTACAAAAAGAAAAAGAAAAATCACAAATGTACATATTCAAAGTAAGCTCACACACAAAATCCCAACTCAAGGAATAGGCTGAAGCACATGCTTATTTTTTGCCTTTACAATTCTTAAGAACAAACATTTTTTATATAAAAAAAAAACTTCAAATATGCTGCAAGATAAGAAAAAAAATGTTTTACTCAAAACTGTACTCCTGAATTATTTTACTTTTTAAGGCATTTTTCTCCCCTGAGAAGTACACAACTTCAACCTGTCACTAAGGCTATTCCATAGTTTAACTCCCAACATTGAAACACATCTAGCTTTTACATTAGTTCTTACATGTATACATAACCCTCTTAAATTATACTTCCCTTCTCTTGGTTTAAAGAGACATTGAATACAAACTGTTAGTGCTCTTAGCACGGAAAATTCTTTCCAAAGTTTTTATGTATATCTACAAATTGTTATGTGCAGGACTTTATGAATAATGGATTTGTCGATTCAAGGTAACTAGCTTTGTTTATTATTCTAATAGCTCTTTTTTGTAGTTTCATATACTCTTTCAATTTCAGTTCCATTTAAATTCAGTTTAATTTCGGTCGGTAGGAACACCACCAAATACCATACATTTAGTTTTGTTTTCATTAAGAGGCAACTTATCAAACCATTTCATTAACTTTATCAATGCCCTATACTGTTTTCAATTTTTATTTCATGTCCTCCCCTGCTTAAGTTGATTTAAGACATTTTGAAGTAAATTAGTATCATCAGCGAACATAACAAGTTTCAAAATATTCTATACTGTAAAAATGTCATTTAAATAAAGTAAATAACTTGGGTCCACAAGTTACTCTTCTAAGATGTGATTCTGTACTATTAATGTTTACAGACATAATAAACTTTATTTGTATAGCACTTTTCATACAGAAATTGTCTCTCTCACACACACTCACTCTGTAATGCAGAATACTATCAATTATAGAATTATAGGACAATACCAAGACAATTCTTAAGTTGATTTAAGACAGCGTTGCCAGATGAGAAATGTTAGTGTCATACCATAATCACTCCACCAGACAGTAACACAAGGTCACATGGTCGTCCCTGTACCTCTTGTGCCGTGCAGAGGACAGTTTTCTATAGAAATGCCACTCTATGGAATAAATGACAATAATGAGTCTGTTAAAAAGTGCATCTAATTAAAAAACAACTAAAGGGATGGATCAACACTTCTTCTTATTTTCTATTGTTTGATTATTGACTTCTTTCTTGAAATTATTGAAAAAAGAAAGAAAAAGATTATTCTTATTTCAATGTGTCAACTATTTGTGTGTGTATGTGTCTGTATATTTCTTAACATCACTTTTTATTTTGAAATGTTAAAACTACAATAAAAAGACCACTATATAAAAAAAACACCAACTACATTAAAACTACAGTACTTAAAGCATGATATATTAAAAACCATGTGGAGCAGTTCTGTATGTATATAAATAATAAATAATAGTAGTACAGGTACATAGTATGTGTCCATCAGGTGGAAGGGGGAGTCTATTTTAAGTAGTCCAAAGTCCTTGGGGGGGGGGGGGGGCAGTCCGGCCTCCACCAGACCTAGGTGTTCAGCAGTCTGATGGAGGTTGGCACGAAGCTACCTAAGCCCCTTTTGTTCAGTGATGAAGCTCTGTATCGACGGCCTGAGCGCATTAGTTTGTGAAGGGTGTGTGTGTTATCTACAACTTAACAACTTAATTTGTTCTCTTTTTTTGTAAAATCTTAGGAAATATAGGTGTATGTATGTATGTATTTTGTTTTGTTCTATGTGGACCCCAGGAAGAATAGCTGTTGCCTAGGTGACAGCTAATGGGCATCCAAATAAACAATACCAGAGGCTTAAAATTATCGTATTTTGAGGAACATCATCGTGCGAGTCAATAATACATCTGGCAATGCTGATGTAAGTCTTTGGACTTAAATACTAGTGTAGCAGGGTGGATTATCCCTGCTTCGTGGGAACGGGTGTGCACAGCCACTGGGTAGCGAGACACAGTAGATCTCTGTCTGACTGCACCTCCGTCTTTGGGTCTGGAGCATCAACTGGAGGCTGGCAGTGGGGGTGGATGGGGCCCGGGATTTACCAACCTGGTCTGGTACTCTGGTCTTCCTCTCCCTTCCAGGGCGGTCAGCAGTACTCCCCAACTCGCTCTCACTTCCCCCAATTACTCCTTTAACCCTCCCACACCCAGTGACTGAATGGTAAATAAATAACTTGGTTCCCCCCGCAAGCAGTACCCTCCCTCAGTGACACTAGGAACCTTACAGTAAGAAATGAAAGGTTGAATAGCCCTACCTTAACTGAAGCTACTCTTTGGGTCCCAAACAGCCCTCCTGCTAGCCGCAATATATAATGACGCAGGGTGTCTCTAAACACCGGTCCTCTTCAAGCCACGCTGGCGGGGCACCTCACTAGAGGGAATATCGTTAACATAAGCCACACTTGGCTATACCGCATTTCTTCTAGGATAACTTGTTGTATCACTAGGGTTATTCAGTGGGGAAACATGCAACACGCTACTACGTTTACCTTTCTAGGATAACCCGTAATATACTCAAGTTCAATACGTTCACCCGTGTGGTCCACTACGGGGCTCTGTCTAGACACGACCGATCACATCCAAGTCCAATGTCGAAGAGGCTGGTTCCTCCCACTTCCGTCTCAGTTGACTTGCTTCCGTCCCCATCTCTCTCGTACGCTCCGCCTGCCACCGCCAACTAGCCCCACAGAAGAAGCACTGGGTGGAAGAATATGATCCAGTGTTACTGTTTATAATCCATATTCCAGCCGGTAGGAGAAGGAGAAACCCGCGTCATTGTTCGAGGGAATATCAATGGAAACTAGTTAATATGTCTTGGTGCACCAAGGGGAGATAAAAGGCAAGTCAGCACTTCTGAATAATAGCCATATATTCAGGGTGCTACACTAGTATAGTATAATAGTGTGTTAGTATTTTTTTTTACATTTAGAAACCTCACTTTTCAGACATGGGAGTGACATATATGCAGGGCTGTACACTAAGCTTTTTCACTAGGGGCACACTTGCCCCTAAATGAGAAATTTAGGGGCAAAAAATATTTTTTAGGGGCACATTTTTTAATAACAATTTTACCATTATTAAAAAAATATGTTCCTCCTGCCTCATTACTGTGGTCCTTTTATTTAACATTTAAGTGCGTTTGTTTTCAGGTTTGTATCTTTTATAATGAACCAACTGAGAGTGTGTAAATCACTAATAGAACAAAAACAACAAACTGTGTGTGTGTGTGCGCGCGCTTGTGTAGTGCTCCTTGAATGAGATCATCACAACACACACACACCATTAATCAGGAGGAGAAGAAACTCTGCATACATTTGTTTCACAATGAAAAGTGCTTTAGAAATCAAATGAATTATTATTATTGTAAATAACCTCATGAAAGGTTTATTATTTGTATGGGTAATTACCTGCTTCATATTTGTGATGTTACTGGTTTCAGTGTGTGCCTAAAGTGATCAATGTGTTGGGCCGTTTATAGAGATCTATGCCAATTAATGTTTATGTATATCCGGGACTTTTTTTATATAAGAATTGAGAGGTATTTGTATATATGACCTTTATTTTGAAAACTGTTGCAACGCAACCTTATTTACATTTGCGCTTTTGACAGTGAAATGTTCAGTCCAACTTAGCTCGAAGGAAAGACTAATAAAAAAGGTTTAATTGACTCGTATGAGGCTCTTACGGTAGGACTTTGATTGTTTATAGAAGTGGAATGTAATACTATGCAAAACGAGAAATAAACAGTGATTTTACCAGCAGTCATTTCATTTCATATACGGGGAACCGACAATTATTAGTATTATATTATTTGCATATCGTCTCATTATTAGATAGATAGGTTGATACTTTATTGATCCGCGGTGTCAATTTAAGTAGACAGTATTTCACGTCCTAATAGTGGGGTACTCACGTAATGCATGGCTGATCCTGAACGTTAGAAGTTTCCGTGTCCCCGTCAATCAATCATCACATCATCACGTCAATCATCATCATCTTATCATCTCTCCACATCGGACGTGGTTGTCATAAAATTGACTGATATCCATTATCCACTCCGTTGTTCTTGCGGAGCAAGAGCCATATTATTATTTAAAGGAAGCGGCTACATTCAGTTTCGTTTCGCTAGGAATTATGGGATTTGGTGTTGGATGTATAGACTACGCAGATAGGGACATGGTCTTTAATCGCACGATAGACTACAAGTTCCAAGTATATAGCGTGACCTAGATTCACTCCGCGCAAATCTTTTTTTTCACTCAGGCTATCGGTGATCGCAGTAAGTTCATTCATTGCCGACAGATTCTTTCATAGCACCACGACATTGTGTCGCACTGACAGCTCGCGTGAGTGGCGTCATCACACGCCTTGGATAATTTAGGAGTGTAATGCGAATGCAAGGCTTGAAAGCACTACTCGCAAGCCCGCCCCCAAATAATATTTACCAATCGCAACGGCCAATTAAAGGGGCAATTCGCGATCATATCATCGCAGTGTACAGGCCTGAGAAATGCCCCATTTGGTATTCATGGCTATGGAGAGGATAAAGTGGTATTACTCTTAAAGTGAAATCCAAAGCCATAGTTTCTGCAGTGAAAAACAGCATGTGAGCTGCACATTGTTCATATTCCAAATGTTCATGTGAAGGAAGATAGAGGACGGGCTGTCACTCATAGCAAGGTCTCCTGTTGTTGAACGCTGAACACGTTCTTGAACTCCCTGTCAAATAAGTCCTTCAGCTTGATGCCCACGTCCCGAAATTCTGCATTGTCCTGCAACAGACAGAAACGTTGTTTCTTCAGAATCATTTTAGACGTGAAGTACCTCATAGACCCACAACGTATCACTCACCCACTCTAGGCTAAAACATGCTTCGACCCCTTGCGCTGTCGTGAGGACACGGTGGCGTCCGACAGCAGGAACCAAGCACAGGCGATTTGACGTGCGTCAGAAAACCACATATCTCCAGGTTTTGAGAGGCACCTGCTAGGCCCATGTGTCCAATCAAGACAGTAATTTCCACCACAATCATGTCATAACGACAGCATGTTTGTTCATTTCTAAGGTAAGCTACCTCCTTATACTACATCATTATTGGAATGGAATCTTGGAGCCTATGGAACCCGTTCTAGTGACTGGCTGCCCCTAAGGTCCCTGGAGTTTGCTCGGAACAGGGTAAATCTGCATTTTGCTATGATGCCCCCTAGCTCTTGGAATGAACTCCAACAGTCCTTAAAGCTTGAGATTCTCCCATATTTTGCAGAGTTTAAAACCTTGATCTCCAACCTTTGTCAATCAAGTTGTACGTGTTTTAATTGATTTGTTATCCTTACTTTTTGCCTCGCCTTGTTGTCTTATTGTTATGGTTTTATATGCTGTCTGATTTTATATGATGTTTCTTTTGCTTATTTCTGTATGTACACTCGACGTGACTGTAAACGAGGGAAACCTCAGTTGCCTTTCGCGTTTTCACAGTTCATTCAGTTAACCACTCTGCCCCTAGTGGCGGTTCACAGGCTCATGCAAAGAGAATCTTCGCATCTATGACCTTGTTATTATACCACTCTGTCACCGATAAACCTATAAATAAAGTAGCGTAGATGTTTAGAGAGGATTTAGTCTGGATCACAGGACTGTAGGGCTGTCCCCGACTAAGGATTTGGATGGTCGACTATGATTGGCAAAAATTTGCCGTTAGTCGACTATTGGTTGACTAAAAGAAAAGAAAAAAAATGTATAATATTTGTAATATTTCAAATCTTTTTTTTGTTTTTTTTTTAAATTTGTATCATTCCATTTGGGCTGTGGGGGGTGCTTAATGTCTGAAGGAGTCGACTGAAGGCTTCTTGTCCTCTGCAAAAGCATGCAATTGGTCCACTGATGGATACATCTTGATATTTGTCTAATATCTATCTAATTACCCTATCTAATATCTATCTAATTACCCTCTAATACTGGCAATTGTATTAGTGTGAACGGCCAGCCAAGCTGGTGACAACCCCGGAGCTGTGAGCTGGATTCGAACAGGCGAATCCTAGCGTCTCCGGGGTTGGTGACGAACGCAATCTCCGCTACGCCACCTGACCGCCCCGTATTCTTTGTATTTTTTTGCATTGCTCATTGCTCTTACATTGATATTTTTGATATTTTCTTTATAATTTTTTTCTATTCTATTCTGTTTGATTTCTTTTTTTTATTATTATCTTTTTCCTCCTTCTTTTTCCGATTTTTCTCTCCTCCCAATGTTAGTCGTTATGCCAATTCCCACTCCTCCCTTCCTGGTCGTTGCGCACTCTACCCCCTACCGTCGGTCTGGGAGGGCGGAGACTATCACATGCTTCCTCCAACACATGTCCAGCCAGCCCACCGCTTTTTTTCACCTGGCAGCACGGACTCTCACTGAGAGAGTGTAACGTGTGGAAGGTCACACTACCTCTCTTAGATCCTTCCCTCGCTGTGCAGGCGCCCCGACCGAACTGTAGGAGTCGCTGTCCACAACGACCCAGACCCACCCACCGGCTTCCCTCCCTCTGGCTCTGCCAATCAAGCCAGTATGACGGCCGGCCAAGCCGGAAGCAACGCTGACAGCTGGATTCGATACCAGTGTCTGTAGCGTTGGTGAAGAGCGCCTTGTCCGCTGCGCCACCCAGCCGCCCTCTATGTTTGATTTGACTAATTTCCTTATGTTGATTCAATACTTTGAGTGTGTATATATATACATATATAATGTATTCATCTTTTATTTTATATATATTTAATATTATTGTATATTCCTTCACAGTGACATATTTTTTGACATAGCCTACCATTAAGTGGATTGTATCTTTGCTGACCCTTTCTAACTATGTCATGTTATGTATATGCTGTGCCTCCATTCATTTAGCACCAGCTGTCTCTCATTGTAATTAGACTCTCCCAGAGTTCTGGATTCTCTATATTAGTCAGTTTTGTTTGGTCTTGGTTATCTATACCCTGATGAAGGCCCTATGTAGGCCGAAACATGTTGGTTTCTTTTAAATGATCTAAATAATGTGAGCCATTAAATAAAGGCTTTTTAAAATGTGTAGAGCTGCCTTGGACTTCAACTTTCTTTATAACTATAACGGATCCTACCCCGGATTGAATCCAAAGAGCACCTACTGAAACACAAAACCAAGAACGCTGTAGCCCTCTCCATATCCTCTTTTTTATACAAATCCTTAGTCAGGGACAGGCCTAGTGCTAACATAGTGTGGAGAGAGGTATGGCTACGCAAGGCTAGAGAGGATTCAACTTTAAGCTTCTTTCACTGCCAGATATATCTGTCTGTATGTCTTTGAATCAGACCACATGTTTCTTACCTTGTTGAAAGTGGCACAGTTGGTAAAGATAAGCAGCACGTCAGAGACAAACTGTCTGACGGTCTGGAAGAGGCTCTGCTGGAGCTTCTCTGCTACCTTGTCCAGCCACATCGGAGCGCTGATCAGGTCTGTGTAGCCTCTAACCTGGCGATGGAAATGGAGGGTAAATTCTTAAATGGAACTCCATATAATGTAAATGATTATTAATATGAATTATATTGTCACCAGTGAATCCATTCTACATGTAGCTACATTTCTACATCAAATAGACAACAGATCAGTAAATTCTTGCCATAATGACTGTCGTGCAAGAAAAAGATGGGACAGAATGAAAGAGACCATTACCATTACCGACCCTGTTACCTCTGCTTACCACTTTCCTTGTATTGTGATTTTTTTCAGCTTGTATTACTTTACCAATTATGTACCAACGATCTTACCAATCATCAGTTTCCCACGTCAACACCTAATGCACGCCTGACCATCCTTATTGGATGGGGGGGGGGGGTCTCTTGTTGAATTGCCAATTTGTTTTGTATGGTTTTTCCACCACAAATGTTCAATAAACTAGGGATGCACGATAATTATCGGGCCGATATCAGCAATTATGACGTCATCCCGCTAAACCCGATAACGTTATTAATAGCTCCGATAATATAATATATTTTTTGGTAAAAAAAATGCGGTGTGGGTGAATTTGGATGAAGTGCGTTTGTTTTGACTGTCGGCTCCTCCCGTTTTGCCAGTACTGTGGTACGACTGGTAGCGTGTGGTTTAGGAACAGGGCGTTTTACACAAATCCAGCGCTCCCTTTCTTGGCTGTGACGTAGCCACGTACGTTTCTTGAAAGCAGCGCAGATATAAACAAAGATGGCGACGCTAGTGGGGATTGTTTCAGAGGGGAAAAGTTCACTTGCTATTTGTAATAAATGCAATACAGAAGTTCCACGAGGAGGGAAAAGTGCAGCGGCTTGTGATACATCCAACCTAGCAGGTCACCTGCGGCATCACCACCGCTGCGATGGTGTGTTATTGTGTTAACTTAAAAGCCTGCGACGACGCGGGGAGCTAAGCAAAGATAGCCCCTTTCATGGCTGATGCAACCCTTGGTTGAATACGCAGTCACTTATTGCTCTGTAGTAGCCAGGTTAATTTGCACCACCAAGGACTGCTTAAAAGCTAGCGGCTTGAGCCCTTGGGTCATTTCTGTCAAACTTCTTTAATTTAGCAAACGACTCGTCAATAGGTACAAGCGTGCTCGCGCCGTCGGTCGTAGGCTTCTAACACCATCGCAGCGGTGGTGATGCCGCAGGCGACCTGCTAGGCTATGTGTCCACTCAAAGCCTTTCTTTCAAGGCGGACAGCTTTGAAAAAAGAAGAAAAAAAAGCTTCGAGCGTCTTAGGTTGGATGTATTATAAGTTGTTGACGGATTGTAAATATATGGTCACTTTATCAGTCAAAACTGTTGTCTTGGCTTTTGTTTCTGTTGTCTGGTTAGGTCAAAACTACAGGAATATACATTTAAGTTGGTGTTAAGTTATTGTCCTGGGGAGTATTTTTATGTATTATTATTGTATTGTGATATGTTTTGTTTCATGTTGGAAAAAAAAAGAAAAAAAAATTGAAAAAAGAAATATATACATAATTTTTTTTTTAATACAATAAATATCAGTTATCGATATCGGTTATCGGCTTGAGGAGCACAAAGTTATCGGTGTCAAAAAATCAATATCGTGCATCCCTGAATAAACCACTGAAAATGGCTTAGCAGCATCTCTACACCTTTACCCTCGTCAGAATGCAAGAATCTATGAACACCTTACCCCCCCCCCCCCATTATGTTTCCCCCCAATCGAAACGGTTCACTAACATTAGTTTCACCGTTGCTACCAGCTTGGCTGGTCGCTCATACTAACACAATTGGCAGTGTTAGGGGTGGGAAAGCTGGTGGGTGGGTTCTGGGCGTTGTAAACAGAAAAAACTCCTACAGTTCGGTCGGGGCGCCTGCTCAGCGAAGGAAGGATCTGGAGGGAGGTAGTGTGACCTTCCACACGTTACACTCTCCCAGTGAGAATCTGCGCTGCCAGGCTGGCTGCCGGCTGGCTGCACATGTGTCGGAGGATAGCATGTGACAGTCTCCGGCCTCCCGGACCAACCAGGGTTCCCACGCCAGGGTTCCCACGCTTGCCTTGAAATTTTTTTCCATACTACCTCCTGATTTTCCAGGTACCATATTAAGTGATGATCTATAGGCCCCTGAAGTTTTCCGCCCCCATCCGCGCCCCCCTCCCCTCACACACACAACCCCCTAGCAGGGTGCAAACCATGGGGCAGCTCGGTGAGCCATTGGCTCCCCTAGATCAGACACCAGCTCCCCTGAAAACATGATTTGTGAATTTTTGGGGGGTCTCTAAATTACTGAAAATAAATGCTATTTTTGCCATGCATTTCTCATTTTTCTGTAATCTTTTGTATCATCATTGTGTATAATAATAAAATTAGGCTATTTTGATGTATGATTAATGATTTGCGCACTAATTCACACCGTAATATGGCAACATGCATGCTATTCTTGCAATTACCATTCGGAGCGTGGCGGCGCTGCAGCCTGTAGGTGTAACGGATGGTACCGCGAAGCCCAGTCACGAAGCACTTCGGTCGTGAGTTGAGAAGTGGCTGAGGCGCGGTAGCGGTACCAGGAAGTAAAACTCACTCCCCTGAGGCATCCAGACTGAGCGCTTAGAGAGGAATTCCTTTCTTGGCACAGTGGTCTGTGATGTTGCCCGCAGTGCGGACGCCCGGGGTTCGACTCCCACTCAAGGCATGGTCGAAGTAGTGGCAGGTTCAGTGTTGAACCGGCTACAGTGGTGGCGTGACCCGGATGCCTGAGTGGTGTGAGTTTAGGGGGGGTGAATGTAACGGATGGTACCGCGAAGCCCAGTCACGAAGCACTTCGGTCGAGAGTTGAGAAGTGGCTGAGGTGCGGTAGCGGTACCAGGAAGTAAAACTCACTCCCCTGAGGCATCCAGACTGAGCGCTTAGAGAGGAATTCCTTTCTTGGCACAGTGGTCTGTGATGTCGCCCGCGGTGCGGACGCCCGGGGTTCGACTCCCACTCAAGGCATGGTCGAAGTAGTGGCAGGTTCAGTGTTGAACCGGCTACACAGGCACGCACAAATCAAACTTGACCCACGTTGTAACCTGTGAGTGACAGTGATAGTTTGACAGGTAAATAAGGTAATCACTCAGGATAATGTCAAAACGAAAAATCCAACAAGTAAGCCTTTTAACCAATTTTGGTTTCACGAAGAAGGCGAAGCAGCCAATCGACTTGACAGAGCAGGAGGCGGGATCATCTACGTCTTCGATAGCAGACAAATTGACAGCTGGCGACGACGCTGTTACACCTGCTGCTGCGGCGCCGGTGGGGACTATTCCTCGAGAAAATAATGCTTGGGACCAGGAGTATTTCATATGGAGTTAGCTTAGCTAGGCTATACTAAGTCAGGAGTCTGAGAGATAATCACGAGATACTGTAGACAGTGTTGGATCTATCCAATCTAACTAAATGGATACTTTTTTTTATCATGAAATGAAAGAAAAATAATGAGCTCCCGGCTCCTCCGAAGACCATGCTATGGTTTGCACACTGAGGACACCTGACTACTTACTTGATTTAAAAGATGTGCCAGTCAAGACTACATTGTAAATGCTTAGAGATTATGTCTTATTGATAATATCAATGCATGAAATAATGCAACAAGCTGTAGATGAACAACAATTTATTGAACTGGAACACATGAGCACTGGGATTGATATATGTTCTCTCTTCCACTCCTCTCCTATCTCATCCTGTCCTCTTCTCTCCACACCTCCCCTCGTGTCCGCTCCTGTCTTCTCTTCCTACTCTTCTCAACTCCTCTCCACTGTTCTCCCTTTTCCTCTGTCATCCTCCTCTTCCATCTTCGCGGCCTCTTCTCTTCCTGGCTAACTGGCTCGTTATGAGAGCTAACGTTGGCTAGCTACTGTACCCGGCGCTGGCTAACTGGCTATCATTATGAGAGCTAACGTTGGTAGCTACTGTACCTGGCGCTGGCTAACTGGCTCGTTATGAGAGCTAACGTTGGCTAGCTACTGTACCTGGCGCTGGCTAACTGGCTCGTTATGAGAGCTAACGTTGGTAGCTACTGTACCTGGCGCTGGCTAACTGCCTCGTTATAAGAGCTAACGTTGGTAGCTACTGTACCTGGCGCTGGCTAACTGGCTCGTTATGAGAGCTAACGTTGGCTAGCTACTGTACCTGGCACTGGCTAACTGGCTCGTTATGAGAGCTAACGTTGGCTAGCTACTGTACCTGGCGCTGGCTAACTGGCTCGTTATGAGAGCTAACGTTGGCTAGCTAGTTAGCAAGATTGCACTGCTTACTAACTAATGTTGATAAACCCAGGTTTACCACACAGTTAAAACACAGCTACTTACATTTGAGGATAAACTTGCATAAGAAGTTTCACTCAAGTTTCACTGTAGATGCCAAGGCTCCCTTGGCTCACCAAGTTGCCTGCATCAAATTCCAACATCCAATATACCATATAGGATGCCAAGAGCATGCTCTACAACATGGGATCATCCATTTCTATCTACAGTAAAAGCTGTTCACATGTAAAGGGTTTTTATAAACTCATGTTAATTCTGTGCTCAATAGTTAAATTTTATTACACATCATCCAATAAAATTGTCCAGGACAACTGTTTCTATTTCCATGTAATTGGTCACTTTTGCTCAGTTTCCATGCCTTTCCATACCTGGAAAATGAAAAAATGTATCCCATGTTTTCAATGTTTTCCAGGTACCGTGGGAACCCTGCCAACAGTAGGGGGGGTGCGCAACAACCAGCTAGGGGGTTGGGAATTGGCATAACGACTAACAGTGGGATGGGAGAAAAATCGGAAAAAAGGAGGGGGGAAAAGATAAAAAAAATTATATATATATATATATTTGTTTCACAATGCATCTTAGCTTTCACAATGTTGTTATAAATGAAGAGATTTGGTGGGGGAAAAAATAGTTTTCGTGCATAGATGACTAGATGTATCAACTTGTAATATAAATGTCACGTCAGCATTTCATGTTGGCAGTTAGCATTTCCTGGATGACAGTGTGGCCAGCTGGGCAATAGCGAGTCTTAGCGACGTAGGATTAGTTTCTCAGATTTTGAGGAAGTACAGAGACCCCGCCCCCCCCTTCAGTGGAAGAATGTGAAAAGGGCGCTCTGGTGTCAAGTTCTGCAAAAATAAACATCTGTATTAGCAAAGCCATGCCTCCAAGAGGAGTTAACTGTAGAGAATTAGTGGAGGGGGCCTTGGCGCCCCCAAAAGTGGCAATTGTTTTTACTTGAACTTGAGGACTGCATACTTTTTTTGCAAACCAGAATACTATACTTTATATTTACCGTACTTTTCGGACTATAAGCCACGGCTTTTTTCCCCATTTTTCGACCCTGCGGCTTATATAACGGTGCGGCTTATATGTGACTCGACGTGACCAAACCCAAAAATGTTAAAATCGAAATATTGCTTTTTTGACTGCAATGAAATGTTATTTATCTGTTCCCTTATTTGCTAAACTTAATACAACTTGTAAATGAGTTAATTCTTGAAATTTGTCCGACAGTATTGTGTCCCAATGCTAATTACATATGGTAATTAAACATTAAAACACCTGCGGCTTATAGTCCAGTGCGGCTTATATATGTACACATCATGCAATTTAGCTGCTGCGGCTTATATTCAGGTGCGGCTTATAGTGCGAAAAGTACATAGCACATGCATGAGACTGGTCTCTTTTGAAAGAGGACATTCAAGTGTCTGTGATACAATAAAGAAAATTCCCTTTTAGTGCTAATGAAATAGAGTAACATAGGTCTGAACTTGAGTTGTAGAAAAACGTTTTCTATAGTAGTTAGTAGTCCAGAAGTAGTATGGCTGAATAAACACCCTGGGTCCATAGCCTGAAGTCTTGTGTAGTACATGTCCACATTTCATAAAAATCCGTTAAGAAATGAGTGATTAGGAGCGATTTTGGTAAAAAGTGAGAGAGAAAAAAGGCTGCAGAAAACGATTTCCTCATTGACTCCAATGCATTCTGCGGAAATGTCTCTTCCTGTTTGCGCTCGTGACTTTTCCCCTAGATCGCTGATTCGCTCATTCCCACGTGGGGTATCATTGGAAAGCCAGACTCATTGGTTCCAACCCTGTCTAATAACTTACGAGATCGCCAGATGATTGACGGATGTAGAGTCTCGGGAGTCGGGAGTGGTATTTGAAAAAATAAAAAGTCTGCCATGTACTTCGGGGCACGCCTCACATATCGGCATGTAACTCGAAAGCCAAAGTGGCGTGTCCCGCCGGTGGTCAAATCATCCTCGTCGGTGCCAGTTAAGAGGTTTTGTAATGTGGGCCTGCGAAGCCTATTGCATTCAATGTATTTGTGATAGTGGGCTATATAATTACATTTGACTTGAGAGAGAGAGACTTACATGGTCACTTGGGTTTGTGGCAAAGATTTGACCCTCATCCAAGTTGTACAGAAATAGGAGGAGATACTGGCACTCCTATTAAAGGAAGAACAGAGGCATGGTTGGATGGATAAATCAATCAATAAACCAATAAATAGATACAGACAGACAGAAATACAGAGATAGTCCTCACCAGTAACTGGTCAGATATTACAATAGGAGTGTAAGAGAGAACCAGAAAGACAGACATATAATGAAAATTAACAAGAGAGACAGAAAGGTTGAAAGATCAATAGAAAATACTTGATAAGATAGATGGAAAAATATATAGATATACAGTATAGACAGATATAGATACAGATAGACAGATAGACGTCATCCTCACCAGTAGGTGTTCAGATATTTGGTGGGACAAGGCTCTGTCATAGGTCGGCTGTGTGGGGTAACGGCAATCCTGACTGTCTTTTAATACACAGAACGTACACACCCATGGGATATCATCCCTGTTCAAACACACACACACACACACACACACACAATTTTACAATGACAGGTAAAACAGACTTCTATTAAACAGAATACACATCAACCGACTATTGTCTCTTAACAGAATACACACCTATAGACAGTGTTTTGGTAGATAACTTCACCGTAGTGCACCCAGGCACATGATGTAACACGACAAAAAGTAATGTTTCACTTCCTGTTGACTTAATAATAATAATAATAATAATAATAATAAATTTAATTTATATAGCACACTCAGTGAGATCTCAAGGTGCTTCACAGACAAAGGACAATACAAATTAAATTAAATAAAATGTTTTAAAACATAAAAACATTAAAATGAATAAAATACAAACATAAGAATAAAAAGGTTTAAAACATAAAAAACATTAAAACGAATAAAATAAAATAAAAACATAGGAGCAGTAACAAACAGGCCCTAGTGGAAGGCAGAGTAAAATAAATGGGTTTTAAGGCTGGCCTTGAAGGCAGCAAGGGAGTCTTTCTTTTTGGCCCGAGTGTGGAAAAAGCATGGTGCCCCATGGTGGACAGCCTAGTGCGTTGGAGGTTTTGGCTGCCACTGCCTGCCAGACCTGGATGCAGGTTGAGGGGAGGGGAGGTCCTGGAGGTAGGTCGGGCCGGAGTGATGTATGGCCTTGTAGACCAGCAGGAGAACCTTGAAGTTGATCCACTGGTTTATTGGCAGCCAGAGAAGGGAGTGGAGGATTTGGGTTGATGGGGGGTGCCGATGAGGATGGCTTCGGTCTTACTGCCATTGAGCTGCAGGGAGTTACAACTCATCCAATGACGGATGTCGTCAAGGCAACTGGAGTGAGAGCCAGGTGTGAGTCAGGGGAGGTTTGGAGGTACATTTGGGTGTCATTGGCATACGAGTGGAACTCGATGTTGTGGCTTCTGAGGTAACACATCTTGTGCTGGAGGGTGGACTTTAAAGGTAAAGTCCACCCTAAAACAGAATTTGTGTTGTGCTATTCCAATGATGAACTGTCTCGCTAAGCTGGAAATCAGAGCATCAACACTGCAACCTATGATGTCATCAGGCAATACATTTTAGTAGGTCAATGACGATGTATTAGCGACCGACGTTGTGGCTCATAAGAGTTTTTATTTGAGATATATCATCTAAAGGATGTTTCATTTAAATGTAGGGATTGCCCCTTTCACAACCACACTACAGAAGGTTAACCTTTCACTACCACACTACAGATGGTTAACCGTCTGTAGTGTGGTAGTGAAAGGTTAACAGTCTGTATTGTGGGGGTGAAAGAGTTAACCTTCTGTAGTGCAGTTGTGAAAGGGTTAACCCTTTGCCGTGTGGTAGTGAAAGGGTTACAGCTCTGAATCATAACATTTACCCATATCCTGGTAAAATCACTATGGTATTGGGGGTCATTCCATTATTCACCGTCTATGGAGCGACTCCAGGGTTTGTCTCTCGATGACATCATTCAGATTCAGATTATTTTATTGTCACAGTTTTTTTTAAATGTACATACATTCAGAAAAAACGTAGACAACAATATACAATGATCTATACAATACAAGGTAAAAAAGTATATATATAAAAAATTAATTATTCTACAGTGTAAGTAGCAGCAGTGTGTGTGCGACTGTGCGTGTAATAAGTGTGCTTGTGTGGTGTCCAAGTCACTTAACACTTTGAGTGCCAGCGACGAGATTTCTCGTTAGTTCATACCGACCGTTGAGTGCCAGCGACGAGATATCTCGCATTTTTTTTATTAGCGATTTGAATTCATATTTCATCAATCTAGTCTCACGTTAGTGCTGCAAACTCTCTGAGAATTGCTGTTGTGTGTACAGTGTGTTGTGTGTACAGTGTGTTGTGTACAGTGTGTTGTGTGTACAGTGTGTTGTGTGTACATTGTTGTATGTGTACAGTGTGTTGTGTGTACAGTGTTGTGTGTACAGTTTGTTGTGTACAGTGTGTTGTGTGTACAGTGTGTTGTGTGTGTACAGTGTGTTGTGTGTAGTGTTGTGTGTACAGTGTGTTGTGTGTACAGTGTGTTGTGTGTACAGTGTGTTGTGTGTACAGTGTGTTGTGTGTACAGTGTGTTGTGTGTACAGTGTGTTGTGTGTGTACAGTGTGTTGTGTGTACAGTGTGTTGTGTGTGTACAGTTTAAGTTTAAGTTTAAGTTTAAGTTTATTTGGATCCCCATTAGCCACAGCAGTGCTGGGGCTATTCTTCCTGGGGTCCATAACACATAAAATACAGTTACAGACTTATACACTCACAACATTTACATGTCATACAGACAATTAAAACAACAATAAAAACCCTAATCAAATTCATAATACAATATAACAATATATACGCCTTATGAATTCATAATACAATACAATAATACCTACTCATAATTAATTCATAATACAATACAGCATAATATACTATTTAGCTTTTACATACATTATCTATGTTCATATCAGCCAATTATACAATATTTTAATAATATATCCCTATCAGACACATGCCTTTTCATCCATATATACCTATCTCTTTATCAGACACATACATTTTCATTTACGTACACACTATCTATTAGGGAATGTCAATTTCTTTGGTTGAAAATGTTGTTTTACCACGATTTTGAAACGACATTTCGTGGTAAAACAACATTTTCAACCAAAGAAATTGACATTCCCTGTTGTGTGTGTACAGTGTTTACACCAAAATACTAGACAGCGCTGTTGCCTGTTGGTGTGCAGTGGTCTATATAATATATATATATCCCCTTGAACTCCCCTCTGCCCTTCCTCTCCTCTCTCCCCCTCCCTCCTCAAAGCTCACCCCAACATAACGTCCTCCACGCTGGGCAGGTGACACAGCTGGTGGAAGGAGCGAGGACACTGTTCACACACCACCAGGGCTCCCTCACTTCTACAGATGAAACACCTGTCGTCGTTCTTCTCGTCCTCCTGCCAGGACAGACAACAGGAGCTATTATAGCGACGTGATTGTTTACACAAACAAACGACAACAAACAAATACCACAGAGAAAGTGACTTTATTGACGAGCACGTTCACTCGGCCTTATGCCCCAACCGGGACGAAGAGGATAAGTAAGTAACGTTCACTGGGAGGCGACTTGTTTACCTCTCGATGACTGACACACACACACACACACACACACACACACACACACACACACACACACACACACACACACACACACACACACACACACACACACACACACACACACACACACACACACACACACACACACACACACACACACACACACACACACACACACACACACACACACACACACACACACACACACACACACACACACACACACACACACACACACACACACACACACACACACACACACACACACACACACACACACACACACACACACACACACACACACACACACACACACACACACACACACACACACACACACACACACACACACACACACACACACACACACACACACACACACACACACACACACACACACACACACACACACACACACACACACACAGATAGCTAAACATGATAGGATAGGGTGTGGGAGTCCACTTTTCTACTTTACTAGACTTGCCTGGTCTTCAGGGTCTGCTTCACACAGTCTGCATTTACACAGCAGCGAGTGGATGTCCAAGATATTTGCCTGAAAAGGACAGACAGTTCTCAGTTATCGTCATATGATGTTCTCAAATCAATGAGTAATTGTGTTTAATAAACATGATTTCAATATCAATTAAAATAATCATGATCATGATTTTTAAGATAAGATAAGAATATCCTTTATTGATCCCCTTGGGGAAATTCACCATAATCAAGCTGCCCTAAGTCATATTTATTCATGCTTAAAGCTGCACTGTGTAAGGTTGGTACCCTGTCGATGAGAAGAAACTGTGTAAACGTGGAGATTTTGGGGGTCCTTAATCCCTGTATGAAAATCCGAATTGGTTTATCAGCTAGATGTGTCCAAAGATATGCACGAGGAAACATTTCATTTAAATGTTAGCTTGCGAAAAACGATGACCACAAATCAGCTCCCAACTAAATGTTTTTGACTTAACATGATAACTAGATATCACATACAAATAAGAATTGTGTCCTCTATCGACGCAGATCAATCAAGTTCACTTTACATGCATTCGGCCAGCCATCTATCTCTCTCTCTTTCATAAACACACAACCCCCCTCACCAGCCCTCCCTCTTTACCTCTAGGAGGACATTGAGGGGCTTCCCCTCCCACTGGATGTCTCTCTTCCAGGAGGCGTCTGGCTGAGCTGAACCCTCCTTCACAAACTCCACCGGAGTCATCCAGCTCTTCTGTGTACGGACACTCTTCCCACTCGTCCCTGGTGGCGCGCAGAGAGGACAGAGCGCGCCACAATGAGCATATTGTTCATTTATATTGCATTAGCAGTTAGCACCGGTGGTGATACGCAGGCGTTCCCACACTTGTTTTACCAGTAGATTCCAAAACCTTTTCACAACTGTTACAGAACTTTGTACCAAATGTCCACGACTGTACAACATTGTACACTTGTTTATTGGACGTTGAAGCTATTTTTCTGTCTGTTTTGGATTATGGAGATTGGTAGTTTATAGACTTGCTGCTGCTTCCACTCTAAAGCCCCTGGACAGCTATGGTACCCATCATTGTATCCTGTATGATAAGGTTGGGTGGTCCTCTCTGGCAGAGAGACGTAACTTGCATTGGTATCTGTTTCTGTATGAAGCCATTATGGATGATCTCCCTACATCACTTCATTAGTGCACTGGAACTCTGGACCCTATCAGAGAGAGGATACTGCTTCAATCAAACGCCCCTTTTTTGACAGGTGGACACGCCCCTTTTCTGGTGCTCCCATGCTCGGATACACCACTGCACTTCCGCGTTACATTGAGCTCATGGAGGAGATTGCAGGGGAAGCAAATTAATGAATGTGGATGAGAGCCTTGATGTAAGTGGTTGCAGCTACGGCTGTGTGGGTGCTAGAGACATGATCTAATAGAATTGCATGCGCCTGAGTCTCCCGAACACGACGCAACCAATTCTAAATCGATCGGAACTTAATCGGCCGAGCTAAAGTCCCCTTTTCAGCACCTACTCCCCATACACATGCGCAGATTGACAAAGGATTCGGAAGGCGCGCGAAGCCACGTTGGAATGTTCCATCAGAGGGGGGAGCTTGTGGTGGTAATGTGAGCGGCTATAGACCACTGCACTTAAATATAAACATTAGTCTACCTGGAGACTCAATGAGGTAATTGTAGATGTCGCCATAAGACACGTCTGGCCATTGAGTGGGATCATTTTTCCATTATCCTGTTCGGCTGAAAGGACACTGGCCACCGAAGCAGGCACAAGCTTCCCCCCTTGATGGAACATTCCAGCGCGGCTTCGTGCACCTTTGCATATTCATAGAAATATATACAGTATATGGAGAACCCCTTTTCCCCCCTACCTGCCCTGCCCACTCCTGTGAACCCCCACCCACCCCCCACCCCCTATATCACAGGATTGATAGCAAAAATTACTCCCATCCCATAAGGCTGAGCCCGAACGTTCGAACGTTCGTTCGTTACGCTGACATTCGGACTTTAATTAATAGGTTCGAACGTTCGGTGAAAAAAAAATAAAGGATGCGCACGGGGTTGAGGTGATGTGAATGCGAGGCGCTCGGCTCAACCAGTATGGTCTGCCGGGCTGCAGCGGGATACTATTTCTCAACCAGAGCTCTATTTTGATTGACAGGCGATTCTGCCAATTACGTCACACCGCTTGCACCCGCCTCTGCTGTTACCACCAATCGGCAAGCCTCAACAGACTTACCGTAGCTACCGGGGAGCCGTAGTTAGCTCCCCGCCGAGGAAGTAATCGGTAACAAGGTTTCCGTAGGTGAACCTGCAGAAGGATCATTAATGAATACCATCCTTTTTCGGCCACGGAGCGCGAGCTTCATGGCGGGAGGTGGTTGCGTTGGAAACAACAGCAGGCGCACGGTCCACCGTCTACCTCGGAACGGTGGTAGGGCGGACGGGCGGCAGGCGTGTTGGGAGCCCGGCCGTTCCGAGGTAGACGGTGGACGGGTCTGTTGAGCCGAGGCGTGCGCCTCTCCTCCCGGCTCCCCTCCCCGTCGACCAAGAGTGAATACCTGTTATTGAACGTGTAACACTAACTATATAACGTTAATGCCACAAAACTAATGCATTTGTTTATCTAGCCCCTTACGTGACTGCAAGGGCTATTGTTTATCATACTTTGATTCAGTAGCTTGTTTATTTTCTTCTGAGTGCTTTGTTTAATTACATGTTTACATGAACAGCCACCACTGTAAACAACATGTTTTTCACCAATAGACTATGCAATGCCGCCCTCCGTAGGATCTATAATAATACAATAAAAAAAAAAAATATTATTAAAAAAATGAAAAAAAAAATATTAAAAAAAAATTTATTAAAAATTTTTAAAAAACGAACGTTCGAACGTTCGTTCGATAAACCCTGGCGAACGTTCGAACCCTAAAAACAGGGTTCGGGCTCAGCCTTACCATCCCATGGGAATCCAGACCAAATGTCAGGCTCTAGTTAGAATCACGCAAATAATATCGTAGCCACTCTGATAAATTGTTGCCTTAAAACTCAACATGTTTCTTTTTCATTTCCATTACTTTTCTACGGGGATTTCATCATTTACCAAAACATTTTCAGGCCTGGAAAACATTATTTTCAAATGTCATCATTTTCCTTTTTGATTCTAGTGACCGTGGCAACCGTGGTAATGTACGCGCAAACCACAGACCAGGGTTCCCACAGACATTGCTAAATGAAATTCAATGATTTTCAAGTACTTTTCCAAGCACTGTTTTTCATTTAAAAAGGGCATTTAAAAGGATACAATTCACTTTTAAATGCAGCTTTTTATAGAAAAAATAAGCAAATCCAATATTTATGGCTTAAAACCAATTAAACACTTTAAATTAAAAAAAATAAAAAATCTTGATTCAGAACAATTTGATCATGGATGAACAAAACTTTCAATGCAAATGGTTGATTTGAATTTCAAGGACTTTTTAAGCACCTTCTTAAAAAATGGGCTGTTTTCAAGGAATTCCAGGCCTTGACCTTTTTTTTGTCGAAAATCAAGCACTTTAAGCACTTCAAGGACCTTGTGAAAACCCTGACAGGCGGCGACTCCCGGCCTCGTCTCGGTATCTTCTCGCCTTCTAAACCAAGAACTGCTGCGGCAAGAGGCAGCTTAGACTCAGCTTCAGCCTCTGCCACCGCTAAGAGGCAGCTTAGACTCAGCTTCAGCCTCTGCCACCGCTAAGAGGCAGCTTAGACTCAGCTTCAGCCTCTGCCACCGCTAAGAGGCAGCTTAGACTCAGCTTCAGCCTCTGCCACCGCTAAGAGGCAGCTTAGACTCAGCTTCAGCCTCTGCCACCGCTAAGAGGCAGCTTAGACTCAGCTTCAGCCTCTGCCACCGCTAAGAGGCAGCTTAGACTCAGCTTCAGCCTCTGCCACCGCTAAGAGGCAGCTTAGACTCAGCTTCAGCCTCTGCCACCGCTAAGAGGCAGCTTAGACTCAGCTTCAGCCTCTGCCACCGCTAAGAGGCAGCTTAGACTCAGCTTCAGCCTCTGCCACCGCTAAGAGGGTAGGAGGTTAAATCGCTGTTGTGCATACACTGAAAATATTAGACAGCGCTGCCGCTTGGTGTGCAGCGGTCTATATATAGTGGTCTATATAATATAGTCTATATCAGCGGTTCTCAAACTATGGGTCACGACCCAAAGTGGGGTCATGGGTAGGTGACAGTGGCAAGTATTTTTTCTTTTTTTGCTGTGAATATGCCTTGTTTTATAAATGTGTATTGATAACATAGTGCTGTAATAAAAATGTCTAATAAATATGCATGATCAAGTTCAACAACGTGTGCTTTTATTTTGATATTCCTTAATTCCACGTTGAAATTATGCGATACATTAACACTTTGAGCCTACTTTGAGCCTACTGGCTCCATTATGCTGGCGATGGATCTGATAAACATGGAAGTGATCGCGAGTTGGAAAGCAGCGTGGAATATATATTTACAGCAGCCAATAATCAATCAATAAACGCGATCGATATTTGGAATGGCGATCAGGAATTGGAATAATCTTTTTGGAGAACATCTGATCTAAGGTAAGGAGTCTATGTTACCAGTTTTAGGATAATCAGTGAGATATCAGCATGTGCCGTGTGCCGGAAATGAGAAAATAGATTTTTCAGCCCGCTTCTATAGTGTGCATAAGTACACATATACTATCGATAATCTAGCATTTATTTGAAAACGATTCATAAATAGGCCGACAAATGACAACGTGTCTAGTGTATTTTCGAGAGAACGATTTTCGAAATGCTATAAAAAGGATATGAACCGATTAAAAAACAATCCGTTTTGACAATGTTGACTGCAAACTGATAAGCGACGGGAAGATTAGACACATAGCCATAATTTAAAACATAGATTATGCGTTTTTAACGCTAACATTGAAGTTGATGATGGCATTCAAGGGGGTAAAAAGGAAAACAAGGCCGGCACTGGTAGTGTTAAGTGTGGGGTCGCCAAAAAAGATCCTAAATAAAATGGGGTCTTGGTATAAAAAAAAATAGAGAACCCCTGGTCTATATAATAGTGTTGTTTCTACATGGGTTTCTTCCTTACCAACACAGACAGGAGGGAATAAACACTATTGGTGAGTCACAGCTAATACAGGATTGTGATCATTGGGAGTATTTCCTTTGCAAATGAAGAGGAATCATTCATGTAAATGTAAATGTAATGTAGCAAACCTGATGCAAATCGTTCCTTGTGTAACGTCCCAGCGATAGCCCCGCATGTCACATTGAAGACTTTATCACTGCAGCCTTGGCTGCCGTCCGGCCACCCAGCTGGCGCCCCCTCCTCGTCTTCCTCGTCTTCCTCGTCTTCCTCGTCTTCAACTAGAATGAACACGGGCAGCCAGATTTCTTTAAAACATAATCACAAGAAACATTCTTTAACCCCTTTAGACCTAAAACGCCTGCTAATAATGCATTATATAGCCTGTATATACACTATAATGTGTTTCCCGGTTTCAATGGGTTTTAAAGGGCCAGTTCACCCAGCATCTGTATGATTTGCCTACCGGTACTTTTGGAGATATCTGCCGTAGAGCGTAAAGATGTGTGCTTTCACTCCACTGCGAAGGTGCTGAATGACACTTCAAAAGCAATGTCTCTTTGCAGAAATCAGGACCCGGTTACTCAAGATAATCCGCAGACCTTGTTGTGAGCAGTTTCTTGTAGGAACCATTTTCTACCGAAGTACACCCCCATAATAATTGATAGTGGGTGAGGTTAGATCGAAAATAGTTCCAATATGAAACTGCTCACAACAAGGTCTGTGGATTATCTTGACTAACTGGGTCATGAATCATGATCTATGGAAAGAGACATTGCTTGAGTTTTTACAATGTCTTTTTTTTATGCCTTGAGCACCACAAATGAGTGCCATCCAGCTCCATTGCATTGGGTATCTTCAAAACTAAGCGAATCACACTGAAACTATCTGGAAGGATAGATAGCACATTTAAAAATGTCGAGTGAACTGCCCCTTTCAGGATTATCACCATACCACAATAAAAACATTAGCAATGACTTCTACAGTTAAAAGTAAAAAACAGAAACATGTAAAAATAAATATACGAGGCACAATTCATATCCAGATGACTTTAATCAATTATATTCTTTTAGAGTAAAACTGATTCATTTGAACTTAAAATGTGTATTATTTTCCTTTGTGTCTTATTACTGTTTACAAACCTGCGTCAGAGCTCTCAGTGGTGCCCTCCTGATCCTCTTCCTCTTGGTCATCTTCCTCCTCTTCCTCGACGTCCGACACTAGAATAGAGTTGTGTAGTGGTTGTTTGCGGGTGTAAGTCCCATGTCATGCATCTAACCCCAGTGGGCCTGCCCTCCTTACATCCCCCCCTCCTTTTTTACTTGCCAATGCGCAACCCCACTGTCACAGACCCATAGTTTGAGAACCACTGTTCTACTATCACATGTACCCCCCCCCCCCCTCCCCCATACTTCTATGATGCCTGAATTTCCCCAAGGGGATCTTATCTTATGTTAAATGCCATGTGTGGAGGAATCCCTTTTGGTTCCCCCAAACAATAGCTTGCCTTAACTCATGCCTAGAGGAGAGCCAGGGGGCCCCCACCCCTCTCTACACCCATTGTCCCCTTGTCTCCCTCATCAGTGTTCTCCCAGCTGGCCACTTGAGAGCATTTACATTTAGTCATTTAGCTGACGCTTTTATCCAAAGCGACTTACAAGTTCTGTAGAACAAGCCATCAGGAAGGGCACAACTCTCAGAGAGAGCACTCCTCTTAGACGGAACCCCTTTCTGCCTTCACGTCACTTTAAGCTCCCTACCATCAACCTGTTGGATACCATCGCTGCAGAGCTCCCTACCATCAACCTGTTGGATACCATCTGAAAGCCTGATCACTCTTTGTGGCCTTCTGAAAGCCTGATCACTCTTTGTGGCCTTCTGAAAGCCTGATCACTCTTTGTGGCCTTCTGAAAGCCCGAAAAAGAAAAACTACATTTCAATGTTGCAAACCATTTCTCTTTGGGGCAGAGCATTAGCAAGGCAATTACGTACAGGACAAGCCACACAAAGTGGAGCTGTAATAGCTACCTCTACAATAAAATACATACATTGTATACTGTAACTCCTACCCTCTCAGCATACATGGGTCTCGCCACACACATTCATAATAGTGCTATGGTGCTGGCCTTTGCCACTTTTAGCCAAATACTGATTCTGAATTCTAAACCTCAAGTACATGGTACTATTGGTACATGGAGATACAGAGTGCCGATCCCATCCATTAATTTTGCAGTATAGACAGTATAGACATCACTGGACAAAGACAGGCATAGCCGTTTTTCTCTAGTAGAGAGATCTAATTGATTGATTGATTGAAAACTTTATTAACAGATTGCAGAATGGGTACAATACAGTACAGCTCAATACACACAATTGTTAAGGGGATGCAGACCAGAGAAAGACTTTCGTCTTGTTTACATCAGGGTCCCCCATTTTCATTTCATCAGGACATATATGACATACATGACATACAGATAGTCAGTACTGCTACATCTATACATTTATGACATACCAGATTTGCAAATACAGTACTGTTTGTGATACAGAAGGAGTCAGGAAAAGGGAGTATATACATTTGACGTAGAAACTGTACATTGGAGGAGGTTGGGTGGGGGGGGTTGGGTACACTGGGATATTGACAACCATACTGGGTAATCTACATTGGAGGTGGTTGGGGGGGGGGCACACTGTATATACAAGCAAAACTGTACATTGAGGGGGGGGGGAGACACTGTACAAACAAACAAAATTGTACATTGGACTATTGACAAAACCATACTAGGTAAATGACTGTACATTGGAGGGGGTTGGGTTAGGATATTTACAGGGGCCAGTGTTGAATTGCAGTCTCCCGTAGGTGTCCCTTGAGAGAGGTTTTGAAAGTGGGTAGTGATCCACATTCCTTTACAGCTTTGGGTAGGGCGTTCCACATTGATGTGGCATAATTGCGAAACGTGTTTAGTCCCTTATTTGAGCCGAATCTGGGTTTAACATGATTTGTGGAGCTCCCTCTGGTGTTGTGATTGTGGTATTCACTGACCTTTGGGAAGTATTTTGACATGTACATGGGTACCTTGGTCGTGTAGTGTATCTTGTAGACCAGGCCCATTGCAAGTTGCTGTACTCTGTCGTCTACTCTAAGCCATCCTAGGTTGTCAAAGTGGGCAGGGGTGAGGTGGGTTCTAGGAGTGTTTCAATGTGTCGAAAAGGCAGAACATCAAGTCACTTAGCTTTAACCCTTTCACTACCACACTACAGACGGTTAACTGTCTGTAGTGTGGTGGTGAAAGGGTTAACCTTCTGCAGTGTGGTTGTGAAAGGGTAAACCATTTGTCGTGTGGAAGTGAAAGGGTTAACCTTCTGTATTGTTGCAGTGAAAGGGTTAACCCTTTGGTAGTGTGGTAGTGAAAGGGTTCATATCTGACAGGTTTGACATGGCTCTTGGTATCTGATTATTATTATTATTATTTTTTTTTTTAAATCAGTGAAATTACTGATACCTATTTTATCCTGGTAACGGCCTGATATGCTATGCCAGTAGACTAGTGTAGGTGTCGTTGCATCACTAGCCGTTATGGTGGAAACATTTAGAGTTTTTTTTTTTTTTTTTCTTTTCTTTTCTTTTCTTTTTTATGTTTAAAATAGTACACTCATTTGAGTAGTGGAAAAGGGGTAGGATTAAATAAGTGTATACTTCTTCCTACTCCTTTTCGAACATGCAGATTGAGTTGTTTTTCTTTTTTGTTATTGTTTGTTGTATTCATTGCATGTTCGAAATAAAGACTTCAAATCAAAAATCAAACCTGTGATTAGGCCCTTTGAAGGAAACAGTGACTTCTTACCCTAGTGAGGGACAGAGAGAGGAGTCAGATGATCAATCGATAAGAAAGCAGAAATAAATCAAGAGATATACATTCTTACACACATACATACAGTGGTGTAGTCGTGATACGCAGGAGTTCCATCTTCAGAACAACAGTCTTGTAAATGGAAACTCAGCCAGATCCTATGATAGCTTATTTTTGGCATAAGAGGAGGAACATAATGATAATCTCTCTGGAACAAAACTCTATAGTAGATAACAAAATGTGTTACACTGCTACTGTAGCACAGAGACTGATCCTCCTTCACTGGAGGTTTCCTCATCCACCAACACAGTGGACTAAGAGAGGTTATGCAGCATCTTAAACTAGCTGGACTCAGAGAGGTTATGCAGCATCTTAAACTAGCTGGACTCAGAGAGGCGATGTAGCATCTTAAACTAGCTGGACTCAGAGAGGTGATGCAGCATCTTAAACTAGCTGGACTCAGAGAGAGGTGATGCAGCATCTTAAACTAGCTGGACTCAGAGAGATGATGCAGCATCTTAAACTAGCTGGACTCAGAGAGGTGATGCAGCATCTTAAACTAGCTGGACTCAGAGAGAGGTGATGCAGCATCTTAAACTAGCTGGACTCAGTGGCTAAGAGGTGAATCTTAAACTTGAGAAACTATATACATACAGTACATACACATACATACATACATACACACATACATACATACATACATACATACATACATACATACATACATACATACATACATACATACATACATACATACATACATACATACATACATACATACATACATATATACATATATACATATATACATATATACATATATACATATATACATACATACATACATACATACATACATACATACTGTACACATATAGATATTCTTCTTTTACCTTTGTCCTCCCTTTTTTGTAGCCTCGACAGTTCAAGTGTCCGTCCTACAGTGGGTTTCAGGAATGACAAAAAATAAACATATCAATCAATATATAATGTGATGAGTTTGGGGCTTGCGCGATATTACAGAAATGGATATACAGATGAAGCCATGAATAGTCATTGGACCACTGTTTGGGGACCGTTTGGGCACCGTATTAACGGTAACAATGACCAGCGGGGGTGCTCGAATACAGCTGGTGACAACGTGCCGACGTGCCTGCTCTCTGTTCATTCAGGAGCTCCGTCCTCGACAAAGGGAGAGAGAGGCAGAGAGAGAATGAGAGAGAATGGACTAAATGCACTGCAATGTTGTGTTCTGACCACATGTTTTGGCTAAAATACATAGTATTATATTGTATGCCTCGTTTTATAAAATGTCCTTTGAGCGCAAGCGATTGATAACTGTCAACGTTGAAACGGCACATTTATTTATTTTTTAAGCGGCCGCTTTTATTATGAAATTCGTATTATGAAACAGGAAACACCACCACCAATGTCTTCAACTCAGCTCACTACCTCAGGAAAAGCTCCGCACTCGACAAAGGGAGAGAGAGGCAGAGAGAGAATGGACTAAATGCACTGCAATGTTGTGTTCTGACCATGTGTTTTGGCTAAAATACATAGTATTGTATTGTACCGGTATGTACAGTATGTAATTTGGGCGCAAGCGTGTTTTTTATTTTATGAAATTCGTGGCCACTTCCACCTCTGTGCTTGCTTCACTTGTTCAAGTGTTTAACTTGACCGACCACTGCAATTCCGCATTACCAGCTCAGGAACGAGGAAGTAAATCACGGGAGATTTCACATCATTTTAATATCTCGCTATTGAACTTAAAGCCCAGCTGTCCCTGCTTATAATTACAGTATACAGACCACCAAAGTATTCATCACTATTTATTCAGGAATTCTCATAACTGATCTCAGCCGTATCACTGGGAGCCTGGGGCTGCAGATGTCCTTGAGGCAAAATCTGCATATGGCTCGCTGATAACAAACTACATTACACATGGACAAAACAGAGTCCATTCTCTTCGGTTCAAATAACAAACTCAGCAAGACCGACGGCTTCTCAGTTACCCCCCCCCACCCCACCTACCCAACCTCCTCCAATGTACAGTTTCTACGTCAAATGATACTCTCTTTTCTAGACTCTTTTTGTATCACAAACAGTACTGTATTTGCAAATCTGGTATGTCATAAATGTATAGATGTAGCAGTACTGTCTATCTGTATGTCGTGTATGTCATATATGTTATGATGAATTGAAAATGGGGGACCCTGATGTAAACAAGACGAAAGTCTTTCTCTGGTCTGCATCCCCTTAACAATTGTATGTATTGAGCTGTACTGTACTGTACCCATTCTGCAATCTGTTAATAACGTTTTCAATCACATGCTGAGGCTACAAGAAGAGAAATTTGAAGAAAGATGGGGAAAGTGGGAGGATTATAAGGGGAACGGAAATGACATCACAGAGGAAGAACCGAATGCAACACAAGAGGGCGAAGGGTAAAGGAGGAAAGAGGTTCAAGGAGGGTCTCTGAACCCATGTCACACACTTAATATTTTCTTTTTTCTTTTTGTTTAGGGTATTACAATTGTTTTATGTTTTTCCACTTCACCATTTATGTATGTGAAATTTTGCTTAAGATAGTATTTTTTATTTTCGTTTTTGGGTATTAAATTTTTTCTTTATTGTCTATGTCTGTTTAATAATGTTGTTGATGTTATTTTATATGTTGTGTTGTATGTCTATAATTGTTTAATAAAAATGTAAGTTAAAAAAAAAAAAAAAAAACGTTTTCAATCAATAAATCAAACTCCTTTTCAACCTCCCTCTTCTAACACCCCTGGTGGGTAGACATAACCCCCCACACACACCATTTAAATGCTAAATACTGTAGGTTAAACACCTCTATGATAAAAACAGCTTTGGCCAGCAATAGCAACCCCTCCCCCTATACCCACTCAACGCCAACAAAGTGCAATACCAACCAGGGCTCTTCTGCCTAAGGCTGCGGTTACACACAGGGTTATTTTTGTTTCGTTTTCAAGGTCAGTTTCGCTTTCCAGAACGCAACGTAATGGCAGGCATGTTAGACATTGGTTTTGCCTCCTGAGCACAGTGATGTAGTACAATGCCAAAGCAGTAGGTGGCGAACATGAAGGCAATTTTCAACCAATCAGAAAAATTTAATGTGCCAATACACTTCCTGCAAAAAAGCAACAAACCACCATCTTTAAATGCTTCGCGTTAGCCATTTAGCCAATGTAGCATTTATTTTTCAGCAAAGAAAGTGCAATAAAAGTGCAATAAACAAAACGGATACATTCACTGTGTGTTCTGCCTCCATTTGTTGATGAAACAAAACTAACATCAACACAATTTACCACCAAGAGCGGATAGTTTAGTCTCACAAAAAGATCTCCGATGTTGTTAGCTACATGCTAACGTGAATGGAATATGCCAGTACAACAGTATAGCATTGTGGCTAGCAGCTAACGTTAGCTCACGTTAGCCAGCCAGCACCAAACTGATGATATCAGGAGCTATCAGTAGCTAGATAACATTAGACAACGCCTCATGTATTAAACAAAGGTGAATAGATGACTGGGCCATTTTGTTTAATGCTTGTTAAGATTGAAAGAGGAGCTCTGAGCTAACAGGGTCTGGTAGCTACGGCAGGTAGCTAACGTTAGCTCACGTTAGCCAGCTGCTCATGCAATCGTTAATGCTAGCAGAATGAATGGATGTAAACTTTATTTAACAGATTGCAGAATGGGTACAATACAATACGGCTCAATACAAACAATTGTTAAGGGAATGCAGACTGTTGTAGCTTGGACTGGGCTCCTTATAACAATAACTTGACAACACATGGTAGCTGCAGCTATTTGGGACAGTCTATCGTCACCGGACGTTGGTGAGGGCACGCAGATGTCAGTATCTACTGCGCATGGGCGTTGAGCAACAACGGCTCCGTATCCGGCTCGCGCTGATTACATGACACGTTGTCGGCGAGTTTTGGCGAGTATCCAAAACGGAAACACAATTTCAGCGTCGTCAGTAGGGCAAAGCGTTATCCTGCCAAAACGGCATTTCTATTTAACTAGGACAGCAAACGTAATCATTCAGCAACAAAACAAAAAACCCCAGTGTAACCATGGCCTAAATGTCACTGTTTGACAGCATTAGGGATTCAACCTTTAAGCGTTTGGCTGTATTGTATGAAGTTATTTCATCATGTTTTTCAGCCCTACCATGTTGTATTGTTACACCAGACAAAACAGGGTAATTTATTATCAAAACTGGGTAATTAGTTATAAAAAAAAAACAGGGTAATTTATTGTTTGAATGTGATAGCGGCCGCTCAGTGGCGTGTTTCAAGCGTTCCATTCCATGTCACTTGTGTGTGACGGTGACTTCTAAGGTTGTATACAAAATTATGTTGGTAATCAGGGCGCTGTTTTTATTTTGCTGTTAGAGTGTGAAGCCTTATATGGCAAAGAGTCTATTTATTTTGTTGAAAATAAGTCAGTGTTTGATACGTTTGTGATCTTGCTCAAATAAATGCTGTGCATTTTGACATTTGAAAAGTCAAGGTTCTTTTCTGCTCAGTACAAATTGTATTCATGTATGTAGAGACCTATGAGGAAATATCATGTGTAATATAAATCTTAATAGTCCAAATAGTAATCTCAATTACCGGTAGTCCAAAAAGACAAAGTTGCGGGATATTGACATTTATATTCTCCCACAGTGACAGGTAAAAGAGAACATAGGAGGAATAATTAGTTTGAGAAATAGTTTTGAAGATATGCTTCCCCACCCACCTTTGCCCCGTTACTGAACCGAGGGATTCAGAGCTCCGTCCTCCAGCTCTGAGCCATTCACAATATGATGAGGGCTGAGAGTTAAGGGCCGTCATAATTACAGGGCTGACAGAAGAGGAAGAAAGGAAGCAGAGAAAGCAGAGTGACAGCACTGAGGGATGCGGGGTAATGGCACCTTCCATGGATGTTCCCACTCATCCTTCTCATCACCACCACGACCACCAACACCACCACCACTACTACTACCATCACCACCACCAATATTACCACCACCTCCACTACTACCACCACCACCACCACTACTACCACCAGCACTGTGCAATATTACACCTACTGTAGACCTCAGTATATTTTTACTGTATTTATTTACTGTATATTTTATTCCATTTTTATTCTACTCTTATCTTAGGCAATTTGATTTGTTTTGTTATTCTTATTTGTGACCTGTCAAATTTTCCTCGGGATAATAAAAGTATTTCTATTCTATAAAATGTTATACAGTATGTCAAGCATTGTGCCTGTACCCAAAAGTAACCTCTTTACTTGTTTTTTTAAAGCTTTCTTTGCTTGTTGCTTGAGTAATTGCATAATTACTATTACTATTATGGCAACCTATTCCACTGTGAGATGGCCCTATACATAGCAGTTATTTTCATTGCATGATACTTCCACCTCCAAACTTCACTGTTGGTAGTGTTATTCGGGTAATGTGCACTGCCATTTCTCCTCCAAACATGGTGTGTTGTGTGACAGCCAGAAAGTGACATTTTGGTCTCATCTGACCAGAGTACATGCTCCCAGTAATTCACTGGCTTGTCCAAATGTTATTAGGCAAACTTTAAACAAGCTTCAACATGTCTTTTTTTCAGTAGAAATATGTCTTTAGCCAATTCTATTTTCATGATTTGCAACAATCTGTGAAGGTATTGAGAGCCCTTTGCTTTTACCTATCAGTTGATGTTTCTTGTGTGGCACCTTGGTAACAAAAAAAACATTTTATAGCCCATCAATATATTCTAACCCAGTTGACATTATTAGCACAGATAGGAGGTAGAGTTGCCTCCTAATTAGTTTTGGTTTTCAGCTAGCCTTTCCTTGCTGTGGTGTACTGCTTTTTCTTAGTGTGTCCAATACTTTTTTCCTGTTTCATTCCACTTTATTACACATAACTTTATCACTGATAGCCTGTTGTACTCCATTTTATAGTCTGACATTGATTGATTGGTCGGATAGATCTAATGTTAATATCACGTTAACAATCTAATGTCTAGCAAGCTCACCTGTGACACAGTGCAAAATACAAGAGTGCAATCTTAGTAGACTTTTATGAAAACAATACACAAGTTGGAACAGTTTTGAACGTTTTATTAGTTAGTTTATTTACTGTCTTTCGAGTTTCAATGCATAATCCAGACATAGTTACATTCCAGATCCACCATGTTGTTGACATGTCCTTAATTCTTTGAAAACATAACGTTACTGAAATGAATAAGGAATGCAAATATGTTCGCTAGCTTAGCAACGTATTTTCATTCAACTGTAGCTGAGTACTGAGGCGGAAGTGACAATTTTTCAAAGTAAAAGAAAACAGCTTTTTGCGCGACGGATAAATGCAATTTCACAGAGAGAATATGTCTGGTGGTGGCCATATTATATACTGTATTATAGCTTACTTGAATGAACAAGTCTCCCTCCCCACTTTACCGGCGTATTTTCAATTCACAATAAACAAGTCTCTCTCAGTCTTGCGCCGTCCCAACGTTGCTCGCCTGTTATCAACACAAAGGCACAGTGATGAATGAGGAAGTCAACAGACCGCCGCCCGTCGACTTTGCGCCTCCTGGCGGCATAAAACAGAACAGCAGCCTGGTTTCCTCATGAATTCCAATGACGTGAGATCACTGCGCTCTCGTCGCGACAAAATGGTTAGGAAAACTAAAGGCTTCATCTGTAACAGTATATACAGTATATCACAACATCTGCATACTAGGGGTGGGACGATACATCGATCCAGATCGATCTATTATCAATGATCCAATAGGATCGATGCAACGTAAAAAGATTGGTTCATATTGCGATACTCTTATTTAGAAAATCCCCTGGTGAGCATTTCCGCCCAACATCAACAGTAGCTCCGCGTGTGTAGACGTTACAGCATAGCTCCAGAGTCTGCCTATTTTGCGACTCGAAATAAGTGCCTGCTGTTTTTTTCCACAACGGGTCAAATGCATCTAACATCCTTTGCATCCTCACCATTCCTTTATGCCCACGTCGCGTTAATGACCGAAATTAACGTTACGTTAGCATAAGTTAACTAAGCTAAGCTAACCCAGCCATAGAGAGAACGGGGACTAGGGAAGGGGGGAGGGACATTCTCCCTTTATGTGTGTGTGTGCGTTTGGAAAGACCAGATGAAGTCAGGAGTATATTATATTTATAGTCAATTTACTGAGGATGGACAGATAATGTTGATATTTAAACATAAAAAATATAATGCATAATAAATGTATTCATGATCATCATGCAACATAAAACAATTGTAGGAACGGTTTGGGAGAGGAAGGGGTTTTAGGTTGCGTGTTGTGAGTTCCAAAATGTTTTACTTAAAGTTTAAAGCTCAATGTATCAAAACGTGGCACTTTACAGTGAACAGGAGGTCTATTTGTATTAAAAACAATGAATTGTTTTTAATTTAAATGTCTGGAAGAGCTCAAAAATAAAAATGTCAAATGATATTTCCGTTGCCTTTTTTGAGTTGATCTAAATGTTACTGATTGTGTTAAATGGGCATATAATATCCTCTCATATCAATCGCAGGCACCTGAATAGAGATTCGTGGCAAACTATGTGATATCGGCAAATATCGTATCGTTATCCAAAGAATCGATATCGTATCGTGATGAAACTGGTGATTCATACATGTGCAAAATCACATATTTAATCGGTGGTTCGCAAACTGGGGCACGCCCTCCACTTGTGGGGCCCCGGATGAACTGCATTGGGGGATGCGAGGAGATGGGACACAGGGAGAAAAAAACGAGTGTAATGCAGTGCTGGCACAGCGCTACCACAGTGTGGAGAGAGAGGTCTGGCACAGTGCTACCACAGTATGGAGAGAGAGGTCTGGCACAGCGCTACCACAGTATGGAGAGAGGGATCTGGCACAGTGATACCACAGTGTGGAGAGAGAGAGGTCTGGCACAGTGCTACCACAGTATGGAGAGAGAGAGAGGTCTGGCACAGTGCTACCAGTGTGGAGAGAGAGGTCTGTCACAGTGCTACCACAGTATGGAGAGAGGTCTGGCACAGTGCTACCAGTGTGGAGAGAGAGAGAGAGGTCTGGCACAGTGCTACCACAGTGTGGAGAGAGAGAGAGAGGACTGTCACAGTGCTACCACAGTGTGGAGAGAGAGAGAGAGAGGACTGTCACAGTGCTACCACAGTGTGGAGAGAGAGAGAGAGAGGACTGTCACAGTGCTACCACAGTGTGGAGAGAGAGAGAGAGGACTGTCACAGTGCTACCACAGTGTGGAGAGAGAGAGAGAGAGGACTGTCACAGTGCTACCACAGTGTGGAGAGAGAGAGAGAGAGGTCTGGCACAGTGCTACCACAGTGTGGAGAGAGAGAGAGAGGACTGTCACAGTGCTACCACAGTGTGGAGAGAGAGAGAGAGAGGACTGTCACAGTGCTACCACAGTGTGGAGAGAGAGAGAGAGAGGACTGGCACAGTGCTACCACAGTGTGGAGAGAGAGAGAGAGAGGACTGTCACAGTGCTACCACAGTGTGGAGAGAGAGAGAGAGGACTGTCACAGTGCTACCACAGTGTGGAGAGAGAGAGAGAGAGGACTGTCACAGTGCTACCACAGTGTGGAGAGAGAGAGAGAGAGGACTGTCACAGTGCTACCACAGTGTGGAGAGAGAGAGAGAGAGGACTGTCACAGTGCTACCACAGTGTGGAGAGAGAGAGAGAGAGGTCTGGCACAGTGCTACCACAGTGTGGAGAGAGAGAGAGAGAGGACTGTCACAGTGCTACCACAGTGTGGAGAGAGAGAGAGAGAGGACTGTCACAGTGCTACCACAGTGTGGAGAGAGAGAGAGAGAGGACTGGCACAGTGCTACCACAGTGTGGAGAGAGAGAGAGAGAGGACTGTCACAGTGCTACCACAGTGTGGAGAGAGAGAGAGAGAGGACTGTCACAGTGCTACCACAGTGTGGAGAGAGAGAGAGAGAGGTCTGGCACAGTGCTACCACAGTATGGAGAGAGAGAGAGAGAGGACTGTCACAGTGCTACCACAGTGTGGAGAGAGAGAGAGGTCTGTCACAGTGCTACCACAGTATGGAGAGAGAGGTCTGGCACAGTGCTACCACAGTATGGAGAGAGAGAGAGGTCTGTCACAGTGCTACCACAGTGTGGAGAGAGAGAGGTCTGGCACAGTGCTACCACAGTATGGAGAGAGAGAGAGAGGACTGTCACAGTGCTACCACAGTATGGAGAGAGAGAGAGAGGACTGTCACAGTGCTACCACAGTATGGAGAGAGAGGTCTGTCACAGCGCTACCACAGTGTGGAGAGAGAGAGAGGTCTGTCACAGTGCTACCACGGTGTGGAGAGAGAGAGGTCTGTCACAGTGCTACCACAGTATGGAGAGAGAGAGAACTGTCACAGCGCTACCACAGTGTGGAGAGAGAGAGAGAGGTCTGTCACAGTGCTACCACAGTATGGAGAGAGAGAGAGGTCTGTCACAGTGCTACCACAGTATGGAGAGAGAGAGAGGTCTGTCACAGTGCTACCACAGTATGGAGAGAGAGAGGTCTGTCACAGTGCTACCACAGTATGGAGAGAGAGGTCTGTCACAGTGCTACCACAGTGTGGAGAGAGAGAGAGGTCTGTCACAGTGCTACCACAGTATGGAGAGAGAGAGGTCTGTCACAGTGCTACCACAGTATGGAGAGAGAGAGGACTGTCACAGTGCTACCACAGTATGGAGAGAGAGAGGACTGTCACAGTGCTACCACAGTATGGAGAGAGAGAGGACTGTCACAGTGCTACCACAGTATGGAGAGAGAGAAGTCTGTCACAGTGCTACCACAGTATGGAGAGAGAGAGAGGTCTGTCACAGTGCTACCACAGTGTGGAGAGAGAGGTCTGGCCCTGCAAGACTCGCAGTGGAACAAAAACAAATCAGCTGAATGAAATGTATTCGGATTTAAATACAATATGTTGCACATGAGAGCTGTGTTAATGTTAACATTGTTCACGTTGCATCTACTGAGGGTCGGTGCGATTTTGATAATGTTTTCTTTTATTATTTTTGATGTAAATCGATAAATGCACATCGGAATTGGCCATTTTCAAAGCTCTATAAAAATTATTATAAATTAAGTGCTGCCACTCAAACAGAGTAGATATATATATTTCATGGGAAATAATATGTGAGATATATAACGGTGTGGAATTACCCAAAGGAGAGGCCTGACTGAAAAGGTTTGGGAACCACTGTGTTAACCTCTTAACAGGCGGGCAGAAAAGTGGCAATTTTTTTTACTTGAACTTGAGGACTGCATACTTTTTTTGCAAAGCTTAGCTTTATACTTTATACTTATAGCACATGCATGAGCCTGGTCTCTTTTGAAAGATAACATTCTGAAGTTACTGGCGTGGAATATATTATCATGTCATTAGACAGCTTGACTGGTGCACTCTGACCAGCCATATAATGTGCTCAGATATGGCAGACACTACTGTCCCTTTAAATCTTTTTCTCTCTTAGCAAGGATTGTGTTTCTTCAGAGCCATAACCCAAGGTTATGGGAATTGTTAGACGAAGCTGTTTTCCTTCCAGGCTATAGCCATAATATAGTCGTGCTATTAATTTCTCTAACCAGCCATTTTGTTTCTTCTACGTCATTTCATGTATTTAATTGTATGTCTGACCAGGGCTCTTTATCATTTTATGGTCAGACGCTTGTGTGTGAACATTGTTGTCTCTGATTGTAAACTGATCTTTCATTTGTGGCCACGGATGAAATAAACGTTCCTATTATTATTAATAATGACTCAGAATCATTAATGTAAACGGCTCATCGTTTTGTCCCTTTAATATTTCCCATTACATTACTAATGCAAAAAAGGATAATCACTTTTAGTCCTAATGAAATAGAGCAACTTGAGTTGAACTTGTGTACTCACATTTCTCTTTAGTGGTTGCCAGATTCCATTATTCCAGCATAGAGGTATGAGTTGGAAAACACAGTGGTTCCATAGCCTGAAGTATTATGTAGTACAGGTCCAAGTTTGATAAAAAAATCTGTTCAGAAATTAGTGCTTGAGAGGTTTTAGTAAACCGTGTCCCAAAAGAAAAAAGTTCCAATATCCTATGTGGCCATTCCCCTCTGTGCGTTCTGAAGCTTGAGTCACAACTAATTTTCGCTCGTCAACTTTCACCTACTCCCTATATTCGCACCCCCCCCCCCCCCCCCCAGCGTGAGGTATCGTTGGAAGCGGACACTTGTCATTTTCGCCATCAGCAGTGATTGGTCAGTTCTTGAGCGTATACTGTACGACGTGGTCATTTCCCGTGCGGCCTGTAAAAAGACGCTCGCCTGACATATCGTCATATACCGAGGCATGGAATTGGTCGAGTGAGGTGGCGTTCGAACGGCGGCAAATTCAAGTTTCGAACTGTATATTACATGATCAGTGAAAAATGTAGCCCCAAGCCGGGCATGACGGCCCGAATTCGGGCCGTTGCGTGGTAAGAGGTTAAATGATTAAATTGCTGTTCACCGCATTGAACTACACAGTAATATAAAGTATGATATCACACCAAAACACTCAAATGATAATCGTCGGTTCTCAATTTGCGGAGATCTTTGTAAATTTTCAACACAATCAGTACCTTTATGAGGCTTTCCAGGGTGGTGTCCATACATCGGATACTTTTCTTCCAGTTCCTACAAAGCCTTTTCCCTGCAAATTCCTCAAAGTCAGACGGGGTAAACCACTGGTCCTCAACTACGATGCACTTCTCTCCTGAAACACAGAAAACGAAAAAGGAGAATTGCTATTATTCCAATAGACATGAAAATCTATACTGATACAGGCATACTGTGAAACAGTGAAACATTTACACACTGTGATGCATTTTGTGTATCAATAAATTACGTGACACTTGAGATGTATGAGCCTATTCATCTGTAGGGGTTGGGGGTAAAACATTTATATAGCAATATATTGAGATATTTTGCGTGACAAGATAAGATAAGATATTCCTTTATTGATCCCTTTGGGGAAATTCAGGCATCATAGCAGCATGGGGGAAGGATGGTACAGGTATGCGCATGGTAATAGTAGAAGACATAAATACAGGCAATACGATTATAGTAATAATAATAATAATTAATAATAATAATTCATTGTATTTGTAAAGCGCTTCTCAGGAACCCGAAGTCGCTGACATTAGGTGGGGAAAACAAAAAAACAAAAGGAACATAAGACCACGGGGAAAACAGCATGATACACAGAAAACATGAGGCCACAATAACAAAGATCAAAACAGGTTGGAGGGGGGGGTTAAGGTTGGGGAAGGTTGAAGGCTAGGGCGAACAGGTGGGTTTTGAGGCGGGATTTGAAGGTGGAGAGTGTGGTGGAGTCTCTGATGGTCTGAGGGAGGGAGTTCCAGAGTCGAGGTGCAGTGCGTGAGAAGGCCCGATCACCGAAGTTTATGAGCTTGGATGACGGGACAGTGAGGGAAGCAGTGGAGGAGGACCGGAGGGAACGGGTGGGGCGGTAAGGAAGAAGGAGATCAGTCAGGTAGGGGGGGGGGGGGCAGGCTATGGAGGGCTTTGAAGGTGAGGAGTAGTGTTTTGAAGTTGATGCGTTCCTTGATTGGGAGCCAGTGGAGAGAGTGGAGGACAGGAGTGATGTGTTCACGGGACGGGGTGTTAAGGTCGCTTTCACACTAGAGCTGTTTGGTCCGGACTATCGGACCAGAATTCGATAGTCCGCTTTTTTGGGTTTGTGTGAATGCGCGTCGAACTCGGTCCGCGGACCAAACACGCAAACTCTGGTCCGCCAAAAAACATAGGTAGGAAGTCACCTGATAAACTATGCATCTTGGGGAGAAGGAAGAAAAAAACATTGCAGCTTATTATTATTATTATTACCGCGGCGCACTACATCTATCTATCTATCTATCTATCTATCTATCTATCTATCTATCTATCTATCTATCTATCTAACTGTGCATCTTGGGTAGAAGGAAGAAAAAAACACAGCAGCTTATTATTATTATTATTACCGCGGCGCGCGGCACACTGCATCTATCTATCTATCTATCTATCTATCTATCTATATATCTAACTGTGCATCTTGGGTAGAAGGAAGAAAAAAACACTGCAGCTTATTATTATTATTATTATTATTATTACCGCGGCGCGCGGCACACTGCATCTATCTATCTATCTATCTATCTATCTATCTATCTATCTATCTATCTATCTATCTATCTATCTATCTATCTATCTATCTATCTATCTATCTATCTATCTATATATCTAACTGTGCATCTTGGGTAGAAGGAAGAAAAAAACACTGCAGCTTATTATTATTATTACCGCGGCGCGCAGCATTCACTGCAAAACAAGCACACTGTGTAAACATGTCTCGTGGACAGACTTGGGCAAAGTGAAAGCCCTGATCGACATATGGGCAGAAGACCAAATAAAACAGCTGCTTGTGGGCACTCACAAAAACAACGAGGTGTACAAGTTGTTTAGCGAGAGGATGGCGGTAATGGGTTATAATCGAACGATGGATCAATGCCACGCCTCTGCTACTATCACGCTTCACGCAGTTTGTTTTCGCGCATTTCACTTCCTGAAGGGGAGGGATTTCCACTCTCCATTGTGTCTAGGGCTGCAATGATTAGTCGACATAATCGACAACGGCGATTAAAAAAATCGTCGACGAGGAATTGTTGCGTCGATTAGTGATTAAAAAAAAATATATATATATTATTATAATTTTTTATTTTATTTTGCACTACCTATCTTTGTGAAAGTGGCTTCTCAGCTCTGGTCCAGCCAGCTGAAGACTTCTTAGCTTAACATAACAGACCGACAGTAAGTTTGGGGGAACTAATGGGATAACTGGGGATGTTGTTTGGTCCTGACAAGAGTCTCAAAGCAACTCTGAGGTCATGCTCAATGTCCAATCTGTTCCTCTGCTCTGTCTTCAGCTGGACCAGAGCTGAGAAGCCACTTTCACAAAGATAGGTAGCGCAAAAAAAAAATATATATATATATATATATATATTTTTTTTTCCTTTTTTTTATATAATTGTTTTTCTGATTAGTCGACTAATCGAAAAATAATCGACAGATTAGTCGACTACCAAAATAGTAATTAGTTGCAGCCCTAATTGTGTCCAATAGACGAGCGCCCTTTTCGACCGCGTGACATTGTTCAGGAAGTTTGGTGCGCCTGACAAATTTCTGTGTGAATGCAGACGAACCAAATGATGAATGCAACAATGTTGCAACTTCACCACCAGACCCACACCGAGTCCACCAAAACTATCAACGGAGATCACCTGAAGGCTACATTGGCAGTACTTTTAACCCTTTCACTGCCACACGACAGAAGGTTAACCCTTTACTATCACACAACCGGCTGTCGTGTGGCAGTGAAAGGGTTAAATACACAAGAATCTGTCCCGCGGCGTGAGTGGACCCACTGTCTGTGAGTGACTCTGCTTTGGTGCAATCACATTCCCCATCCACAGTCTGCGAATCAGAGGCAGAGTAGGGCGGGTCTTCACAGCACGTCATGTGACATATGCGCCAATCGTGTGAAAGTGGGGCTCCGTCGTCTCGAGTCGTTACAGCGTCGTCTGCACGCAGAATTCCATCCCAAAACGCTCGTCTAAACGTAAAATTAAAAGTGAAACCGCAAGATGACTTTTGCGGTTTCTGTTCACAAAACGCTTGTCTAAACGGGGCCTTAGTTAGGAGGCGGGTGGCTGAGTTTTGGACCATCTGCAGTTTATGGAGGGAGCGGGAGGTGATGCCAGTGAGGAGGGAGTTGCAATAGTCGAGGCAGGAGGAGATGAAAGCACGTATGAGGGATTCAGAGGCAGTGACGGATTTTGGCAATGTTGCGGAGGTGGAAGTAAGAGGTTTTAACAATGGAGTGGACATGGGGATCAAATGAGAGGGTTGGTTCAAGGATGACACCAAGGTTGCAGACTAGGGGGGAGGGGTGATGGTAGAATCATTGATGGAGAGTGTGATGGGTCCGGATCTACTGAGGGTGGTTTGGGTGCCGATGATGAAGAGTTCTGTCTTGTCACTGTTTAATTTGAGGAGGTTATGAGTCATCCAGGTTTGAAGTTCGGTGATGCAGGACTCAATGTGACTGAGGGGTGGGTTGTGAGGGGATTGTGTACTGATGTATATTTGGGTGTCGTCAGCGTAGCAGTGGAAGTTGAGGTTGTATTTGTGGATGATGTGACCGAGGGGGAGAATGTAGCAGATGAAGAGCAGGGGGCCGAGGACTGAGCCTTGGGGGACCCCCTGTGTGACTGAGGAGTGGGAAGAAGTGTGGCCGGAGAGGGAGATGAATTGATGTCTGTCAGTGAGATAGGAGGAAAACCAGTCGAGTGCTGTGCCCTCAACACCCAGTTGGTGCAGCCTTTGGAGGAGGATGGAATGACACACTGTGTCAAAGGCTGCACTAAGATCGAGTAGGATCAGGATGTTGAGGGCACCAGAGTCAGCGGAGATGAGGAGGTCGTTGATTACTTTTACCAGTGCAGTTTCAGTACTGTGAGCTGGACGGAAGCCAAACTGAAGGGGTTCATAGAGGGTGTTGGACTGGAGATGGGAGAGGAGTTGGGAGGCAGCAATGCGCTCAGGTTTTAGAGAAGAAAGGGAGATTTGAGATAGGTTGGATGGGACTAGGGTAGGTTAGTACAGTAGAAAAGTAAAACAAAAAAGATATGCATATGAGAAAGTACAGTGTGATCAAAGGTGCAGATGAGAGTCTGTATGCCCTATCAGTTATATTATACATTATAACAAATATGGTTGCAATAAACACTAAATATACTAAATACACTAAAGATATAGTGACGATATTGTATTGCTGAAGTGATGGCAAGTATCAATATAAAAAAATATATTTTGCTTGACAATCCCATTTTACTGCAATAATTGGAATGAGGTGAACAAACGTAAACGTTATCTTAGTGGATAAAACAGATGATGTTTATATATTTGTATTAATATATTTTTTTTAATCTTATTAGATTAAACAGATGATGTATATATATTTGTATTAATCTTAATTTTGTATCTTATTAGATAAAACGGATGATGTATATATATATTTGTATTCATTTTTTTTTTATCTTATTAGATAAAACAGATGTTTATATATTTGTATATATATATATATTTTTTTTTTATCTTATTAGATAAAACAGATGTTATATTTGTATTAATATATTTTGTATGTTATTAGATAAAACAGATGTATATATTTGTATTCATATACCGTATATTTTTAAAAAGGGTTTCCGTTAGAAAAAATTGTTGCCGGTCTCCGTGACCTGCAAGATTTCAATCTACCGGACAAATGAGATTAATTCCGGTCATAGTTTATTGAGCTTTAAAACAATTGATAGGCAGGCTATATAAAGAATGTCATCCTCAAGGCATGTAGATTTATAATAGTATTACTTAAAACTAGGCTACTTTTGCGTATACAGTCATTAATATATTCCAAATAAAATAAGTCCCTCGATACTCCCTGCTGCTGCTGACTTGAAATAAAATAGACCGCGTATGTGGGCAGTCGGTCCGACACTAAACAGCAGTCTGTTATAATCACATTTTTATGAGCTAACGAATTCCGTTATATTGGACATTTGTATTAATTATATCAAGCGAAGAACTGAGAAAGCAGAGAGACGGCAACATTATCGTGGTTTGCGTGACGACTCTCTCCACCTCGCAACGACTTATTTGCAAAGAGTATGGCGCTGCAGAGCAGCTGATTCAGTGTTATTGGCTCTTTTCTGGGAACCGCACAGCAGCGCCCCCCACCCAACATTGGCTGAAAATGGCTGAATTGGAGTACTGCTGGAATACTGCATTGTGCTGATAGTGCTCTGGCTCTGCAGCTTCACAAAAGTTCGCACACCCAGCACTAAGCTCTCGCTGACGACGTCGTTGTCATTATTAGAAGCAACGAGGAAACAAATGTAATGATCGTTTCGTTCATCGCATAGGCTATTTAATTTTAGCCTATTTTAATACAATTCAAATAATCAAATTGTGCTTAGACTCAGGGAATTATTTTCACCGGACATTAAGACCGGAGAGAGTAAATATGTCGGACTTCAACAGATTTTGCCGGTCAAATACCGGTAATTACCGGCTAACGGAAACGCGGGTATATATATTTGTATTCATATTTTTTTTATATCTCATTAGATAAAACAGATGATTGCAAATCATCCATTGGGGACATCATTTGTAGTTCAAGAAAGGTAAAAAATCACAATATATCACAATATCGTGACTCTAGTATCGTGATACTGTCATATCATGGGGACTGTGTTGACTCCCGCCCATATTAATCTGTACTCATTGTTGTCTATATTATTATAATACAACATGATCCTAGTGAAAGATGATAAATGGTCAAATTGTATTATTGCCCACCCCTACTCTCCTGTCTGATACTCAACATGGATTTGCATTCCATTTTTACTTCATTATTCAGTCTGAAAGTAATTCCAGTCTGGCGGATTCATGTTTTATTTTTCTGGCCATACAGACCTGTACACGTCTAGTCTAGTCTGCCTAGTAACAGACGCTGATTGGTCCAGTTGGAATTAGGGTTGGGCATCGTTTGGATTTGAACGATTCCGGTTCCGGTTCCGATTCTCCATATCGATTCCTGTTCTAAACGATTCTCGGTTCCGATTCTTTGAGGTGCAGGTCAAAACAGGTCACAGCTTATTTCACAGGAAAACATTTTTGAATTTTTTTTTAATTTTTTTCATACTATTCACATTTCCAGTTGACTTGATACAGTTTAATTTGGTTGCTGTACTGTAACTAGGGTATTAATTAACAAAGTACATTTTTTTTTTTTTATCGAAATTAAGAATCGAAATGCAAGTATGTTACATCCGGTTCCAGAACCGGAAGTTAGGAACCGGTTCCTATTAGAACCGTCTTTCGGTGCCCAACCCTAGTTGGAATTCCAACCAGAGGAAGCAGCAGGACCAGACCCTAAAAAAAGTAATCAGGAATAGAATCTAGTGATTCAGATGCTGAATCCAGCCGAACTCTCCTGTATGGAAATGCCACACTCCATCCCCCAACTTCTTCGTTGGTTCAGGGATTTGAACCGGTGTTCTGCGAAATTCTACTACTTCCTTGAAAACTGCTGCCGTAGCGCGACTCGATAGACGCGTCTGCAAAATTCTACTACTTCTCCATTGCTATACAGACCAGGGTCGGGATAAGTATTATTAACACACAAGTGATTTTTGATGCATAAAAAGTGATTTTAAAACAAGATAACGCTAAACTCAGGCCTATATCTTTTGACAGCTGGGTGTCGTCACGTTCACTCTCCGAACTACAACAGGTGTACGACATTGTATCATCTACTTTATACATACTTTATACATTCTGCTGCAAAGCCAATTGCATGCAAATATTTACATGCTTATACAGTAATAAGTTATGTATGTACAAATATGTTTAAGATATTGCTCACCATCAATAAGACTCAACAAGACGTTCTGCAGTAGAATATTGTTGAGTTAAAACGCGTGAAAAGCGATTGTGGGTCATGCGCAAGCGTTCCTCTCTCACCTTTCGACAGCTTGTCTCTGTTCAGCATCCCCTTCTTGTCTCCACAGGTGACGGGCAGCTGCGTCTTATATAAGGCCCAGTTCCAGATGTCCCTTTTCTCTCCCTTCTTCAGAGGAGACGCTGGGGATCAAAACATGACGGGGTGACTCATTTGGGCTCCCGCGCTTCTCTTGGGGTCAAAACCTTTTTAAACAAAGAGGCCTATTAGGATGTTAGATCCTAATATGAAAAACTGTGTGATTTGGTGTTCTGTGCCTTCCTTGCCTTTGTTTATTTGGCTGCTATCTATTTTATGCTTATTTTATGTCTGCACGTTATGCATTGCTCTTGATCAGCCACTTTTGTGCTCATTTTATGCCTGTCTTTTGTTGCTGCAATTCTTGTATGAAAGGTGCTATATACAAATACATGTATTATTATTATTATTATTATTATTATTATTATTATTATTATTATTATTATTATTATTATTATTATTATTATTATTATTATTATTATTATTATTATTATTATTATTATTATTATTATTATTATTATTTCTTTAACATTTCTCTAACACCTTTCTTTGGGTTCTACAACTAATAATTAAGTACCTTGGAACTAGGGATGTTGGGATTAACCGGTTTTGCCATAACTGTGGTTAAATAATGTCACGGTTTCATAACCATAAGGTTTGTAAAAGCTATGATATCTAGCTATGGTGTCCTGCATCTCATGTCATTCTGTCAGTAAACTCTATCCTTAATCAAAGACACTGTTGTCCGCCTCCGTGAATAATATCTAGTAAAATTATTTAATTTATTAATCAGCTATATTAGAAATATTCTAAAATCATTAAGTCTGCTATAGGTGTCTCTCTCTCTCTCTCTGACATGGATTAAGCTAATTTATTTTTATTCACTTTTAGTCAAAAATGATTTCTTATCCTCTGAAGAGTCCTTTACCAAGTCAATGAAATATCCTCCCTCATCAAATATGTGGTGGCATATTTCATCGTCAAGGACATGATGCCATTTCAGATTGTGGAAAAGAAAATACCATAATCGTGGAAACTGTGAAACTGATATTTTCTCTGACAATAATCATGCCACCTGAATCCCATATTGTGACATCCATACTTGGAACTAATGAGGAATGATGTTAACTCTTTCAGTGCCACTCACGAGATTTCTCGTGTTTTTTTATAGGTGGTTTCTAGCCACTCACGAGATTTCTCGGATTTTTATTTTTTTTTTTTTATTTTGCGATCTGAAAAATTATTGCATCACCCGAGCCTACCCGAGTATAGCCGAGGGGCGCCAACGATCACTGTGGAAAAAAGCGCCCCCTGTCGTCTCCCAGATGACATAAGTGATTTTGGAATGGACTCAATGAAAATGAATGGGGAAAAAAATCCGGTACTCCACATTTTCCAGTTCACTGATCCAGCCGGGGTTACCACAGTTCATTCTGGAGCCTCAAATCCCCGCGGATTATAGAGATCTACTGTGTCGCGTTGGATCCATACACTTATCGATTTTTTCGAATGGTGATCAGGAATTGGAATATACCAGTTGGATACCATCTGATGTCAGGTAAGGACTCTGTGGCTGCGTTTACATGGACAGTTTATTCCCCTTTTCATTCGGAATTAACGTTAAATCCTATTTAAAGTTATCATGTAAACATCTGAAAATACTTAATTCCGAATGAAAATGGCCATTCCGAAATAAAATCCATTCCGATGTAAGTGGCCGGTTTATTCCGTTTATCATTCCGAATTAAAGCTTTTCCTGTCCATGTAAACGCTTTTTCGGAATTAGTTCCCCCCGGTCTTTCTGCACATGATCGCGCATAGGCTACAGTACACATAGATGATCGCGAACAGGGGCACATATTGTTCCATAGCATACGCCTTCAGTTGATCATGACAAATCCTCTCTTACCTTGACGATTAAAAAGCCCCCATAATTTAGTAAATAAAGCTGTAGCCAGCCAGCTAGTATTGATGCTATACAAAATGCTATCCACAAAATAGCTACATAGCTAACCAACTAAATACAATGGTATCCTGAGGTAACGTTAGATACAACGTTTGCTAGTCAAAATGACTGGACACACACAGGGACAAGTTAAACATCAATCAATTAATTTATTCCAACAGGTAGTTTGAGCTGCATGTGAGCCGCGGTCTTTCTCTCCTCTCCTTTGGAAACGAATGATGATACGTTAGCTAGAAAAAGCACAGAACCGGCCGGCAAAAGTGAAGCTGCTAGCAACAGACACTATAATACTTCCGTCACGGGATTTCAAAATAAAAGAGCGACGTCTAAAAGCACCGTAAATAGGTTTATTTTGTACATTATCTAACGTTAACACAAACCTAAACTAACTTTAGATTAGTTTAGGTTCGTGTATAGATATATATATTAGATATTGTAAAGAATAAACGTATTTACGGTGCTTTTAGACGTCGCTCTTTTATTTTGAAACCCCCCGCCCGGAAGTAAAAATTATGCTTATTTGTCTGCTTGTATCAATGGGTTGCTACATACGGGGTACAATGTTACATAGGCTGTGCGTCGATGTTGCAGAAGCATAAAGGCCTGCAACACCTTTGCTTTGTCGATGTTGTGGTGCAGTTGCTTTGAAGTTGCTGTAGCATTTAGAGGCCTTTAACGTTAGCAGAATAGACACACCGAGAGTCTGGTTAATGTTGTTTGGTACGCTAGCACAGTAGCTGAGAATACCGGTCGCAGCTGTTTGTTTACTTCTGGTAAACGTAATGACGTTAACATCCTGTTTACGTTTACCCAATCAGAAGCCTTCCCAGCCCCAAACCTTACGATGACTCGAAAACTCCCGATTAGACAGTGACTTTCATGTAAACACCTTGTCGGAATTAAGATTTGACATGTAAACTCGCATGATTTTTTTTTACATCCGAATGATTTGATTCCGAAGTTATAATTCGGAATTAAAAGTCACCATGTAACCGCAGCCACTGTTATCAGTGGTAGGATAATCGGAGTAAGTTTGATGAAGTTATAAGCTGTTTTGTGAAATGTCTTCTTTCGGTTTCATTGTAAAAGTCCGAGAGGAAATCAACGGGGCGATTATCAGTACGCGGCCGTAATGTGCGTGCGTGCACGTATAATATTGATCATCTAGCGTTTATTTGAAAACGATTCATAAAAAGGCCGACAAATATCAACGTTGTGGAATATTCCACTAAAAGACGATTTTCATAGAATGCTCCAGAATGAGCTGTTTTTTATATCAAAACGGGGGCTTTTCTAACTGCTCTGAAACGGAAACGACGCGATAAAAAAAGAATCTGCCTTCACAGCACTGACTGGAAAATAGTATTTGATAATGCGATGGGCAGATTAGACACATAGCCATAATTTAAAACATAGATTAGGCGATATTAACGTTAACATTGGCGCGGATGGTGGCATTCAAGCGGTAAAACGGAAAACCAGGCATGGCATTGAAAGAGTTAACATAGTGTAGGGACAAATATTATTGAAATTATATTGTCATTCAACTTTTTTTAATTGATGATTAACAGGTAGACTATTGACCATATTCACATGGTGGTCATTTTAAGATGGGGAGAGGGTGGAAATTAACCCAATACAATGGAAAGGTGATTAAAATGGATATAACATATATAAATTAGTACTACTGGGTGTAGTGCTAATCAGATGTATGTACAGAGTTGTAATACCAATATGTATTGACAGTATGGTAAGAGTAGGTAAGAGATGTGTACAGATATAGTATCTACAGATATGTAAAAGGAGTATGTGCAGGTATGTGACAGGTGGACCGTGGATATACATATATATGGTAAGAATAAATATATATATACACTGTTACGGACGGTGTCCTTATGTATGTATATAGAGGGAGTAATGTATGTTATCTGTTGTATGTGTGTATATAGGCATGTTTTGGTTGTTCTGTTTTCATCTCCCTCCTGTGTAACATATCCCATTCTCAGGTGTCTCCCAGTTGCAGCACCAGCAGCCAGCTGGTCAATCAGCAACTCACCCCAGTGCAACGGCAGGTGAAGCTGATTCTGCAATCAACATCTACTCTCCCTTCATATACCCATTTTGTGTGCAGTGTTGGTTAGCTCTTTTGGCTCAGTGTGGTGGTGGGTGTCTCTCTGTCTTTGGTGATAATTCTGTGTGTGCCTGCGTGGACCAAACCCTGTGTGGGGTATATATACTGTTGGCCCTGTTTTGCCATTTGCCACTGTATGTGGGGTATGTATATTGTTGGCCATTTTAGATTCATCCTACACTGTGAGCTATAGTTAGAGTGGTGATTCATCCTACACTCTAAGCTTTGGAGTTAAAGTGGTGTTCATCCTACACTATGAGCTACATGGTTAGAGTAGTGTTTCTTTATATAAACGGTACATTTGGTAGAGCTGGTGAAAGCTCTGGTTCACTTCAGTGTGTTTTGGTGTTCTTTAGTTTGTTGTACATTTCTGTAGTAACCCTTTGTATATTTGTTTCCCTTGTGTCACCCAGCCTATGGTGATTGCTTTTCTTTGTATTAATCTTTTGTTTCGCACACAGGGACATTGAGGACAGGAAGATACCCTGGGTCTACATTTTGCATCACGTAGGTGACCTACTGTTAAAGACACCAGCCTTAGAAGTGAGCACCACCACCTGTACTTTTGGGCGTCCGCGCCTGTAAGGGGGGGTGGGCTTTAATTTGCTTTTGATATTTCATTTGGTGCTCACTGGTAAGTCCTCCTTGCTCTCTGTGTTGCTGATTTGTGTTTTTGTCAAATAAATATTATTATTTTGCAAATTGTCTTCTGAGTTTTGTGTCACTGCACCCTCACCTACCCTGTCTGTGGCCTTGTGTTGCCTCTCCCTACGGGGGTGCGTAACAACACTTATATACAGCATTATTGTACATGCTATACAGTTTTTTTTGGGTTATATGCAGGTGTAAATTGTAATAGTAGGTATATAAGATGATTATATGCAGGTAAATACAGACAGATGGATATGGATATATATATATGTGGTAAATATAAATATATTCACTCATTATCTCCTATAGGTACATTGTTATTGTGCACCCTAAAGAAAAGTGCTACCTACGTTTATTTTTATAATTTTGTATTAAGAAAAATTGGGACCCAAATGAGAAATGCATAATTTCTCAAGCAAGATGCTGAACCCCTGCCTTCCCTAACATTACATTACAACATTACCTAACAGGGTGCCATGGATGTTAACCTTGGACTCTAACCTCCATGGTGGAGTGTGTAATAGTTTCCTGGGAGGAATAGGGGAGAACGGGGATGGTTGTCACACGGGTAGGTTGTCGCATTCATTATATTTCACCACCAGAGGGTCCTGTCTCCCATATTTTGGTATTTAAATGTCCAGAATTGGGGTCAGAGTTCACCTACATTGTCATCTTTGGAGTGAAACAGCTGAACTTGAGGTGAGAGGACTTTTTGTGTTTTTCATGTCCATTTGTAAATATTCCACTACTCAGTATTTTTCTTCTAGGCTTTTACACAATTGGTTTATAATGAAACAATTATTACCCTTAAAAAGTGTGAAGGGATAGCTATAGTTTAGATTGTTGTTAGCTAGCTAACTAGTTGTTAGATGGCTGTTAGCCTTGATATCAGGACATTCCAGTTGGGGTTGGTTGTCACATTTTCTTTGGGGTTGGTTGTCACATGTGTGTAGGCTATTATTGTTAGGCCGATTTATTGTGTTATTTTGTTATATAGGATGGCCTAAAGATGTGTTTCCTGGTTATGTTCATGTTAAGATGCATTAAGTTATGTATTTGTCAACTTGTCAATGCAATTAAACCTTCAAATTTAGTGCTGCCTTCTTGTCTTCTTTTTAAGATTTTCCCCCATTAAAACACATGGTGACAACCAACCCCATAGTGTGTGACAACCATCCCCATGATGGGGTTGGTTGTCACAATGTGACAGAGTGTCTTTGATAGGTACTCTTTGTTACAGTACGTTGGAAAATTAGAGGGATACACATTTCAAGCCAACATCTTAAAGCGGAGATGAAGCAGTGCGATAAATACATATTCATAGCATCACATTAGTATTTAGATAAGCCACAGAAGAAGTCACGTTATAAAAATAAGCAGTTTCTAAGAAAAAACGATTTGTTGTGTACATTTCTGAAGCATTTAGCATTATGGGCGCGGCCATTTTGTTGCTGACGTCATACCGTGGCTTGGGTGTATACACTCTGGTTAGCTGCCTATATTGAATGGGTCAGTCAGCAAATAAAATGTTGCCTACAAAACAACGGGACCGCGGTGGTTCTGTTTGTATTGCTCCTGGCTGTTCAAACTAATTTTACCATGTGAGAGAGAGGAAAGTTGGTTAATTTCCACAAACTACCAGTGAAAAAAACAGTGTTGTTGACATGTTGGCTCGGGCTGCCTGCACCCAGACGGCGCGACCAGCCTGTTGGACAGGGAAGGAGGATCTGCAGCGAACACTTCATTGCCTCGGATTATGTTGTTGGGGTGGGATGTTTGTCCAGAAGACCACTAATCAGCTGAAGCCGGACGCGGTTCCCTCGGTCTTCGACAGACAGACCGGCGTTAGCTCTCGGGGCACGGCGTTAGCTCTCGCTAGCTAGCGTTAGCAACCGGAGCGTCGCGGAGCATTCAGCCTGCTGGCTACACAGCTTGTGTAGCCAGCAGGCTGAATGCTCCGCGACGCTGGTTGAAGTGGGTCTAGGTAGCCAGCAGGCTGAATGCTCCGCGACGCTGGTTGAAGTGGGTCTAGGTAGCCAGCAGGCTGAATGCTGGCAATGCGGTTGTTCATTCACCGGCTTCAGTGCGCCGCCCGCGGCTTGACTCGGTTCAGCGTTCACCCTGATGTAAAGTAGCGATTTTTATTGTTTTGTCATGACAACCCAATTACATAATCCAACATATGTGTAAAGAAACAACATATTCCAGTTAACGGAATATTTTTTAATGATTCATTACGGTATAAATTAGGTTAACTGGAGCCAGCGGGGCAATGCGGTTGTTCATTCACCGGCTTCAGTACGCCGCCCGCGGCTTGACTCGGTTCAGCGTTCACCCTGATGTAAAGTAGCGATTTTTATTGTTTTGTCATGACAACCCAATTACATAATCCAACATATGTGTAAAGAAACAACATATTCCAGTTAACGGAATATTTTTTAATGATTCATTACGGTATAAATTAGGTTAACTGGAGCCAGTTTTTGTCATGACAACCCAATTGCTAACGCTAGCTAGCGAGAGCTAACGCCTGGCCCCGGCTGGTGCCAACTAGCTAGCGATCGCTCCCGAGAGCTAACGCCGGTCTGTCTGTCGAAGACCGAGGGAACCGCGTCCGGCTTCAGCTGATTAGTGGTCTTCTGGACAAACATCCCACCCCAACAACATAATCCGAGGCAATGAAGTGTTCGCTGCAGATCCTCCTTCCCTGTCCAACAGGCTGGTCGCGCCGTCTGGGTGCAGGCAGCCCGAGCCAACATGTCAACAACACTGTTTTTTTCACTGGTAGTTTGTGGAAATTAACCAACTTTCCTCTCTCTCACATGGTAAAATTAGTTTGAACAGCCAGGAGCAATACAAACAGAACCACCGCGGTCCCGTTGTTTTGTAGGCAACATTTTATTTGCTGACTGACCCATTCAATATAGGCAGCTAACCAGAGTGTATACACCCAAGCCACGGTATGACGTCAGCCATGACGTCAGCAACAAAATGGCGGCGCCCATGTTGAAAACAGGGATATTATATTATATTTTTCAGACAAATAAGATAGATTTCACATTTGATTATAGAACCCTGTCTTACACAAGGTACACAACAAACAAACTAGGATCACATTGCTCACTGCTTCATCTCCACTTTAAAGCTTCAATTTAATGTAGGAATGACTATTGAAAGATGTTTTGATGATGAACAATTCACACTAGAGTAAAAAGTGTGACAACTATCCCCGTTCTCCCCTACTGTATGGGGGAAAAGTCTATTCCTGATTACACGGTGTGTATTGAGTGAGTGAGTGATTCAAATCCATATACTGTATATGCCTGTGACCCATTTAAGATTCCGACCCATGGTTCAAGAAACCAAACATTATGTGATTCAAAACCATCCTTAGTGTCACGGCAACAATAGCTGGTGAGGGAGGAGGAGAGATTTCTTCACTTCCCCCACTCAGATTTTTCCAAGACACCCCAGGGTTTTCAGCTCCTTATGAAGACTTTTTTCCATCTCGCCTGAGTCCTATGTGGTCAATATCAATATTTGAACAAGATAAAAACCAAGGAGTGACTGTAAGCCTATAGAGGTAAAAGACTGACTCCAGCTTAACAAGCTCATCACTGTGATCTGAGATGAGGATGTGCAGCCTATTTGGCAGGAAATGGTATAATGGGATACTAGGGCTGGGCAATTAATCAGATTTAATTTAATTTTAGCTTTTATTTTGGCTTTTAAAACAAGATAGGTGAGAAGATATTTGTTGATTTAGTTGAAAATTCCATAGCTATTTGTGATTGTGTAGATAGCAGAGGAGAGTGAAACATAATTTATACAGCCTACATTCTTTCAATGTGCTAACTTCTACTGAATACATTATTTGTAGACTTTTGCTCCACAAATTCTACCCTAGACATTCTACCCTAACAGAGGCATTCTACCCTAACAGAGACATTCTACCCTAACAGAGACATTCTACCTTAACAGAGGCATGCTACCCTAACAGACATTCTACCCTAGCAGAGACATACTACCTTAACAGAGACATTCTACCCTAACAGACATTCTACCCTAGCAGAGACATGCTACCCTAACAGAGACATGCTACCCTAACAGAGACATACATTCTACCCTAACAGAGACAGAGAGACTTCGGCTCAGCTTCTTCCCCCAGGCCATCAGAGCCTTGAACACTGAACTATCCACGCACAAGCACACGCTCACACACTAGCAGCCACTTTAACATGAGCACACACACACTCATGCTGCACACACTCACACTTATGGACACTTTACAGAAGGAAAGGTCACTTTAAGAATAGTATAGTAGAGCTTGAGATTGTATAATATAGCATTGTATAGCAGTGTACATAAAGACCCAGTGCCTCATCCGTAGCTAACAGTGTACTGCACTACCACAGGACCTAGCATGTCCTACCATGCTCTGTAAATAACTCATGTACAGATACCGATATGCCCTACTTTGTCTACTTGTTTATTGCACAATGTCGCTCTTGGTTGGATTCTTATTATATATTATTACTATTGTATTATGCACATCGTTGCGGGCAAGACCCCCCGCATTTCACTGTATACCTGTATGCCGTGACAAATAAAACTCTTGTATCTTGTATCTTGTACCCTAACAGAGAAAGTCAACCCTAACAGACATTCTACCCTAACAGAGGCATGCTACCCTAACAGAGACATGCTACCCTAGCAGAGAAAGTCAACCCTAACAGAGACATTCTACCCTAACAGAGACATTCTACCCTAACAGAGACATGCTACCCTAACAGAGTCATGCTACCCTAATAGAGACATTCTACCTGGCAACCCTAACAGAGCCATACTACCTGGCAACCCTCATAGAGACGTTTTATCCTAAAAGAGACATTCTACTCTAACAGAGGCAGTCTACCCTAACAGAGAAAGTCAACCCTAACAGAGACATTCAACTCTAACAGATACATTCTACCCTAACAGCGACATGCTACCAGGCAACCATAACAGAGACATTCTACCCTAACAGAGAAAGTCAACCCTAACAGAGAAAGTCAACCCTAACAGAGACATTCTACCCTAACACTAAACAGATACATTCTACAGACGTTCTCAGTTGAGGCCTGTTCTCTCCCACAGTGAGAGTGAAGCCTGGGACTCACAGTAATTTGGCTTCTCTGGTTTCTTCCTCTTGCGCGGAGTGAGCTTGGATGACGGGCCTGGCTGTTCCTCTTCATCAACCACGTTTTCTTGATTCAATCTTCGTTTTTTCTCCCTCTTTTCAGTCTGCTCTTCCTTCTCCTCTTCTGGAGGCCTATTCCTCTTCTTCTCCTCTTGCTCTTTCTTTTCCACCTTCTCAGGTAGCTTCTCAGAAAACTGGAAGGATCCTGTGTTTAAATAGTAGATATGAAATGTTGCCATTATGTTTCAGTGACAAGTGTGTAATCCATCTGTTTCATAATCATCCTTCTCATCCTCATGAATTTACTACAATCCTTCTCATCACAACTAATACCATAATCATCATCATCATTTGTGAATCATATTCCTCGTCCTCCTCCTCATCATCTGCAAATCATTTCCCTCCCAATCAGCCTCATCATTACCTTCATCATTTTTTATGACTTATACTTTATTGCATATTTTTTCTTTTTGCACACAGTACTTCAGGACAATACAATGAATGACATATTTTGCATCAGCATGGGTCAGTCCTGAAGGACAACATAGACACCTGGACCCCTAACGTCTAGGTTACACTGATACCCCCCATATGGGGGGGAAGACAGAAAAAAAATAAAAATAAAAAATAAAGACATTAGAATAAGTAAACCTAAACAAACGAAAAATTCTACCATAACAAAAAATAAATAAAAAATAGAAAGATAAATTAGACTAAGCCGAGAATATAATGGGAAGTACCAAAACAGAAATAAAACACCAAACAAAAAAATTAGTGCTGTCAGGCGATTAAAAAAATTAATCTAATTAATTACAGGATTTGTAATTAATTAATCTAATTAATCGCATTTTAATCGCATAACCATTTTATGCCTGATATTCTATATTCTATAATCATATTTCAAATTGCATGTGTCCGGATGGCAGAATTCAGTACTGTATCTACAAAATCATCTTCCATCTATTAATTTGCTTAGATTTTTCAGGTCTGGTCAATTTGAGCATGGTGTTATTCACAGTCAAAGATAAAAAAAAAAATTATTGATATTCTCATTTGGTTCATTACAATTTACTCAAAATAAAATTGTCATTCAATCAATCACCGCGCAGATTGATTGATTGAATGAAAATGTTATTAACAGATTGCAGAATGGGTACAATACAGTACGGCACACAATTGTTAAGGTGTGCAGACCAGAGAAAGACTTTCGTCTTGTTTACATCAGGGTCCCCCATTTTTTATTCATAATGAATTGTAAGTAAGGGTGCCACTTGCTCCGTACAATCCATTCTTTGTGGATCTAGCCCACAGTATTTCTGACACTGGGAATACATTCCCTGAGATTCATAGATGTCACTAGAATCAGATACCAAGAACATGCAAATGGACCATATTAAAAAAAAAAAAACGTCTGTAAATGTGTATTCTACATTCTTATGGAATGAATGATAAAAAAAAAGAAAAAAAAAAAAAAAACTTTTTTTTGTAATTAATTTTGAGTTAATTTTCATAACGCGATAATTTGCTGTGTAATTAATTAATCTAATTAACGCGATAAATTGACAGCCCTAAAAAAAAAAAATCTACATTAAAACATAGAGCTATGTTGTCTACATAAACATGGTGCATTTGTCAGGTATTATATACTCATGTGCATCGTCGCTGTCTTAGACAAGTGTGCCCCTCCTCCTTTTATAGTGAATGAAATTGCAAATATTTCCCCCATTTGCTAATATATTTGTCTCCTTTCTCTCCTAAACTAAAAGATATTTTCTCATAGGCAGCTACCCTACCCAGTTCTCCACTCCACTCTCGGAATGACGGGCCTTCTGGTGCCTTCCAGCCTCTCATTATGATCTGTTTGCCTATCATAATACTAGTCTGTATCCAATCAGCTAGGGGCTTTGCGATATGGCTAAGACTGCAGGGATCCCCCAGGATATATAAACCAGAACAGAAATCATACTCCGTCCCTGTGACCTCTGTGATGTAGTCATGTATGTTACTCCAGAAGTCTCTGGTTTTCGGACATGACCAGAGTGCATGGACTAGGTCCCCCTCCCCTGTGTGACATTTCCAGCAATCTGGGTTCTCTTTCAGGCCCAGTCTATACATTTTAGAGGGGGTCCAATAAATGCGGTGGAAGATCTTGAATTGTATTAGCCTTGTTCTAATATCCCTGGACACCTGTTTGGGGATCCCCGAGATTATATCCCAGTCCTCTTGCTCAAATGTGACCCCTAGATCCTTTTCCCAGACTATTTTGAGAGCAGAGGATATCCCACTGCCCTCCCTGTCGATAAACATGGAATAGTAGACCGAGGCCTCATGTCCCAACCCAGAAATAGCCTAAATCTTTTTCAGCAGGTCTGTACCCTGGGGGAGGGTCTGTGGTAGAGCTGCCGCGATAACCGCATTACCGCGGTATCGCTGTTGCATCACGCTCACCGCAGAGTTAGGCTGAATACCGCGTCACCGCTGTTTTTTATCATAATAATAAAGTTGGCTTGCGGCTCTGCAGATATACCCTACTCGGTTCCAAGCGACCCTATTGGTCCAGCCTGGCTCTGCGGCTCTGCAGATACCCCCTACTCGACGCCTCTGAACGAAAACAGAACGCCGCCATCTTTACTGCCTCGCTAAGGATGCATTTCATTCAGGATTTGTTTGCGACAGAACCAAGTGCAATAAACAAAAAAGAATGGATTCACTGTGTATTCTGCCTTATTTATTGATGAAACAAAACCGACATCAACCCAATTTACCACCGAGCGGAGAGTTTAGTGTCACAACAAGATCGCTGATGTGTTAAGTTTGTTGTTGTTATCCGATATACACGAGAGGTAACGTTAAACCCGGGTTTGCTTGGTAGAATACACAATGAGAGGTAACGTTAGCTTTGGCAGAATAGACGCAACGAGAGTCTGGTTAATGTTGTTATTGATTGATTGATTGAAACTGTGTTAAACTCTGGCTTGCTGCAAGCCCTCGGACATCTATGCCCATGGAGCTTTCAGTGTACACAAGCGAGCGGCGGCGGCCCCGCCTGCATCCCCATTCCCCAAACGGAGTAGTACCTGGCTGCAGTGGAAAAGGAACGAAGTACCAGGTGCCTAAAGCGGGTCGAGTCGAGTAGGTAATATGCACTGGAAAAGCGCCATTAGACTAGAGGCAGGCTATAAGAGTAGACTACTAAAAAAAAAAAAATGCATTCAAACTTTTTTTTTTTTTTTTGTGCGCACTGTGCGGTAATTACCGCGGCGGTAGGAAATATTGCGCAAATTCGTGCGGTAAGGAAAATATCAATACCGCGGCAGCTCTAGTCTGTGGCGAGCCAAATGTGCCTATGAGAAGATGCCTCAATTGTAAATATCTCCAAAATTGATTGTTGGCCAGCTGATATTGTTGAATCAGTTTTTCAAAAGATTTGAATGCATCGTCTTCATAGAGGTCCCCCAGGGTGAGGATGCCTTTGTCTATCCATTCCTTCCACATAAAGGGGGATCTGCATATACACAATTTTGGGTTGGCCCATAAGCCTGCTGACAGGCTTAAATGTGGGTTGATATGAAAGATGCGAGACACCTTCTTCCATACGGCCTGTATGTGAGAGATGATAGGGTGAGTTCGGGCAGTTGGTGGTAATTTAGCTGTAATATACGACAGTGGGGGCAGCCGTGTGTATACCGACTGCTCCATTATGTACCATGGAGGCGCTCTCTCAGGGGGCAGGGCCCACTGTGTCATATGTCTGAAACTGTAAGCATAATGATATAGTAATAATTTGGGGAGACCCAGGCCACCTCTGTCCACAGGCTGTTGTAGTTTACCAATACGCATCCTGGGTCTTTTACCGTTCCACAGGAATGTGTTGCATATTCTATCAAATTGTTTAAAATACTTGCTAAGTATTGCTATCGGCAGTGACTGGAGAAGGTAGTTTACTCTGGGAATACAGTTCATCTTAAGAACATTAACCTTTCCCCATAGTGACAAGAAAAGGGGAGCCCATCTCTCCACATCCGCTGAGATTTTGCCTAGTAGTGGGTCAAAGTTGACACTAACAATGTCATTTACTTGCTTGGGGAAAAGAATCCCTAGATACCGAATACCCTTTTCAGGCCACTGAAAGGAGCCACCTTTAAATAGTGATTTGGGGCAGTAGGACGTTAGGGGAAGAGCCTCCGACTTCGACCAATTAACCTTATACCCTGAAAATCTTGAGAATGTATCTATTGTCTTGAGTAGTGCGGGTACAGCATTGCCTGGGTCTGTAACAAAAAGCAAAATGTCATCTGCATAAAGCATACGTTTTTGGGCCGTGCCCCCCACTGTAACTCCAGGGAAACTTGGGTCCTTACGTATAGCTGCTGCCAGGGGCTCAAGCGCTAAACAGAAGAGCAAAGGAGAAAGGGGTGGCGTGTCCCGCGGCCTAGTTTGAAATATGAGGAAATTATCCCATTTGTTTGCACCGCTGCCTCCGGTTGGTTATACAACAACAACTTCACCCATTTTATAAAGGTCTGACCAAAACCAAACGCCTCCAGGGTTGAAAATAAGTACTCCCATTCTACGCTGTCAAACGCCTTTTCCGCGTCCAGTGAGATGGCGGCCGTTGGTTCATTATCGCTACTGACTGCCCACATTACATTGATAAGGCGTCTGACGTTATCAGACGAATTTCTTTTGCGAATAAACCCAACTTGGTCAGGATGCACCAGGGAGGATATTACTCCATCCAAACGGTTTGCCAGTATTTTGGAAAGCACTTTTACATCCTGGGAAATCAGGGAAATTGGACGATAATTCTTGCACTCGGAGGGTTCCTTATCTTTTTTCAATATTAAAGATATCAAGGCCTGTGATAGGGTGGGGGGTAAATAGCCTCTATCCAAAGCTTCAATATACATACTCTGCAGTAGAGGTGTCAACTCTGTTGAGAAGCATTTAAAGAACTCAGCTGTAAGACCATCAGGCCCCGGCGCTTTACCGGACGGCAATTACCTTCATCATTGATTGATTGATCGATTGATTGAAAAGTTTATTAACAGATTGCAGAATGGGTACAGTACAGTACAGCTCAATACATACAATTGTTAAGGGGATGCAGACCAGAGAAAGACTTTCGTCTTGTTTACATCAGGGTCCCCCATTTTCAATTCATCATAACATATATGACATACATGACATACAGATAGACAGTACTGCTACATCTATACATTTATGACATATCAGATTTGCAAATACAGTACTGTTTGTGATACAAAAAGTGTCCAGAAAAAGAGTGTATATACATTTGACGTAGAAACTGTACATTGGAGGAGGTTGGGTGGGTGGGGTGGGGTTGGTGGGTGGGGGCTGTACATTGGAGGGGGGGGGGGGGGGGGTTGGGGTAGGGGGGGACACACTGTACACTGTACATTGGAATACTGACAAAGCCATACTTGGTAATTTACTGTACAACTGGGTTAAGACATTTGTAGGGGCCAGTTTCGAATTGCAGTCTCCCGTAGGTGTTCTTTGAGAGTGTTTTTGAAGGTGGGTAGTAGTGATTCACATTGATGTGGCATAATTGCGAAACGTGTTTAGTCCCTTGTTTGAGCCGAATCTGGGTTTAACATGATTTGTGGAGCTCCCTCTGGTGTTGTGATCGTGGTATTCACTGACCTTTGGGAAGTATTTTGACATGAACATGGGTACCTTGGTCGCGTAGTGTATCTTGTAGACCAGGCCCATTGCAAGTTGCTGTACTCTGTCGTCTACTCTAAGCCATCCTAGGTTGTCAAAGTGGGCCGGGGTGAGGTGGGTTCTAGGAGTCAGGTCAAGCAGTAGTCTGACTAGCTTGTTTTGAGATGTTTGTAATTTGTTTTTTAGTGCCTTTGAGGTGCTTTGGTACCATGAAGTGCAAGCATAGTCGTAGTACCCTTGAATGAGTGCTCCTGCCAGAGTCTTCAGGGTATTCTTGTTTACCAGAGAGGAGATCCGGTACAAGAATCGAGTTTGTTGGTTGACTTTTTTTATTACATTGGATGCCATTTTGTCACAGGAAAGATTAGCCTCTAGGATGGAACCTAGGTAGGTAATTTCATCTTTCCTTGTGACAATATTGTCACCCACTGTAACCGAGAAGCCGTCGGTCTTGCTGAGTTTGTTATTTGAACCGAAGAGTATGGACTCTGTTTTGCCCATGTGTAATGATAGTTTGTTGTCGGCGAGCCATATGCAGATTTTGCCTAGTTCCGAGCTGAGGGCTTTTTCAACCTGTAACTTGTTCTTGTCAGAGACCAGCAGGGCTGAGTCGTCTGCAAACAGGAACAAGTTGCAGTCACAAGCTGACGACATGTCATTTGCATAAATTAGGAATAGTAGCGGTCCTAGTATGCTTCCTTGTGGAACACCACAGCTCACTGTGAGGGGGGGGGATAGGGTACCGTTTACCTCCACCATCTGTTCTCTCCCCTCCAGGTAGGATTGTATCCAGCTCACTGATAAACTATCAAAACCTATTGCTTTTAGCTTGTCAATCAGAATGGTGTGACCTCTTGTTTGATGTGGTCGTTCAAATAGAGAAGGCATGTGTCAGTGGAGTGGGATGTTCTGAAGCCAGATTGGAATTCGTAGATTAGATTTTTTTCCGCGAGGTACTTTTCGATCTGTTCGTATACTATTTTTTCCATGACTTTCGAGATGGATGTAAGGATAGAAACAGGGCGGTAGTTGCCTGGGTCTAGTTTGCTGCCCTTTTTGTGCAGGGGTGTTACTCTCGCAATTTTGAAGTCCTTGGGGACGTGTCCCTGTTTTATGGAGAGGTTTATTATAGGGCTGGGCGATATGGCCAAAAACGTTATCGCGATAAAATTATAAAATTATTTTCATATAACTCGATATCGATAATTATCGTCGATATAATGTCTGTCAAGTTTAATTAACTTCTTATGCCCGGCGGCGATGGACGGGCTATTAATAGCATAGATATATATAATAGACTTGTTTTGCTGCTGCGAATGTCTCGAGTCGAGTTGATGTCGTCATCAGTCCGCGCACGTTAGCAGTTAGCCGACAAGCGGAGTATCTCATGACAATGTAATAAATATGACCCTAAAATACTCTCTTCCGCCCCAATATATTGAAACAACGTCCACTGTATACCCCACACTACTATAAACGTGGCCTCAGAATTCACGCCACACACCCACTCGGCACGTAAATATATAAAATAGCGCCGTGCAAGCTAATTAGCCTAGCAAGCCTTGTTGTTGAGTCCTACCTCTGGGTCTCCTTCCGGGTCTCCTTCGCTCTCGGCCATCTCCTTCACTGATTGGTTGTTAGTGCGTGTGCTCATATCCAAGCTTGGAAAATCGATATATCGAAACTTTGCGACCACGTTTCATGTTTATTTCGAGGAAATAATTTATCACGATAGTTATCGTTATCGTTTTATCGCCCAGCCCTAGTTTATTATGTGTGTGATGACTGGGGTGATGGCGGCTGCTGAGTCTCTGAGGAATTTGGAGGGGATGTTGTCATGGCCAGTGGCCTTGTTCGGTTGGAGGGCGCTCAGTTTTTTGAGTACCTCATCTGTAGTTACCATTTCCAGTTTGAAGTCGTCTTTGTGGACGCCTAGGTTCTTGTAGTATGCTACTATGTGTTCTACCCCATACTGCCCTGAGTGGGAGGGTAGTTTGTTTACCAGTGTGGTGGCTATGTTTGTGAAGAAAGTGTTTAAGTAATTGGCTACATCCAGTTTGTCTGTGTTGACCGTCTTTATGTTTATGTTTGAGAACCTTTTTTACTGCAGCCTAGTTGATTGTTGAGTAATTTCCAAAGTTCACATGGTTTATTTTTGTTTCCCTCAGTTTTGTCATTGATGAATTTTTTTTTAGCAGTTTTGATCATGGAGTTTACGTCATTTCTTAGTCTGTTTCTTTCTAGTTTGAGTTCAGTCACGTGGTCTTGGAGTTCACTGCTCGTGCTTTTGGCAAGCTTTGACTGACTTTTACGAAACTCAGAGCATTTTTTGTCTCTGGCTTTCATAGCGGTCAGTATTTCAGTGTGCATCCATGGCTCAGCGCGATTTTTTACCCTGGTGGTTCTTAGGGGGGCCATGTTGTTTAGTATTGATGAAAATTTGGTTTTGAAGCCAAGCCAGGTTTCTTCAACCAGTGTACCATTGAGTTCATCTGACCAGTCCAGACTCTCCAGTTCAAGGTTAAAGGCCTCGCTAGTGAGAGAAAACGGTGCTTTTTCAATGTATGTGATGTATAGATTGGGGGGAGGTGACCACAGCTAAAACGGTGATTGAAATGTGCATGGAAGACGGTGATATTGACGGTGGTGGAACCAGTGGTTTCACAGGCACAGGCCGCGTCAGCGAGGGTTTTGTTATGAATTCCTTGGAAGAACATCTGAGATTAGAGTGTACTGTCTCCCAGGGCAGGAGGGAGAGAGGTTCATCTTAATGAAACGTGAGTTTATTAGTGTTAAAGGTTATGCAGTTGTCATGACAACACGTCGCATGACAACCAGAAGGCGGGGCCGTCGTTGCGACGACGAACATCTATGAGTCGAACGGTGTTTCCGGGTGTAAGGCAGACTAGAATCAGACCAAGAGCGAGTAGGACTGAGATCACACAGACGACACTCTCTCCTCTCATTGAGAGGGGGGGGGAGGGGGGAGAATGCCACATCACCAGTAGCTTCGGCTACCACGAGGATGGTTAGGCTAACGAACAGGCCTGAACACTATTGGACTGAATCACAAAAGGACGATAGACGAACACACCGAAAGATCATTAGAATAGACTCTTCAAGGACGATACAATTTGATAACATCTGATAACATCTGATTATGAGGTTCTGTTTATAGCAATAAACCAACGCTTTTCCTCATAAGGTATCTCACGGTGTCGAAGTGTCGAATTCTTACGGAAGTGGAGAATTAGGAGGGTTTATGGATTGCACTAACGGGGGAGATAAGGATCTTATCTACCAGTATCGGAGACGTCAGGACCATTAAAAGTACACAACGCAGAGGAATTGGATGGAGGGCCAAACAGACGAAGACGTGATACTGGCCAGTTTGATCAGAATCTTACAGTTGGTGCCGATGACAGCCGGATTTGCAAGAGATTAAAACAACGGGAACAGTTGGTGCTGATGACAGCCGGATTTGCAAGAGATTAAAACAACGGGAACAGTTGGTTGTTGATGACAGCCGGATTTGCAAGAGATAAGAACAACGGATAAAGACTTTTTCAATAATGGGGCGACAGTGGACAACAGTCATCAATGTGTGGGAGAATCATGATCGAAGCAAGGCCGGCCAGCCCTGGGAGAGAGCGGCGAGTCGAGCGGTCATGAGGCGGACCAGCGCTGTAGGAGAAACAGCGCTCCGGAGAAAGATGTGAGTTCACTGTGCACACATGGTTGTTTTGATCTTTTAAGCCAAATAAAAACGAACGAAGATAGTGCATCCGTAAATAAGTAGCGACAGAGAAGCCAGCTGTGATAATATGAGCAGAGAGCCATGGTGAAAATCGAGGGTGTTATCTACAGAGAATGAAAAGCAAACGAGGCAGGCTGCACAGTTTTGGTTTAAGGAGGGTAAATGCGAGATGAGGAAAGGGGGGGGGGGGGCGCTTGAATCAGATCTAAAAATTGTTGATGGCGGGACTGTTTTCATAACAGAAGGAAAGTCGAAAGGAGATTGTACCAGTGTGTATTATGTCCGATCAGGCAAGAGTATTAGTCTGAGAAAGCGTCCCCTGATAATGGATAGGAAAGAGAGGAAAAACAGCTGTGTTTTTAGGCCTTGGAAGGAAGGGCAGCGTTCGTTTGTTGAGAGAGTAGCCATTTGCACCGAGTCAAAATGGCTGCAGAGCCACGAGGGGTTTAGAATCAGGAAGTGACACGTCAACTAAACCACCATAGAGGAGGAGTAGGTCGCCACCTAGTGGTGGAGGGGGGGTAGTGCTGGGGAGTTTTCATTACCCATAGGGGAATATTTAGCACAGAGAGTGGATTATTATTATAATAATAATATTAGATATAGAGTTTAATCATACAATGGATTAAATAAGAATTGCACAGACAGAGGAGGTGCAGTTATTTGAATGGGTTAATTATGGAATAAAGAGGGAAGTCCAGTGGGGCCTTCTCACACCTAATAAATAGGCAGAGTCTTGAGGGGACACGTCACCAGAAAGAACTGGCGCGCGCTGGGGGTCACCCGTGGGACAAACGTAGAGCGCCGAGTGGGTATCGTTTAGCTGCTGGTGTCACGCCGGAAGACAACAAAACAGGGAACAGCCCTGTAGGTTTAGATATGGGTGTGGAGAAGGTGGTAGACTAATAGCAAAACAAGGGAAGTCGAATGGACAGACAACTGCCGGTGTTGTGTTTCTGCTTTCAAGGGGGGAATGACACCGACAGCGATGACCAGGAGACAGACTGGAGGAGGAGGAAGCCGCAGGGGCCAGGCACCGCAGCCTGGTACACAGATCATCCGCAACGAGAGAGAGGAGACGGCGGCGGTGGAGGAGCAGATGTGGAGAGGACAGCCAGAGACACTGAGCAGTAGCAGACCAGGGGAGACATTTTTGCCTAGGGGACCGCGCCCTGGGAGGGGGACCAGCTCAGGAAAGGAGCCGTCACTGAAAGGGGCCCTTGCCCTAGAAGATGGGACCGGCCCAAGATGGGAGGTGTACTGTAAGAGGGAAGGGAGCGCTCTGATTTGGACGTGGGGTACCTAATAGGGGGGCCGAAGGGTTTAGGGTGTGTCGTCTGAAAAGTTGCAATCTGTGTTTTTCTCTGTCTCTCTCTCTCTCTCTCCTCCCTGACCGTTGTTTATCCTTTCTGGTTTGGGTGTGATGCGGGTAATGGAAAACAACAAGGCAAAACAGCAGACGGCGGGGCCCTAATTGTTATGAGTCCATTTTTGGGGTATAATTCATTGAAAAACCAAGTAGTCTGTTGATTCTGAAAGTTGATTGAGAATCAAAGGGGGGAATGAGAGAAAACAGTGCTTTTTCAATGTATGTGATGTATAGATTGGGGGGAGGTGACCACAGCTAAAACGGTGATTGAAATGTGCATGGAAGACGGTGATATTGACGGTGGTGGAACCAGTGGTTTCACAGGCACAGGCCGCGTCAGCGAGGGTTTTGTTATGAATTCCTTGGAAGAACATCTGAGATTAGAGTGTACTGTCTCCCAGGGCAGGAGGGAGAGAGGTTCATCTTAATGAAACGTGAGTTTATTAGTGTTAAATGTTATGCAGTTGTCATGACAACACGTCGCATGACAACCAGAAGGCGGGGCCGTCGTTGCGACGACGAACATCTATGAGTCGAACGGTGTTTCCGGGTGTAAGGCAGACTAGAATCAGACCAAGAGCGAGTAGGACTGAGATCACACAGACGACACTCTCTCCTCTCATTGAGAGGGGGGGGGGGAGAATGCCACATCACCAGTAGCTTCGGCTACCACGAGGATGGTTAGGCTAACGAACAGGCCTGAACACTATTGGACTGAATCACAAAAGGATGATAGACGAACACACCGAAAGATCATTAGAATAGACTCTTCAAGGACGATACAATTTGATAACATCTGATAACATCTGATTATGAGGTTCTGTTTATAGCAATAAAACAACGCTTTTCCTCATAAGGTATCTCACGGTGTCGAAGTGTCGAATTCTTACGGAAGTGGAGAATTAGGAGGGTTTATGGATTGCACTAACGGGGGAGATAAGGATCTTATCTACCAGTATCGGAGACGTCAGGACCATTAAAAGTACACAACGCAGAGGAATTGGATGGAGGGCCAAACAGACGAAGACGTGATACTGGCCAGTTTGATCAGAATCTTACACTAGAGTAGGTTTTGAGGTCTCTAGATGTGACTGTTTTGTGACAGCCAGCCTTTTGTTTTAGCTTTTTGCGGGTACAGAATATCATATAATGATCACTTAACCCGCATGCTATAACCCCTTTATTAGAGATCTTGGACTTGTCAGAGGTCAGGATGAGGTCAATGGTAGTCTGAGTTGATTCACATACCCTTGTGGGTTGTGTGATTAGCTGGCTGAGGCCGTGCAGATCACAAAACCTATTGAAGGATTTGAAGGCGGATGCATCTTTTTGTTGCATATCCGTGTTCCAATCCCCAATAAGAATCTTTTCAGCATCCTCAGCTCCAGCTAAGCACACATCCAGAGTATCATAAAAGCCAGTTTGATCTGGTGGTCTGTAGATTGTGCCGACTATAACAGATTTAGCCCTTTCAAATAGAATCTCCACCTATACGGAGTGGAGATGATGATCACCCTCATCATCATCACCACCGGCCATGAGGCTCTAATGATGAGGTGACAGGAAGCTGTACTGACCGTCCATGAGACTGTTGCGCAGCAGTCGTAGAACAGGATACTGGTTGAGGATGTTATCCTTAAAGACACAGGTCCAGAACAGCTTGATGTGCTGCGGTCTCTCCCTCTCTAGCCAGTCCAGCACGTCATACAGAGCGTTCTTCATGTTGTCTTTACTCTTCATGCGAATCACCTTCTGCACACATATACGTAGGGGAGAACGATGCGGTAAGCCTCAGGTGTAGTAGGCCTAGTAGTAGTAGTAGATTTTACAGTCACTGAAAAGGTACAGACTGAAGCATAATGCTTATATATGCCTGTCCTATATTCTTAACAAAATGAAGACTCCAAAACAGTATTCTAAAAGAAAATAGCAAAAAAATAAAACAGTATTATTCACCCTTGTAGTTTTCAAAAATAACTTTACACACCATTTTCTTAAAAACCAAAAGCGTATTACTCATTCTTAACTGTATATCAGCATTGTTCCACAAGTTAACGCCAATAATAGAAATACACCTACTTTTAATCCCTTTCTTAGCTTTTTGAACAGTAAATTTACAAATATCTCAAATCATATTTTCTTTCATGTATTGAAAAAAACGTTTGCACCCCGTCTGGGAGTAACTTTGCTTTAGCTCTGTACATTATTTGCATAGTTTTATAATAAACCAAATCATTAAATTTCATAATATGAGACTTTATAAACAATGGATTTGTGTGTTCATAGTAACCAGCCTTGAAAAGGTTCCGAATGGCCCGCTTTTGCAGTAAGACTATTGGATGTACTGTCTTTTTAAATGTCGACCCCCAAAATGGGGGACCCTGATGTAAACAAGACGAAAGTCTTTCTCTGGTCTGCATCCCCTTAACAATTGTATGTATTGAGCTGTACTGTACTGTACCCATTCTGCTAATAAAGTTTTCAATCAATCAATCAATCAATCAATCAATCATACTTCCACACAGTGAGATATGTAAGAGGAAGTATAAGTGACCCAGGAGCGGCTGGTTTGACCACGCAAAAGTGAAAGACGGCTGGCTTAGTGGCTTGACCGCAGTGTTTTACTAGTCGTGGCTACATAGCAGTTTCTCCTGCTAATGATATAAGTTAACCTACGTGTTTATTACAATACAGTACGTCAGACTCAGTGTGGTCATCACCAGAGCAGAAATTAACGTAATCCTGGTCAGAACAACGGGGCAGACTACAGTATATTTGCATTTGTTAGCCAAGCGAGCGTTCTAAACAATCAATCCATGTCAATCCATTGCCTTCGTGTAGTGATCCTGAATATGAAACGTTACTCAATGTACCCCGGTCTCCCCTAGACTAGCCTAATTTAGAACAAAATTCTGACATGGATGAGTTCATTAATGCGTAATATCAGTAATATTTCAGTGGGAAATCAGTCATATTTCATACACCATCTAACCTTGTAACTGTCCTCCGGAATCAGGTTGTGATCTCTGAGCTGGTTCAGAAAAGTGTGCGGTTTCTCCATACACGACATTTCTGTCCTGTTGCAATGGAAAAAATGCAGTAGTTGTTGTTCTTCGAGAAAGTCAAGCGGGTTCATTCTACAATAATCCGACACAGCGTGATCTCATCAAACAGCTGAAAATGCCGACCAGCGACCAGACCCAATAAAATCACTGACCGAATACATATATTATTAATTTGCTATTGTTGCCCGTCTGACGCCTAGACTTGTGGAAAACACCAGCAAACAAATACAGTTGAGTTGAGTCCCGCCAGATTCGAGCAAAGTGAAACCAACGAGGAGAGTAGGGTCCAGCTGCAGCTTCGGAGCGATCCTCTCACGGGGCAAGCTTGGAAGAGAATGGACGGTTGAAACTTATGTCAGAGACATAAGATAAGATAAGATATTCCTTTATTGATCCCATTGGGGAAATTCAGGCTCATAGCAGCATGGGGAACCCGGGGAAGGGGGTGGGGGGGGGGGGGGGGGGGTACAGGTAGTAAAAACAACACAAGCAGTGTAAACAAATAGACAGAGCGAATGGCAGCCTGTGTTTCTGGTCAGTGGCAGACGGAGAGCAGCATATGCGGCGGGTATATAAGGCTAGGCTATGCCTACCCAAATCAAATGTTATGCTGGGAATTTTGAAATGTATCTATAATATATGTGCGCACTGCGCTGCTGCGCAGGCTGCAGCACAGCATCATATAGGCTACTATATTGTGTGTGTCTTGTGCTGCAGGCAGCCCGCTGGGCGCTGGCCGGCCGAGGTGTCAATGACGAAGGTGTCAATCCGCTAGGTGGCGGCGTTTAACATTCCAGGTACAGGCAGTAACCAATCACGCGTAGACTCAGGTTAAATAATGTAGCCAATCATATGATCGCCTATGAATAGACTGTCGCCTTTTTTATGTTGGGCATGGGGGGGGGGGGGGGGGTGCGTCAGCTAGGTCGGGAGGTGATGGGGGGGGGGGGTTGCACTGCACAGCCAAAAAAGTTTGGGAACCGCTGCTCTAAGGGGGCTTTCTCACTGCCATTCGGGGTCGAATCAGCTCCGTTCCGTCCTTGGGTGCGAACTTCCCCCCTCTGGTTTGTGTACACACTGCGGTCTTGGTGCGCTCCGGGTTCTGTTTACAGTTTGCGTTTTGAGCGTGTAAGCTTGCCGTAGGCGATGATGTCACGCTCTAACGTCAACACAGGAAGAGTTTTAACACACAGTGGTGGAAACTGGATGCCCGATATAAAGAAACAAATAACCAATAAATATGAAGTTATATTTGAACCTCTGTTGTCAAGCCTTGTCAATATAACCCACCCCCCTTTTCTCACGAATGGAACTGGTGTCGTGGAGTCCGCTTTGAGCGTTTTCCAGGGTTAGCGGCTAATAGTTAGCTTAGCCTATGTATTACTAGTTAGCAGCTAACATTGCTCGCATCAATTATATTGCATGTCATTGATCTACCGGTCGATCACGGCCGACTGGTTGGGCACCACTGGTCTATAGAAATAAATAAACAAGAAACCAATGTATAGTAGACATAGCAATGGCAAAAAAAAAGTTGCCAGGCCTAATGCGAGCCAGGGAAGTCTTTAGCCCCTTCCGTGACTGCGATGTGCAAGCCAGGGGCTTTATATCTGATATATTTCGGACCCACCCCAAGCTTTTAAGCAGTGTTTGGTGGTCCAAATTAGCCTGGCTACTATGGAGCTGCGAGTGACTGCGGATTCAAAAGCCCCTGGCTTGCACATCGCAGTCACAGAAGGGGCTAGGAAGTCTTGTGCTTGTAACATGGCTTCATGTTTTCATCCACTGAGCCGTGAGGCTCAACATGCTTGTTTGGTTGAGGTCTAATGAAGTTCTCTGAACTCGCCAAATTGCCCATAAATATAGTTTTTGTGGGTATTTTCCAGTTCTGTATCGTATTAGCTCTCGCTCGGCGTCACTCTCTGCACTGTCCTCGCACACGTGCACACGCACTGAATAAAGACCACAATGTACCTTTAATCCCAATATTTGTCTGACCACACCCCTATCAGCTTAACCATATAAGCAGGGGTGGGGCCACCCACTCACCTCCTTCTCGCTTTCACCACAAGGAAGTGCCTCGGTAGATCCCCACACTTGAAGTGATGTGATGGTAGGAGAAGAGTTGGAAAACAAGGATACGTTGACATCATATCTTTATTTTCTCTCTCACTATTTTCGAGAAAATACGGCGATATTGTCTTCGTACTGGAGTGTCTGGAAGATGATGATCATTCTAAAAATCCTCCACCGGTTTTCGTATTGGGAGTTCGCGCCGCTACATGCTTTTCCAACTGCAGTCCTTGCTGTGTGCTGGTTGCGGTAAAGACACAGCTGGGCTGTAGGACGTGCCGCTGTTGTGAGAAGCGGTGGGTTCCGGGTTTGGTGAGTTATGTTTTGCTGGCAGGCTCCACTTGTCTGTTAGTGCTATGGGGGCTAATTGACAATGTTTATGAAAACCGGCCCCAGACTAGGGTCCTTTGTTCAGCCTCTTAGGCGACAGAAGACCTTGGTCTGAAGCCCATTATAGTTTTAACTAGTGGGCCACGACCATTAACACTGGTGATCCCTGTGTTTTCTGGACGAGTGGATATCTCTCTGTCACCGTGTAGGCCCCTTCTTTCATATCCAAATGAGAGTATTCCCTCACGAGGAGATATGGGCATAGATGTTTGATAGCGGAAGATCTGTGTTCAAAGTCAGCTACACAGGCCAGTTGGGTATTGTGCTGGCTCCGTCGGGTGTGGTAAAATCACCGTTGTAAAACTGTGTTAACATCTTGTTTCTCTTTTCTCTTAAAAAGTGAGGAGGGTTTCAGAACGGTGGCCTGTCTGGGTGAGTGTTATATCATTGTGTACACGTTCAGGTGATAGCTGCTTAGCTTACGTGCTAGTGGTGGCCTACTGTTAGCCAGTCAGCTGTTAGCTGCGGCGCTAGCCTGCTGTGATCACTAGGTGCCCTACTAGGTTAGGCTGGGGAACGTTAGCTTGCTGCTATCGGCCTAGGTCCAGCGCGGGGTGGCTCCGGCACCTCGCGCGCCGCCGCGGTTCCCGACTCTCCTCTCCCTCACGGGGCGAGGCGGGGGGGATTCGAAGCTACTCTCTGGTCGCGCGCGCCGTTCGCTCGGCGTCTCGCGGGCGGGGGCGGTAGCGTCCGACGGTTAGGGCGGCCGTTAGCTTAATGCTACTCTGTTGAACGTGCTTTGATTATAACATGTTTTACACTCTTGACTACGACGTCATCTTTGACAGGGGATGTTCGTCGACCCTGCCCTGAGCCAGGACGGCAAGGATTGCGTCAACAAAGGGGACCGTAGCGACGGGTTGGAGCGGCGACGCTGGCCTGGTCGGCAACACATGACGGCTGTGTTTACTATGGGGCCTTGAGACTGCACTTCGTTGATCTACGCTCCGGGTAGGCGAGGTTTGTCCAGACCTTATACACGTCTTCTGGCTTTACCTTCTAAATGTTTTGTAAATAACGATGTTTTCCAAAAACGTGTATTGCTGCAATACATTTAGGATACGACGCGAGTTATGTGTGAATTGTCTTGTCACTGGTAATTAGCTTCTCCGTGCAAATCGGGTTGTTGTTACAGATGTGAAAATGATCTGGTTGTTGTGTGAGAAACATCATGTGTGTTTATATGTACCGTGTACTCACAACTAAGGGGGTTAACTAACCTATGAAGCTATGCTTAGTGACAAATGAGTAAAGAATGGTTCTTTTCTCAGCCTGTAATGACAATAAACAGTGTGTTCACATATTAACAGGTTTTCCTGTTTTAACTGGCCGTATTAAGGGTAAAGTAGGAGGATTGTGTTTTTCCCCCCGGTTCCCTGGGGACTTCTTCATCCTCCTATCAGAGTGGACATGTTGTTGCACTACATTGTGTCAATGTGTGGTAGGGATACGATGTAACCCTTAGCTTGATTGCTGAGGTTGTGCTAAATCTGCTGGAGAACCTTTATTTTCCTAAAAGAAAAGATTGTTGGTCGCTTTCGTGTGTGCTTAGCAAGGCCTGTGGCCGATACTAATCGAGAATTATGTATTCTCTCATTATGTAAAACGGCGTTCCTCTGTAGAGTGTTTTTGCCATTTTTTTTAGGTGATGATGGGTTGTGTGTGTCATGTGACCTACAACTGGGTTGGACTGGCCACAGAAGCACATGTGTAAGTTTGGACCGGGGCTCTTAGAGAGCCCTCTCTATTCTGTGTTTTTTCCTTAGTAAAAATCAGATAGCAGGTTAGCTCATGCGCTGTGTGAAGCTGTCAAACGCTTCATAGAGCTGACTGTGACTGTGTCATACTCTCTTTTTGTCATTACATCGTATCATGGGTGTGGGGTCGTAAAGGGGTGAACTGGTAACCTTTCCTCTCCCCCTTTTTTCTGTTGGTCAGGGGTACACCCCCTGTCCTTCGAGGTTCCTGTCACGTTGCGGTTCGGCACGTTACGGGGTGAGGGGGGGGGGGGGAGTTTCCTGGTCCCACGGCCTGGAATATTGGGCATGTGCACCGCAGAAATTCCCCCGCCATAGAGTACGTCACCGTGCGCGTCTCTGTTGGTAGGACTTCCGTGTGCTGTTCAGGTCCATGTGATGGATCTGTTTTCGGGGGGTGGTCAGGGCTCCTCCTCACCAAGCGCCTATTCGGGCCTTCTGTGAGTTCGGACTCCTCCTTCCATGTGAGGGAGCCTCCTTCAGAGTACAGAGCCTCCTCCTCAGATTGTCAAGGTGAGTGGACCCTCTAGAAGGTGTCCTATTCTATTGTGTATGTATTCGATTCAATTCGATTATTGAGTGTGTATGGGTTCAGTGCCTCTTCCCCGGAGAGCCCTAAAACCAATTTTTTACATGGCTCAAGGTGCAATATATTCTTTTCAATCTGTACAGCTCGCGTGGGAAGTCTCTCTGGGGATTCCCGTCTCCTTCCTATGGGAGGGTGGTGGGATGTAAAAATGTGAATTTTCTTTACCCCCGGCTGTGTAGACTGCGATACATACTGTTGGTGCTTCCTTCTTTTCTATTAAAAAAGAGTTGGAGTTAGGAAGTGTCACACCCCTCTTGTCGTTCCCCTGGGCGCCTTGGGGATTCAATGACAGGTCTAAATAGCCTGTTCATTGATGTGGGTGTGTCCCGACGCACGTATAGTGCTAGCTCGCTGTAAACAGGCGACTGACTGGCACGCCTTGGTTGCTTGAGGTTAAAACGGCGTTTTTATAAAGCAACTGGGATGGAGGTTTTTCCTCTTCCGACGACCACATCCCACGACCTGGGTTGGTTATCGACGGATTCTCGTTCATGTCTGGGGGATGATGACGGAATGGATCGGAACATATGTAGAGGGGTCTCACGCCCTGGGGGTGGGCCACCGGGCGCGGTTCGCCCGAACGTCTGGGTGGCGCCTTTTTTTCATGTTGAGATCAACACGCATATCTGCCCTTTCTCCTGGAGTAGGCATGTCGGCGTGGTTAGGGCACGGGACTGGTTCTGGTCACGCTGGTCCGGATCAGTTGAACCCGTTGTCCGCCGGGGTTGCAGATCTGCTGTTCTGGTACCCTGAGGGATTTGGGCTTTTTTCAGGGGGAAAAATGCCAGGTCGGTCCGGGTGTCACAGGGTTAAGCGCTATGGAGACCCTGGTTGGGTAAATATTTTACTCAGCACTGTCGTAATGGCTTACGGCCATGCCAACCTGTACACGCTCGCTCTCGTCGGATCTCGGCCGCTACACAGGTTGGTCCTGGTTAGTACTTGGTTGGGAGACCGCCTGGGAATACCTAGTACGGTGTGCTTGGGGCTGGTTCTCCATTCTTTTTCGCTCTTCTCTCACGCATGGCGAAGAGGGGCCTGTTGGGGTGGTCTTTGACCTCCTCTGGTGACCCTGTGCTTCCCGTATCGCCAGGCCCGGTCCGAAGTAATGTTTCGTCGACCCGTAGGCCTGGGTTAACCCTTTTTGAAAACTGAAACACTTGTACTGCGGTATAGCCGGTGTATACTCGCAGGTGTGTTTTGGAGTTTTTTCTTGAGGGGTTATAGGAACAACCGCCGCATTGGGTAACACCAAGGTGGTTGATTCCCTGGTGTGTTGGAGCAGTGTCAACTCCCGGGTTCACCGGTTGAGGGTGCCCCTGCACGTTCATGACGTCTGCCAATCGTGTCAGCCTTCTCTGCCTCAACCCCTCTGGGTGTTTTTTTTTTTAAATGGAGGCTTGGTCATGCAACAACGCCAGCATACGCCCCTTCCGCCGGGGCGGCTGTGTTCAGCTGTCCCCTCTGGCGCCTGTCTCGTCCGCAGTCTCCAGGCTAGGGTTAACAGCCTGTTGCCTGGTTTTTCCCCGGTGCGCTGCCTGCTTCCGTTGGTTAACCTTTTTTGTGTGCTTACGGCCATGCTGACTGCCTGTTCTGCAGGGTCAGTGTGCCAGGCGGTGTACTATTGGGGGGACAGGGCCCGCTCGGCTGAGGGGCCTTTGTCCGAATACGCTGGCGATGTGGGGGGCGGGGTCACTAAGTGCCCACCTGGTGGGGTCTTGATGCTGGCATCATGGACTTCTCCGGGCCCCCGTTCCAGGGGGTCCAGTCCCTTTGGTGGGTCTGGGTCTTCCTTCGCGCTCCGCTGCTACGGCCTTGCCACGGGGTTGGGTTGCCCTTGACCCCGTGATTCTGGGGGCAGTAACGAGGTTGTTTCCTCCGTTCGTTCCCGGGTGGCATGCGGGTTGTGCGTGTGTGTAGTCGTGGGGTCAAGCCGCTGCAGCCCTTGATCTCGGCTTGTGGTGAAAGCTTGGGAAGGAGGCGAGTGGGTGGCTCCACCCCTGCTTATATGGGTAAGCTGATAGGGGTGTGGTCAGACAAATATTGGGATTAAAGGTACATTGTGGTCTTTATTCAGTGCGTGTGCACGTGTGCGAGGACAGTGCAGAGAGTGACGCCGAGCGTCGCTATACTAACAGAACTTGGTTATAGTCATAACCTAACGTTGTTGCTGTATGTTTTTATCTGCCCAAAATTCAAGCAAGCATGAAAGCATTACAGTAACGATGTTGTGTGTTTCAGCAAGTTGATACAGAAGCCTCTCCCGTGTTTTGGTACAAGCATTGCACACCACGCCCCCTGCTCCCACTGGCGCGCACCCGGAACCACCTATTTCAGCGGTCCAGGTTTGGAGTGAATCAGCGTCCCCGGGGACGGGGGGAGCGTTCTCACTAGGACGGACACACCCTTTTTGGGTGCGATCGGGCTCTGATTCGACCCCGAATGGTGAGTGAGAAAGCCCCCTAAGAGGACATGATGAGAGTCAGAGTTCATCAAATCATGGACACTTTTTAGAGCTACTGTATGTACTTTATTTTCAAAGCATGATGCGATCCAAATGAGGAAAAACGTTCATTGCTGTCAGCCTGTCAGCACCGCTACTTGTGATTCAAGTTGTGAACGGTCTTTCTCAGCAATGAGGCACATCACATCCGAAACTGGCTAAGAACAACAATGCGCCATGAGAGACAGACAAAGTTAAAGCAGAAAAGATCATTGAAACGTCGCATTTTGCTGCATTAAGGTAAGACAATGGTTAATCTATTATTGGATGCCTTCATTTGAACACTTAATTTGCACTATATATTAAATGAGTGGGGCTCGCCTTGTATTGACAAAAAAGGAAAAAATATAGCCTACCCAAATGTCCGGCTGACGCGCCGCCTATGGCAGCATAACATTGTATGGTAATCATTACCAATTTACCAGGTAATGTTAGCCATTCTTCAGCCGATTGGACCACAATGACCAGGCCAGGAAAGAACCATCCTAATAGCATCATAACTATCTCTCTAATTTGTTTTATTTCAAAGTGTCCCTTATTCTCTCTCTTGTATAGGTGATGGAGGTGTAGTCTGACGTCACTTTGGACCGCGCGGTTGGTCCACCCGTATAGGGATTTATCATTGGGGAATAAGATAAACCCAATGGAAAAACATGCACAACAACAGAACAACAACAGATCGCTAACGCTGTGGCGTCCTTGACGAAGACGGACAGGAGCACTTGGATTGGTCCCCGGGGCGCGGCTCACATTGACGCCCTATCTGCTCCTGGCTGCCCATGGGGGGAAGGACGACCGGATGGGTTAGGCGCAGAGACTCTATCGCATCGGCGACTGAGGAAAGACAATGCATGTGTGTGTGTGTATCCCGATGTGTGTGTGCCGCTCCAATTGCATGTCCAGTTTGTTGCATGCCGATTAAAGACCCCCTAAAGAGGTCCTGCATTATTATTATATTATTATTATTATTATTATTATTATTATTATTATTATTATTATTATTATTATTATTATTATTATTGGGGAAATGGATTATCGGCTATTGTAACAATTCTGCCTCGTGAACATTGGCAAGCTTTCCATTTTGCACAAAAAGAGTTCCCTGCCATCACTAACATTATTGTTTAAGCACTTTTGTTTGAAATAAAATTAGGCGATATTCTTTTACGATTAATTGCGAATATTTTCATGTTATGCTATAGATTGTGGATGAATACGCACAGAAAGGTACACCATGCAAATGTTCATGCTTTATTTGTTTTAAACGAGACGATTTAGAAATGGTCAATGGGGAATTGCATTGCGTTTTCAAGATGGTGGACTGGCCGGAAACAGCATAACGTAACCACTACACTTCCCGGATCACAATAAACAATAAATACACACACACATATGAATACGGGACAAAACTTTGCATCCTGCTGTCCATTCTGTCTCCCCTCTCTCTCTCTCTCTCTCTCTCTCTCTCTCTCTCTCTCTCTCTCTCTCTCTCTCTCTCTCTCTCTCTCTCTCTCTCACACACACAAAGTGACGTTTTTATACAAATTAAAGTTATTGTGTTGATGCATTGTTTTGTTTTATGTGGATCCCCATTAGTCTAAGTGAGACTACTCTTCCTGGGGTCCAAACATAAAAAATACAAACACACACAAAAAAGTAAAAATAAAATATAAAACCACAAACATTGAAGTACTCAAGAAAACATCACAACGAACAAAACAGTGAATAAAAGCTCACTCAATATTCATAAGTTAGATATCACAATTCTCCAACCATAAAATACAAATTACATAAGTCCATAAGAATAAAACAGTTCAAAATCATTTATATGATTTTAACTCATAATATATCATAACTTTTCTCAAGTCACCGATCACCTTTATATTTCCATACTAATTTCCATAATAAGTCAATGACCAAAATGTAACTCATGAGCGCAATTTTAAACTTTTTTTTAAACATACATTTATTCCTTACCATAGTTATATTTCTGGGTATTTTATTCCAATAAGCAACTGCTCTATACATTACCGTCTTTTTCAGAGCATTTGTTTTTGGTAGCGGTCAAGTAAAGTGTTACAAAGGGTCAGATTAAACCGAATATATATATTTATTGCTTGAGATCCCTTGTATAATATTTGTATATCGTTTGATATCCCTTGTATATTATTTGTATATATACACGGAATGTCCCTTTGCCTGGGTACAAACCAGACCATAATATTCGCTCTCCTATTGGACAGCGACCCCTAGGCGCCAACGACCGAGCCCCCAACGGCAAGTTCAAAGGCAACTCCGGGCATGTCTCAACATGTCCAGGGTCTGCGCAGTAATACGAGACAGAACTGAGGTTGGCACTAGATAATTCACCTTACGTATAAATATGGCGCAGGTGTACACAGCAGCAACTTTGTTCATTACTAGTAAAGCCTTCACCACGAGACAACGTGCAGTGAAGTGAGCAACTTTGCCTCTGAATAGAGCCTTGAGAACCGCGTGCGAATAGATTGCTAAAGTGTCAGAGTTTAACGCAGTACCGTTGAGTTCGACTTATTCTAATGTGAAGTAATAGTCTATCATTTATAGTGTATCGTGCGGCTACCGTTCTTCAGTGACCAGCATTACCACCGGTTCGTCGTGTATATAGCTAGTGCACTTATCCAGGCTGGGCGGCCTAAACTCGTGCCCCCACCCGAGGAGTCCTAGACGAGAACCGTTGGATATGTACACCGGAGAACCTACACCGGCGACTGCAGAACCTTTTCTTGGATTATATTGCTTTGGTACCGTGACTGCTGGAGCAGAGAACCGTCGACCCCACTATCGTTTGGGATCTACCCCCCGTGAGGATCATCACTCGAGCCCGCCTCTAGGAAGAGGCTGGCTAGCTGTCTTCCATGCTGTCGAGCATACTGGATTATAGCTGTTGCTTTGTCTACTGATCAAGGGAGTACTGCACTGGCTCCTGTATCTGGAACCTCGTTATTCCTCGTTGACCCAGACTTTGTACCCGAACATTCCTCTACCCGGCCGGCCTTACACCCGGAGGGAACCCCCCAGTGTCTCCAGCTGGTACTAGTGTGCCCTATGTAATTGCTATGCCACAGGTGGCGTCAGTTTAGACCCATCTTAGTATTCATACTATTCTCATTGACTTACGCTCTTGACTTACTTTACGTGTGTTCTTCGCCATACACGCGCAAGCATAATTCTCAATCTGTAACCTAACGTTGCTTTGATAATAATAAATACCCTCTAAATAGTACTTTATGTGTCATTGCCGTATTCTTGTGTGGGTGTTCACCATATATATTCATGTACTGTATGGCCAGTAATTAAAGTACATAACTAGTAGTGGTTTAATATACCATACTCTTCAATACAGTCAGGGAATTGTACCCCTCAGTTACATAAAGCATGAATCTAATGCTTGCCTTGTGCTATATCCATGTCTCATATTAGTTAGGTACAGTTGCAAGTGCAAACCCTCCGGTTTCCCAGTATTACAGATATTAAACAGAAAAGTTACCAGGCTATACATGCCATCCTCTGTTTCACTGTCATCCAGGTCAGCGCGGCATGCATCACTCCAACACTACTCACAGAGCAGCGCAGAGCGAGGCGTGCCGCCCTGTTCTTTCATTTCATTTCGCCTGTTCATTGTAACCATCTAGTAGCACTGTAGCAGAGAGAAAGTAGACAATGCTCGATCTTCAATGCCGAATTAAGGCACAATCAGAGTGCCCTCCCATTTGACAATATAGGGAGGTGTAGTGGTTACTGTGAGGATTCGCCTGTCCCTGGACCTTTTTCCTGTGTTTTCCCTGTCTACTCTCCTCTACTATTCACCAGCCCCCACCCTTGCGATGATTTACTCTCCTCTACTCTTCACCAGCCCCCACCCTTGGACATCCTTGATCCTCTACCTTCACGCACCTGTTGGGAGTTTGCAATCACCTCGGGAGAGTACATAGGTTGCAGACTCCCCTCCAGTCCTTGTCGGGTCGTTCTGTGTTCTGGACTCTGTATCTGTGTCTGTGTCAGTCATGGAGTTCTGTACGTTACCATCCTGTACGTTACCATCACCTGCCGCGTCTCCGGCGTGAGACGACGTGCCAGCCATCACCACCTGTCGCCGTTTGCCTGGAGTGGGACACCGTCTTCGCTCTCTAATTCTCTACGGGAGGTTTTCCAGTGTTCCCACTCCAGATGTCAAGCCGGCTCGTCATCGCTCCCGATTCCATGGGAGGAAGGCGTCTCTTCGTGATCCTCGTTCCTGGGGTGAGGCTCGTCGTCGCTCCCTAGTATTCCACGGGAGGACGGCGTGTTCCCATCCCGGTCCCCTGGGACCCCCTTTGTTCTGCGCTGCCCGTCTGCAGCATCCGAGTAGGGACGAAGAGGATCTCCGTGCCAGGCCTCCGCCGTCGGGCCCCTGTCCCCGTGCCAGGCCTCCGCCGTCGGAACCCTGTCCTTTTCCCTGTAAGCAGCTCTGGCCCTCGCCCTGTCCAAGTCCTTAACCCTGTTCTCTGTCCCCGTCTCCAGCCCGCCTCTCCGGGCCTCTGTCCCTGTCCCCCTCTCCAGTGCCCCTGGTCCTGGCCCTGACACTTAGCCCTGGTCCTTAGCCCTGGCCCTTAGCCTTAGTCCCTTAGCCTGTTCACCTCTTAAAGGCACAGTGCCGCATTTTCCATATTTCCTTTACTCTAGTGTTTTTGTGTTCTCCCTTAAAGGGACTGTGCCGCTTTTTGTTATGTAAGAAATAAATGCCCTGTTTTGGCTTACTCTCATACCTGTCTTGTGTTGTGCGATTGGGGTCGGTTACAAACCATAACAGTTACGTCATTTTAGTTTTTTTCTGTTCCACCCTCTGTTCCACTTAATGTATTTCCCCATTGCCCATTTCTAAAACGGCTCGTTTAAAACAAATAAAGCATGGACATTGGCATGGTGTACCTTTCTGTGCGTATTCATCCACAATCTATAGCTAAACATGAAAATATTCGCAATTAATCGTAAAGGTAGTAAAATAACAACTTTTATGTTTTCGTTCACTGGGAAACTACACTGCAATTTTGGCACTGCTGACTGACGTCACCACAGTGTAGACTCGGCTTTAGTCGCAGACCTAGGATCAGATTTCCCTTAGATTCGATATCCTTAACAATTCGCACAATGGGAAAATAACTGACCCTGAATCTGTTGCTATATCTGTTTCACCCTATAGTTTATAGCCAACCACCATTTTCTTTTTATATTTGTATTTATAATTTAAATCGTATAACGTTATTTTGCTGCATATTAAATCACTGTAAATACTAATGTAAATCATTGTTTCATTGTACATATTGTGTATAGTTTATAACGTTATTGTTTTTTACATAACGTTAGTAGCTTGCTAGCCATTCCCGAAACTCCTCCACCTGCCCCGATTTAAAATGGTGCTCTCCTCTTTGTATATTTTTGTCCTCACAAACAAAGTATTCTGCCAGGGAACTTATGGACACGACAGTAGTAGTTATAAGGTTTTTGAGCTTGTAACGTTAACGTTAGTTAGCTATCATGGTATCAGCGGGCCGTGACGTGTAGCTAGCTAGCTTGCTAGCCGGCATGATGCGTGCAGTGCTTTGCCCCACAGGTCACCGTCTGAGAAGAGGACCTGCACATTTTACTCGTTCCCGAAACTCCTCTACATGTTTAAACAATTTAAAATGGTTCACGACAGTTGACATTGCTAACGTCTAGTATGTTTAGCGGGGTAACGTTAACGTTAGCTAGCTAGCTAGCTTAGTATCAGCTTGCCGTGACGTGGATTAGACGACAGCCTAACAACAGGCTGCCTACTGAACAACACGCTGCCTACTAGTAAATGTAGTTCTTTTTTTACGACTAATTAAAAACCTTATAACTACCTTTATTTCAACCAAAAATGCTTAAACAATAATGTTAGTGGTAGAAGGGAACTAATTTTGTGCAAAAATGGAAGCTTGTCAATTTCCATGCGGCAGAATTGTTACAATAGCCGATAATCCATTTTCCCAATGATGAATCCCTATACGGGTGGAACAACCAGTGACGTCAGACCTCCCTATAGCAGGCATCAAACGGGTCCTCACCTGGGTTGATGGCGGTAGTGGACGGGGGCCGGGGCGACCATGTGTAGACAAGAGGTGTGTGATTGATTTAGCATGAGACAGGAGGACAAAAGGGTTGATCAAGGGAGAAGATGAGGTATATTAATAATTTCTTACTTATTATTAATATTGTATGGCTAGTTAACCATTTATTATTATTATTATTATTATTATTATTATTATTATTATTATTATTATTATTATTATTATTATTATTATTATTATTATTATTATTATTATTATTATTATTATTATTATTATTATTATTATTATTATTATATTAAATGTCTGGTAGCTGAAGAATAGAAGCCTCACAGACGTGTTGGCCTCTTACAAGGTACATAGAAACATGGGAGCATGGGAGCAACAGAAATGGGGCGTGTCCACCTGTCAAAAAAGGGGCATTTGATTGAAGCAGTATCCTCTCTATGTCCAAAGGAAAGATGAATGTTCCAACAATGAAAGCAGGTTTGAAAGTGTTACTCCAGCAGGTGCATAAATTGCACTGATTAGTTAGAGCTTTTTATAATGGGGGTGGTGTGCCCCCTAGTGTTCAATTAAGCATTACATCATGCGCAGGAGTGTGTTATAGGAATTAGATCATGCCTAGGGGTGGTTGTTAGGCCCGACGGGTCGTTAGACCTCCCTAGGCATGATCTAATTCCTATAACACACGACTACAAGTGGTGTAATGTCTTTTATACAATGGCCGAATTCACCCAACCTTATTGCTATAGAATAAACACACAGTAATTGAAGCATAATGGAGATTTATTCACAAAACCATCCACAGAGAAAGTAGATCCAATAGTAGATCCACTAGTAGACACCAGAGGGAGCTCCACAAACTATGTTAAACCCAGATAGACAGTACTGCTACATCTATACATTTATGACATACCAGATTTACAAATACAGTACTGTTTTTGTAGGGTGATTATGGTTTATTTACATTGAGGTTCTGGGGTCACATGGAGTGTGTTATACGAAATAACCCCCCCTCCACCCCACCTACCAATCTCCTACCTACCAACCTCCTCCAATGTACAGTTTCTTCGTCAAATGTATATACTCTATTTTTTAGACTCTTCTTGTATCACAAACAGTACTGTATTTGTAAATCTGGTATGTCATAAATGTATAGATGTAGCAGTACTGTCTATCTGTATGTCATGTATGTCATATATGTTATGATGCATTTAAAATGGGGGACCCTGATGTAAACAAGACGAAAGTCTTTCTCTGGTCTGCATCCCCTTAACAATTGTGTGTATTGAGCCGTACTGTATTGTGCCCATTCTGCAATCTGGTAATACAATTTTCAATCAATCAATCACTCAATCAAATAACAACCGGTTTGATTGATTGAACATTTTACTAGGTAACTTCACTGTGCTTCTTAAACAAGATGTAGCAGTACTGTCTATCTGTATGTCATGTATGTCATATATGTTATGATGAATTGAAAATGGGGGACCCTGATGTAAACAAGACGAAAGTCTTTCTCTGGTCTGCATCCCCTTAACAATTGTGTGTTCCGTACTGTATTGTACCCATTCTGCAATCTGGTAATAAAATGTTCAATCAATCAATCAATCAATCAATCAATCAATCAATCAATCAATCAATCAATTAATCAATCAAATAACAAACGGTTGGATTGATTGATTGATTGACAATTTTACTAGGTAACTTCACTGTGCTTCTTAAACAAGATGTAGCAGTACTGTCTATCTGTATGTCGTGTGTGTCATATATGTTATGATGAATTGAAAATGGGGGACCCTGATGTAAACAAGATGTTATGGTTTGTAACCGACCCCAATCGCACAACACAAGACAGGTATGAGAGTAAGCCAAGAACTGGGCATTTATTGAAACACACAGAAAACGGCACTGTCCCTTTAAGGGAGAACACAAATTACTGGAAAACAAGAAATGGGAAAAAGGCACAGTGCCTTTAGGAGGCGAACTGGCTAAGGGGAAGGCTAAGGGAAACAGGACCAGGGCAAGGGACAAGGGCAGGAACAGGGAGGACTAGGAGGACTGGACGGGATGACTAGGAGGACTAGGAGGACTGGACAGGATGACTAGGAGGACTAGGAGGACTGGACAGGGAGGGCTAGGAGGACTAGAGAGGGGAAACAGGGACAGAGGCTCGCGGAGGCGGGCTGGGGAGAGGGAGGACTGGAAGGACTAGACAGGGAGGACTAGGAGGACTAGACGGACTGGACGGACTGGACAGGGAGGACTAGAGAGGGGAAACAGGGACAGAGGCCCGCGGAGGCGGGCTGGGGACAGGGAGGACTAGGAGGACTAGAGAAAACAGGGTAAGGCCTTGGAACAGGGCGAGGGCTGGAGCTGCTTACAGGGACAGAGAAAAACAGACAAAGCCTGGGATACAAGCATTAGAAGAATGTTGCTGCTCTGCAGCTTCTCCCGGGAAGGTTCGTCTGAGGAATCTGACAGTGACGTCAGAGCCGCTCTGCAGAATCCTCTCGGCAGCCAGGCGCTGTGCGTAAAGAGAGCAGGATCAAACAGGGCGAGCGCGTCGCTACGGGGAACGGGTTGTCCAAGCGGAGGTCTGAGTGGTGCGCGTCTAGAGTGCGTCTAGATGCGCGTCTGGAGTGAAGAGCGCGTCAGGCTCGGAGGTCTGGATGGTGCGCGCCTGCTTGGAGTACGCGCCGGTACGGAGAACGCATCTGCTGCGCGGAGGTCTGGATGCGCGTCTGCTTGGAGTACGCGCTGGTACGGAGAACGCATCTGCTGCGCGGAGGTCTGGAGTGGAACACCGGAATACCTCCCGTAGAGGTTTAGAGAGCGCAGTACGGTGTCTCCTTCCAGGCAAACGGCAACAGGTGGCGAAGGCTTGAGCGCATCTGGCATGGAGGTCTGGGGTGAAACACTGGAATACCTCCCGTAGAGAATTAGAGAGCGCAGTAGAATGTCTCTCTCCAGGCAACGGCGACAGGTGGCCAAAGCCTGCACCTCGTCTCACGCCGGAGATAAGACAGCATGCAGACAGAAACAGAAACTCCCGTAGGAGCCTATAGACAGAGAACCTCCCGAAGGAGTTAGGTGATAGAGATATGATACGGAACGACCCGACAAGGCCAGAGGGGAAGAGCGAGGTACTTAAAGCCCAAAGGGGAACTAATTAGAATACACGTCAGGTGCGTGAAGGTAATTGATACTTGAAACTAGAAGTGTGTGTTCGGCACCAGACCAATCAAACACATAATGACAGGTAGTCCAAGGGTGTGGCTGCTGAAGAGCAAACGAACGCGAGGGTGGGGGCTAGTGAAGTGAGGAGACAGGGAATTAAAGTACAGGGAACAGGAATTAAAGGTCCAGGGAGAGGAGAACCTCACACAAGATGAAAGTCTTTCTCTGGTCTGCATCCCCTTAACAATTGTATGTATTGAGCTGTACTGTACTGTACCCATTCTGCAATCTGTTAATAAAGTTTTCAATCAATCAATCAACCATTGATAAATGAGGGCCCAGACTTCCTCTCCAGTCCTTCAGTGTGGAGCTTGTGGTTGACGGTATATATATCATGGTCTCTTTTTCAAAGCTTCGGCTAGACATATACTAAAATTGGAACGATACAGAGAAGATTAGCATGGCCCACGAGTTTTATTGCATTGTTCTCTGTCCAGTATCACAGAGAAGATTAGGCATGCAGGGGTCCGGGGCCTTTGAAAAATTCCAAAGGTCAAATTTACTCCAGGTCGGCGGATCAGTGAGTCAGGATTGGCCACGATGGCGTCTTGAATCAGAGTCTGTTGGACAGACGTGACATGTTAAGCCTTAAGGACACAAATCCCCATTACATACTGTACACTGATTGAGTTGTGGAATACCCATCTACCTGTGTGTATACCTGTGCACAGTCCTCACAGAGGTGCTATGTTAATCTAGAGGCCCTACCTAAACTAGTCTTTGTATGGATTCCCATTAATATACATTTCTATCACAAAAGCGACTGGAGTCTGTTACTATACTTTTCCCTGACTGTATGCAAAACCTTGATTTATTGTACTGTAAGGCTGAAAGTATTCTTGACCAGGAATGTGGGACAATAGTAATATATGTGTAATAACAATATGTACATTGACAATATGTTTAAATAAACTAGGCATGCCACATGACTTCTGTTTGGAAAATACTGTATTTATTTAGTAAGTACGTAAGTAGTTGTGTAATACATGGCACAATCAATCAATCAATTTGCATGTATGTTGAGAAAAAGGGTACATGGGGCATTTAAACATCTGAATTGATTAACCTTGTTTCCATATATTTTCCATATAGCAGACATTACACATCTGCATTGTTGAACCTTGTTTCCATATCTTTAAATTTGTTTCCAAAACACAAAACACAATACAGGACAGGTTGTGCTAAATCGATAGAATGTGACGAACAAACAGTGATTCCCAGAATGAGGGATAAAGCCCCACACACACAGTTAAAACCCCATACATATACATTTCTATCACAAAAGCGACTGGAGTCTGTTACTCTTCTTTTCCCTGACTGTATGCAAAACCTTGATTTATTGTACTGTAAGGCTGAAAGTATTCTTGACCAGGAATGTGGGACAACAATAGTAATATATGTGTAATAACAATATGTACATTGACAATATGTTTAAATAAACTAGGCATGCCACATGACTTCTGTTTGGAAAATACTGTATATTTATTTAGTAAGTACGTAAGTAGTTGTGTAATACATGGCACAATCAATCAATTTGCATGTATGTTGAGAAAAAGGGTACATGGGGCATTTAAACATCTGAATTGATTATTCTTGTTTCCATATATTTTCCATATAGCAGACATTACACATCTGCATTGTTGAACCTTGTTTCCATATCTTTAAATGTGTTTCCAAAACACAATACAGGACAGGACAGAAAGACTCAGAAGAAGCTTCTATCCCCAGGCCATCAGGCTGCTAAACGAACAATAAACACTATGCAACAACCATCAAATGCACACAGCACACACACCCACACGCACACACTCACACAAACAACACACTGCAGCACCCACTCTCCACACTTTAGATCACACAAACACACTTTATATTTATTGATAAAGGATTTGCACTACAACTCGTACACCTACTGTAAATTGTACCTAAATTGCACCTCATCCCATTTCTGCCTTGCACTATATAGTATTGTATATTAGTACACTGCACAGTATTGTATATTATATGGTAACTCAGTTACGTCTATTCTGCATCGAACATTGTACATATGTCTATACTGAACACTGTGACCTCATTTTTTTACTTCTAATCTACATGCTATACTATGTTATTTTATTTCATACTTATCTTGTCTTGCACAGTCTCTGGAGCGTAACAGTAAGAAGCATTTTGTATAAAAGTATTCTGTACTTCTGTATGACAACTATTAAAGAAACTTGAAACTTGAAACTTGTTGTGCTAAATCGGTATAGAATGTGATGAACAAACACAGTGATTCTCAGAATGAGGGATAAAGCCCCACACACACAGTTAAAACCCCATACTGAGAGTAGCACAGAGTATCACAAGCAGCACATTTTAAATTACACACTCTTGAATGAATGAATTAATGTTGGCACAAAAGTCACTTGATTGAACCGATGTTTGTCTGGTGTCTAACCACAAGACCTGCTTGACAAGGGAGTCCCCACGGTAGTCAAGCCTACCGACAATATGGCTCTGTGGATCACAGACACACGCAAGTCCTTACATTTCATCGGCGACTCAGTGCATGTGTGTGTGTGTGTGTGTCGCGGGTGGGGGTATGTGTGTGTCTGTGTGTATTCATGGATCGGTGGGATATACCCATGGGAATTCCCTCTCTTGCGTTACAGGCTGTGCCGTTGGAGGAAGCTGATTGGCTGGCTGGCGCATAGGGGCGGTGCCCTGGAACCCCGCGAACTCGCTCAAAAGGGAGGCGAGTATTGTCAGCTGGGCGCGAGACACAGAAGGACGAGACCCGGAGCAGAGGAGGAAAGAGAAACCCGAGGACGCCGACTGGTGATATTGCTGGTACACACGGCGCTATTGCTGCTTCCTTGAACGAAAACGGGAGTCGAGAGGACGGTAGCAGAGGACGCAGGGCTACGAGGACACACGGCTCTTTTTGTGTTTTTACCTTTCCTGCAGTGGAACCAGTTCATCGCGGCGACTGCTGTGTTTCCCCCAGAGTGGAAATGAGCGGAGCTTCAGACCGGAGGGACATTATCGCCACACCGGGCGCCGTGAGTAAAGAACGCAAGACAGTAGAGTGCGTGCCTAAACAAACAAACTATTTTCCCGAGTGGTAAATGAAGACATAGACGAACGGTGACTGCATTTGAATTAGGAATATTATTAGTGGCGTGAAGCTGAAGATTATCGGAACGGCATACAGTAAAGCCAGTAATACTGTCGAAGACTGGAACCTAGTATTGTGGATTCTCCATCCTCTGTGAACTACCTTTTCTCTCTTTTCTAAATCATATGGAGGATATCTAATCCATTGTGCATTGTGACGAACCCGTGAACGGGGGGAACCTTGCTCTTACTGACTGTGCCTTTCATTACAGGCGGAAGGACATTATTGCACGCCTGGTGCTTGGAGGGCCTAAAACACCCCAGTACAGACCGAACAGTTTTTAGCCTGAAGCCGAGAGGGGCTACGGGAGCGGAAGGAGGTGGCGTCCTTCCGGCCCTCAGCTTCGGGCCCCGGTTATCCTTAACCTTTTTTGTATTGTTTGTAACTCAGCGCTTCCACTGCCCCAGACCTAGGTTAGGATATGGGAGGAGTATTCTCGGCCTGGTCACAACCCCTAGCGGTGAACAACACCCACTATCCTATCCAAACCCCCTTAATTTACCGTGTGAACACTTAGTGTGTATTTATCTACCTATATTCTCCCTAAATCATTTGCCGTGGCTCCCCGAGGGATAGTGTGATATCGATGCTTATTTCAGGATGTTTGCAGTGAACCGTGTGGTATAGTGTGATTCTAAGTTGACGTTTGATAAGTCATAGACCCGTGTGCAGGGTAGACTCTTTTTCCTTCACGTGTGTAGTGTCTCAGGGGCGGGGATAGGTGACGTGGGTGGGAGTAACAGTCTGGGGGTGGGTTTACGGGGCATGGAGCACTTCCTCCTTTTAAACTACCTTAGGCTTAAGAGGCGTGGGTATTTTAATCTAGTCTAATAGTGTTTAGGTAGGTTTATGAATTTGTATCTTATGTATTAAAGTATTGCCTGTTTTTCTTAAATACCATTATGTAATAAAGTATTGCTTGTTTTTGCTAAACATTCTCTCCTTGTCTGTCTGTGGTCCTGGGGAATCTGTTGTGGTAGTTCAGCTGAGCTCTTTGGAATGTACACCTGTGCGCTTGCACTTCCTAGCTGTAGACTGGGGTACTTTTCATTGGGGTCTGGTGACATGTGTTCCTGTGGGTCGCCCATCTCGCGTGTGTATGTTAAACTGCATGACAAATAAAGACTTCTAGTCTAACAATTATAGCTAGGGGTTCAAGTGTCCTCGCAGTCGCGCTTAGCGTCCACCATTGTTGCCCGCCACTCCTCTACACTCTTCCCGCCAACAACAGCGCAGTAGGACACGCCTGCGATGCGCGTGTGGCCAGTGTCCTGCCTCTTATGCTGACCACACTTGCTGCACGTGTACTCCTTGTGTTGATGACGACGGGGCTTCACCCCCACCACCAGGCCTGCTGCAGCCGCCGCCGCTGCGGCCTTCCTCTTTCTGTAGGCCGTGGACCGGGAGAGAGGTGGTGGAGGGCCGGTGTAGGAGGGGCCTGCCTCTTGGTCCGGAGGAGGGCGAGGCAGGATGGGCACTGGAGCGGGCACTACTGGCTGCTGGGTGGCATGGCGTGTGTGGTCCTCCGGCACGAGGAAGGTGAATGGCTGTCCTTTTCCAACCTGCTGGAAGGACAGCGCCATGGGTGCAGGGAGATGCTGGGCGGAGGTGCTCGCCGTGGACCGGGAGAGAGGTGGTGGTGGAGGAGGGCCGGTAGAGGGGCCGGCCTCTTGGTCCTGAAGGTGGGGCAGGATGGGTGCTGAAGCCTGGCGTGCGTGGTCCTCCGGCACGGGGAAGGCGAAGGGCTGTTGTTGTCCAGCCTGCTGGAAGGACAGCACCATGGGCGGAGGGAGAGGCTGGGCGGAGGTGCTCGGAGCAGGCATGATGACCCCCACTCCCTGCTCCAAGAGGGTCTTCTCACTCCGCTTCTGCCGTGCAGAGAACCTGTAACACAAAGACACAAGCACAAACATGTGTTAGCATTCATCTCCTCATAATGCAGACAATCACATTATGTACATGTGAATATTATACACCACAGCATATATAATATTTATCTCACCACTGTGAAATAGTCCTCTGATTCAGCTTGTAGAGCTGTATACTGGTTTGGGCTACCAGTCTCGGGCTGGCCAGCACTGCATCACAGATAGCCACGTAGTCCGCGAGGATGAGGGCCCACTGGCTCGTCCCCCGGACGCCCCCGGACTGCGTGGCTGCTGGGTGGATGCTGCAGAGCTGGATGCAAATGGCCTCCACCAGGCGACTGGTGCCAGGCCAACTTGCAGGGCCCGAGTTCACCCCGAGAAAGCAACTACAATACGAGGGGGGGAGACACAGGAGAGATTAAATTATGAACAGGATGTATGCTGCTTCAGAAGTGGGGACATTGACAGTTTCAAGGTGTGAACAAAGGCAACCTGAATGAATTTGACGGTCTGCTGCTTTGAAAGACAATTGAGGAAGTCGTGACCCCCCCCCCCCCCCCCCCCCCCCATGCTGCTTTGACACCAGAATTTCCCTTATAAGATAAGAAGATCATCTTATCTTATCTTAACACAGGTTAAATGAAAATAGTGATAACTACCGTTGGAGACTGTCCTTTGGTGGTGGAGATGGTGCTTTTCAAAGAGACCATGATATATATACCGTCAACCACAAGCTCCACGCTGAAAGACTGGAGAGGAAGTCTGGGGATGGGGGACCCTGATGGAAACAAGACAAACGTCTTTCTCAGGTCTGCATCCCCTTAACAATTGTGTGTATTGAGCCGTACTGTATTGTACCCATTCTGCAATCTGTTAAATAAAGTTTTCATTCATTCATTCATTCATTCATTCATTCATTCATTCATTCATTCATTCATTCATTCATGGGAACTATGTAGATAGCCGCTACGTCCGCCTGCGAGGGGGAGGGGAGGTACAGGTACAGATGAGGGTCTGTATGCCCTATCAGTTACATTATATTATGACAGAGGGACGTTCACGATGCAATCACAAAAATTCTCATATAGTATAATAAATTCAACTCAAAAGAAGGTAAGTGGGGTCCTAATGGAACTGAAACAACATAGGTAGTAGAAGACAGGTCATAGAAGCATAGCACAGTGGAGAAGTAAAAATAAAAAAGGCAGTTTAAACAATATACAGTACCAATATAATTAATCTGGACATGCGCATATGGTAGACAAGGTGCAAGATGAGGGTATGTATGCCCTCTCAGTTATATTTGCCATACAATAAATATAGTTACAATATATAATCTAATATATAATCTAAAAATGCTAAATATATGCTCTGATGAAGTGTACAGTATACACATAAGGTGCAGTATGCATAAGGTAGACCCCCTAAATACCCCCTCAGTCTGGGCTTTACTAATTAAACATATCCATCATTGGGTTTCCCCCATAACCCTGGCAGTGCTAGTGCCATGCTCACAGTGCTAGCTTAGTGCCACGCTCACAGTGCTAGCTTAGTGCCACACTCACAGTGCTAGCTTAGTGCCACGCTCACAGTGCTAGTTTAGTGCCACGCTCACAGTGCTAGCTTAGTGCCACGCTCACAGTGCTAGTTTAGTGCCACACTCACAGTGCTAGCTTAGTGCCACGCTCACAGTGCTAGCTTAGTGCCACGCTCACAGTGCTAGTTTAGTGCCACGCTCACAGTGCTAGCTTAGTGCCACGCTCACAGTGCTAGCTTAGTGCCACGCTCACAGTGCTAGCTTAGTGTCACGCTCACAGTGCTAGCTTAGTGCCACACTCACAGTGCTAGCTTAGTGCCATGCTCACAGTGCTAGCTTAGTGCCACGCTCAGAGTCTGAACTCTGCAGTACTCTCTTCTGGGGTGTTGAATGTGGTATCTGGTGGATCCTGCTGGACTTCACCCTAATCGATAAATGACAGAGCATGGATATGATGATGGCAATATATTTGGAATGCAATTCATCAAACTGTGGCTAAACAATGAATACACTTTATGCTCTTTTCTTTGGTCATAGACCTGTTCATATGACCTGAACTCCTGAGTAAACAAAATAGGTTAGCCAATTTACGAGTAGCCTAATGTTAGTCTCATTTATTATGTAACGCTAGCCCCTTTCGTGACTGTGATGAAAGTAAATAACGAATGAATGGTGAATATATGTATAGGGTAAATATGTGTATAGGATATGAACAGCATGCAATTTGATTGATTGTATCGACTTATTCCACAACTCGATTAGTCAGGGTTTTGAAATTGTGGCCGTTTTCGAAGTCATATTTAGAGGAATATCTCATTAAGATTAGAGTCTAATAATAATGAAAACTAATGAAACTGGCCCCCGTAAATGTCCAAACCCCCCCTCCCACCGACCCACCCACCCCCTCCTAATGTACAGTTTCCTCCCCCTCGTATGTATATATTTTCTGTTAGGATCTCTGTTTAACAGTACTGTATATTTGCACATCTTGTATGTCACAAATGTAACAGTACTGTGTATCTGTATGTCATGTATGTCATAAGTGTGATGTCATTATTCAGTCTCATTCTTAACCATCAATATTTGTTCATTTTCTTACTCACCTCTGATATATAATGCCATATTTACTTATTTGCATTTTGCATCTGATAAAATACAACAATTTAATTTGAAAAAATTAGACCACATTTTATGAACTTGAATGAACATTTATTTGTCTCTGCACTTATAAATAAAAAACTAACAAAAAATCGAATGGAAAATAAATAGTTGTATGGCACTTAACAGCAGCATTTACCTCCATTTACCTCCTTGGCAAATAATCAGCTGTATTTAGTTTTCCAAAAGGTCCACTGACTCGGTCCCCAGCATTGTGGCAGTCCATAATGGAGACTTGGGTCTGGCAGTGGCAGCCGTGGTAACATTAACAGGAGCACTAGCAGTGTCAACTTCAGTAGCGCTGCTAGCTGCTGCGCTAACAGCGTTAGTCTTTGGCCTTTTTATAAAGATGAAGCTGTCCAGCCTTGTACAGCCTTGTGGCGGGTTAAGCCTTTTTTTTGGCGGCATGTGGTGTACTGTTTTCTTTTTTACTTGAGTCGCAGTTGCAGGACATGAGGACCATGGGCACTGGGCAGCCTCCTGTTTACAATACGTTATGCAGCTTGCTGCTTCTTCTTCACTAAATGGGTTGGAGTAGCGATAGACACGCTCATGGCCGACGCAAAACTGTAAACAGTTCAACACTGTTTGACGAACAATGTTACTTAGCTGCCAGAGTTGTACCCTTCCTGATGACTTTTTGTACAGAACTTGTAAGTCGCTTTCGATAAAGGCGTCAGCTAAATGACTAAATGTAAATGTGAATGTAAATGATACTGTAAATCACACCCAGCAAGGTAAGGATTATAAATATTACATCAGCCCTCATTCTCCTTGTTTTGTGATGAATACCAACCATGTCTTGGTTCTCTCTGTCATCCCCCCTTCCTCCCTGCAGGAGACCTGTCAGACTCAGAAGCAGAGTCTGTGTGAGAGGTTTGACCGGATGTTCTCCATCCTGGAGGAAAGACGCAAGGTCATTTTTCTGTTCTTGTCTTTTTTCCCTTTGCTATAGTTAAGATATATAGCCTACTGTATCTCTGATATGTCCTTACTAACCAAATATTTACAATAGCTTACATATTTGACCAACTCTTCTAATGTATTATAGTATTTTAGAGGGACAGCTCACCCAAAATACAAATAAATTACGATAATAATAATATTAATAATAATAATTACGGGGCGACAATGGTTCGGGAGGTCGAGCGGTCGTCTGGTAATGTGAAGGTTCCCGGTTCGATTCCCGCTCCTCCCGGCAACATGTCGAAGTGTTCTTGAGCAAGACACTTAACCCCTAACCGCTCCCGATGGGCAGATTGGCACCTTGCATGGTTGCCCTCCATGTGTGAATGTGAGGCATAAATTGTAAAGCGATTTGGATAAAAGCGCTATATAAATGCAGTCCATTTCCATTCACCATTTAATTAAAAAGAGAAAAGTAAATTCCTCTTACCCAGAGTGCTATCTATACAACCACAGACATTTTTGCTGTGATTTGCCACGTTTTGGTTGATATCTGTGTGCCGTCACTCCAGTACAATGGAGCCAATTAGCATTGGGTTTTGTGGCGCTCAAAACGCAAAAGGAATACATTTGCAAAAGTCATGAGCAATGTCTCTCTCCAGAAATCATGACACGGTTACTCAAGGTATTGCACAAACCTCTTCGTGAACAGTCTCAGCTCTTACAGCGGGTGTACTTTGGTAGAAAATAGTTCCAGAATAGTTCATTCAGCTCTATTGTATTGGAGTGATGGCGGTCATCTCTATGACAAATATATCCAAAACTCCCGCTTGGGGACCAGGTTTCCGCGATGCCAGGTACCCAGGTGGGGTATCTCCCAGGCCTTTCTGTGTGGAGTTAGCATGTTCTCCCCATGCTCGCAAGGGTCCCCCCCCCCCCGATAAGAGAAACCCAATGGAAAAACATGCACAACAGATCGCTGACGCTGTCGCATCCCTGACGAAGATGGGCAGGAGCACTTGGATTGGTCCCCGGGCGCGGTACCTCGCCGACATGGGAGACATTGCTCATGACTTTTGCAAATGTATTCCTTCCCTTTAAAGCCCAGACTGAGGGCATCTTTAGGGGGTCTACCTTATGCATACTGCACCTTATGTGTATACTGTACACTTCATCAGAGCATATATTTAGCATTTTTAGATTATATATTAGATTATATATTGTAACTATATTTATTGTATGGCAAATATAACTGAGAGGGCATACATACCCTCATCTTGCACCTTGTCTACCATATGCGCATGTCCAGAGTTAATTATATTGGTACTGTATATTGTTTAAACTGCCTTTTTTATTTTTACTTCTCCACTGTGCTATGCTTCTATGACCTGTTTTCTACTACCTATGTTGTTTCAGTTCCATTAGGACCCCACTTACCTTCTTTTGAGTTGAATTTATTATACTATATGAACATTTTTGTGATTGCATCCTGAACGTCCCTCTGTCACCAGGCTGAGTTGAGTGACGGCAGCCAAAGACAAAGAGGCCTTCATCAACGACCTGGAGCAGGCCTGCAGAAACATAGAGGTCAGAGTGTGTGTGTGTGTGTGTGTGTGTGTGTGTGTGTGTGTGTGTGTGTGTGTGTGTGTGTGTGTGTGTGTGTGTGTGTGTGTGTTAAACTCTTAAAAGTAATGTGTTCAAATAGCAAGCACCCCCAAAATTGGCCATTTTAGCTTTCGTTTTTGAGGACTGCATACTTTTTTTGCAAACCAAAACAACATACTTTATACTTATAGCACATGCATTAGGTCTCTTTTGAAAGATGACATTCTGAAGTTTCTGATTCCAGAAAAAAAAACTGCCTTTTAGTGCTAACGTAATAGAGTAACATAGGTCTGAACTTGAGTTGTAGAAAAACTTGTTACTCAAGTTTTTCTGTAGTAGTTAGTAGTCCAGAGGTAGTATTTCCCCAGAAGGTGGTATGGCTTACACATCCAGACGGAGCCATAGCCTGAAGCCGTATGTAGTACATATCCAAATTTCATAAAGATCCATTCAGAAATGAGTGATTAGGAGTGATTTTGCATTACCGTATATGTTATATCATTACATACTGTAGTGTAGGTGATGACCAAGACAATAAGCTCAGAGCAGGAAGAGAATACGGGCCACGCCAAATCACTGGTGCGTTGCTATGGAGTACAGACTACTAGTACAGACAGCTGTGACGACCATGGATGATGCTGATATGGCTGCATTTGTTCATGTACAGTGTGTGCGTGTGCGTGTGCATATGTGCATGTAGGCTTGTGTCAAAAAAGAACAACCTGATTCGACATATGCTATGATATGCAATGGTAAAATGGTACCATTATCCTTAACCCTTTCACTACCACACTACAAAGGGTTAACCATTTCACTACCACACTACAAAGGGTTAACACTTTCACTACCACACTACAGAAGGTTAACCTTTCACTACCACACTACAGAAGGTTAACCCTTTCACTACCACACTACAGATGGTTAAACGAAAGGGTTAAAGGTAAAAATACCCTGATAGGATAATACTCAAGTAAATGTCCTCCATTCAAAGTTGTACTCACGCAAAATTATGACATTTAAAATGTACCCGTAGTACCTTATCAAAATGAAAAGCACTTGTTCCAACATCATGTCGGTATGAGGAAACATTCCATCTTAAGGGGATGCAGACCAGAGAAAGACTTTTGTCTTGTTTACATCAGGGTCCCCCATTTTCAATTAATCATAACATATATGACATACAGGTAGACAGTACTGTTGCATCTAGACATTTATGACATACCAGATTTGCCAATACAGTACTGTTTCTGTGATACAAAAATAGTCTAGAAAAGAGAGTATATACATTTGACGTAGAAACTGTACATTGGAGGAGGTTTGGTGGGTGGGGTGGGGGTGGGGGGTTGGGTGGGGGGACTGTACGCGTGAATACTTTCGGCAACCAACATGCCCTTCCACGTTGCTCTGATTGGCCAGCGTTGGCCAGCGCTCTACTGCGTGAATACCAGCGCTCTACGCTCGTTTACCCCCTACGCCGCGCATGCGCATGAGGGTCCCCCCAGGTGCTTGTTTACAGAACGTACAAATAAGCTTGTGTTATGATACAGGAGCTAAATAGGAAGTACTTGAGGTTGTTGTTAAATACGTGTGTGTTTTAATAAACAGTATAACTGTAAAAGTAATGTTGAATTGTCGTGTCGTGTCGCTAAACTAGACAAAGAGGTTTGAAAATACGAGCGTCTTGCGAGAGCGGCGGGGTTTGGCGTGTAATGACTAGCGATGAATATTATGTGTTTTAAATATGTTGCGACCGTCGGATTGTTGTTAAAAACGGAGGGATACTAGCTAAGGTGTGGGGGAGTTGGCGTATATAAGTTGATTGCTTTAAAAACGGAGAGAAATGTCGTAATTACGCTGTTTAAAATGGGGTGATGGGCGAAAATCTTTGGTTTTAGCTTAACGTATGGGGTGGAGTTCAATTCGCGAGCGGGTAAGGGGCCTACGTAATGTTTAAAGAACAAGATCTAAGGTTATGTGGAATTTACAAATATAGATGTGAAGAATCTACGAATTCCAATCTGGCTTCAGAACGTCCCACTCCACTGACACATGCCTCCTCTATTTGAACGACCACATCAAACAAGAGGTGGACGCGGGCAAATACTGCGGCAATGGTCATGCTGGACCTACAAAAGGCCTTCGACACTGTCAATCACTCCATTCTAATGGACAAGCTAAAGGCAATTGGTTTTGATAGCTTATCAGTGAGCTGGATGCAATCCTACCTGGAGGGAAGAGAACAGATGGTAGAGGTAAACGGTACTCTATCCCCCCCCCTCACAGTGAGCTGTGGTGTTCCACAAGGAAGCATACTAGGACCGCTACTCTTCCTAATTTATGCAAATGACATGTCGTCAGCCTGTGACTGCAACTTGTTCCTGTTTGCGGACGACTCAGCCCTGCTGGTCTCTGACAAGAACAAATTGCAGGTTGAAAAAACCCTCAGCACGGAACTAGGCAAAATCTGCATATGGCTCGCTGATAACAAACTATCATTACACATGGGCAAAACAGAGTCCATTCTCTTCGGTTCAAATAACAAACTCAGCAAGACCGACGGCTTCTCAGTTACAGTGGGTGACAATATTGTCACAAGGAAAGACGAAATTACCTACCTGGGTTCCATCCTAGAGGCAAATCTTTCCTGTGACAAAATGGCATCCAATGTAATAAAAAAAGTCAACCAACAAACTAGATTCTTGTACCGGATCTCCTCTCTGGTAAACAAGAATACCCTGAAGACTCTGGCAGGAGCACTCATTCAAGGGTACTATGACTATGCGTGCACCTCATGGTACCAAAGCACCTCAAAGGCGCTTAAAACAAAATTACAAACATCACAAAACAAACTGGTCAGACTACTACTTGACCTGAACCCCAGAACCCACCTCACCCCTGCCCACTTTGACAACCTAGGATGGCTTAGAGTAGACGACAGAGTACAGCAACTTGCAATGTGCCTGGTCTTCAAGATACACTATACGACCGGGGTGCCCATGTACATGTCAAAATACTTCCCAAAGGTCAGTGAATACCACAACCACTACACCATATGATGAATTGAAAATGGGGGACCCTGATGTAAACAAGACGAAAGTCTTTCTCTGGTCTGCATCCCCTTAACAATTGTATGTATTGAGCTGTACTGTATTGTACCCATTCTGCAATCTGTTAATAAAGTTTTCAATCAATCAATCAATCAATCAATCAATCAATCAATCAATCAATCAATCAATCAATCAATCAATCAATCAAAACCAGAGGAAGCTCAACAAATCATGTTAAACCCAGATTCGGCTCAAACAAGGGACTAAACACGTTTCGCAATTATGCCACAACAATGTGGAACGCCCTACCCAAAGCTGTAAAGGAATGTGAATCCCTGCCCACATTCAAAACCGCTCTTAAAGAGCACCTACGGGAGGCTGCAATTCGAAACTGGCCACCGTAAATGCCCAAAACCCCCACCACCTCCTAATAGACAGTCTCCTCCCCACCACATGTATATATTCCCTCCCCGCCGTATTCTCGAAGACACTCTGATGTCACGAGACCGCCGCCATCTTGGTATAGGGGGACCATACGGATTTCTACCATCAAATCCATGCATTGAGCTCCGTTTTTATTACATGTTTAATCACATTCTTGTTCATTTCATAACATTTTCATACGATTTGTTTTGAAAATATTGAGGCCAACATGGCATTTCACTATTTCGAAAGCCTTTCTGGTGATTCTAAGGCGAGATATGAGTCAAAGATCTCCCCCTGATTGACTTGACATAATGTCCATACAAAACACAGTCTGCAGACATGGCCATCTCTCGAATACCCAAATTGAAGCTGCTGTGTTACGTGTTGTACTAATAACGAACACAGAAATCCAAATAGCAAGTTTTATATAATACCAGCTGATGCATCACGGAGGAAAAAGTGGCTGGTGGCTAACGTTCGGCTAACTCGAACCGATAGGAGCTTATTTTATCTAATCTTACGTGGTGGTACCACGTGTGCCACTACCCGATCAAACATCCACGTAAGATTAGATAAGCTCCTATCGGTTCGATATTATGTAATTAACGTTAGCTTAGCATGTAGCTACCACGACCACAACACAGAGCGAGTTAGCCGAACGTTAGACACCAGCCACTTTTTCCTCCGTAATGGTATAAAACTTGCGATTTGGATTTCTGTTTTTGTCATTAGTACAACGCGTAACACAGCAGCTCTTTGGCATTGTGAAGGACTGAAGAAAATTCCACTTGATAGTCTTTAATTTGACGCTTTAACGATCCGTTTCTGCACTAAATGAACCGTACACAATGTACGAGGCGGGGCAGTTACCCCCCACGCTGCAGTTGCCCAGCAACAACAGGCAGGAAGTTGACTTCGAGAATGTATATTTACCTCCCACCCACCCACCCCCTCCTAATGTACAGTCCCCTCCCCATCATATGTATATACTCTGTCAGGATCTAGGGGTAACAGTACTGTATATTTGAATACCGCTTATGTCACAAATGTATCAGTACTAAATACCTATATGTCCCTATGCCATAAATGTCATGTATGTTGTGTATGTCATAAATGTCTATATGAAATGAAAATGGGGGACCCTGATGGAAACAAGACAAACGTCTTTCTCAGGTCTGCATCCCCTTAACAATTGTATGTATTGAGCCGTACTGTATTGTACCCATTCTGCAATCTGTTAAATAAAGTTTTCATTCATTCATTCATTCAAGAAAGATTTTGAAAAGATGTTTTAATTTTCTGTTAAATTAGATAAGTTGCCGGTGAGGTAACGTTAGAGTGACGCGGCGAGGAAAGATTACATATGTCCGCTTCCGGTTTGCGCGATGAGCTCTGGGTATCGTATAGTGTTTAACGTTATGCAGTGTTTATGTTTCAATATTGTGTGTTTGTGAATGTTAAATGTGGGGAATGTTTGTGCTGCTGTGTGCGGATGTGTGCGTCTGTGCTGCGGGATGTTTGTGGAGGTGTGGAGCGTTTTTGGAACGTATATTAGCTGGTGGCTATGCGCAGGGCCGCCTGGGAGAAATGCAAGGCCCTGTGCAAGATTTAAACGCGAGCCCCCCCCCCCCCCCCCCCTAAAAAAAAAATAATAATAATAGCAATAATAATATACTTTTTTTTTTTCTTTTTTCATACAGTCAACATATTCTTAAATAATAGCGCTGCCCGAGGCTGGGCATGATACAGTCAATATACAGTGTTATCGCTGCACAGACCCGGCAATGCCCCTGACCCTCCACCAGAGCAAGGCCAGAGAGAGAGAGAGAGAGAGAGAGAGAGAGAGAGAGAGAGAGAGAGAGAGAGAGAGAGAGAGAGACACACACATTGGAAAGAAACAACCCAAAACCAGAGCAAATTGAAATGCTATTTGGCCCTAAACAGAGAGTACACAGTGGCAGAATACCTGAGCACTGTAACTGACCCAATACTAAGAAGATCCTTGACTAGGTACAGACTCAGCGAGCACAGCCTAGCCATCGAGAAAGGCCGCCATAGGCAGACCTGGCTCCCAAGCGAAGACAGACCCACTGCACACAAGATGAGGTGGAAACCGAGCTCCACTTCTTAACAACCTGCCCACTATACCAAGACATATACTTCCCACAAATTGCAAACACCCAAAGAGACTTTGAAAACATGGACAATAACTCAAAACTCCCATACCTACTGGGAGAAATACAAGAATGTGAAATAAAGCCCATTTGAATTGAAGAGAGAGAGATAGATAGAGCATGTCTGTGTGTGTTATAAAGAGAGAGATAGAGAGAGAGCATGTCTGTTTGTGTGCGTGTGTTAGAGAGAGAGCATGTATATGTGTGTTAGAAAGAGAGAGAAAGATAGAGAGAGAGAGCATGTCATTTTGTGTGTTAGAGAGAGATATAGAGCATGTCTGTGTGTGTTAGAAAGAGAGAGAGAGAGAGAGAGCATGTGTGTTTGTGTGTTAGAGAGAGAGAGCATGTCTGTGTGTGTGTGTGTGTTAGAGATAGAGCATGTATGAGAGAGATAAGCAAGACAGCTAAGATGAGCCCCTAAAGGATATTCAACTTTTAATGGAAGAACAAAACAGAAGGAAAAGATAACTTCACAAAGGCAACATGAAGAGAACAGGGTCTATCCCAGAGAAAACAAAGTAGCAAGGAGCCAACGGCCGACATCAGCTAAATAGGCTAACTGCAAATAGAGTGGCCAGGTACTGACACCAGGTACACACCGTTAGCTACCACAGCTAGCCGGCCCGTTTGGCTCAATATAACGTTAGCTACGTTAGCTAGCCGGCCCGCTTTGGCTCAATATAACATTAGCTACGACAGCTAGCCGGCCCGTTTGGCTCATCATAACGTCTATGACAGCTAGCCGGCCCGCTAGCTCAACATAACGTTGGCTACGATAGTTAGCCGGCCCGCCAGCTCAACATAACATTAGCTACGATAGCTAGCCGGCCCGCTAGCTCAACATAAGGTTAGCTACGATAGCTAGCCGGCCCGCTGGTCCAACAGAACGTCAGCTACGATAGCTAGCCGGCCCGCTGGCTCCACATAACGTTAGCCAACATCACGTTAGTCATGATAGCTAGCCGGCCCGAGAGAGAGAGAGAGAGAGAGATATCTCCACGGCGGGATTAGAATAGAGTGCATTAAAAACTCACCAAACGTCCAAGAGGATGGAGACAACCGTGTGGAGTTGACGAAGTTCATCTGCCGAACGACCGTCCTCTTCATCTTGGCATAACAATGCTGCACGCGCTCTCTCTAGGTTAGCTAACGCTAGTTAGCCTTTAGCTAAGATACTAGCCGACATGGCTATCCCGACTGAACCACACGTTAGCACTCGATATTATAACGTAGATAAAGCTAACTAGCTGTCCCTGCCTTTAGCTAAGCCGACATGGCTAGCCTGACTGAACTGTCTAACATGCAACAACTTTCATCTTCAGTCCATCTGCCGAACGACCGTCCTCTTTGTTTTGGCTGGCATAACCTCCAATGCTGCACGCGCGAAATAGTCAGACGCAGCTGACGCACGCCGGCCGACTGTACACATGTAACCCCTCCCTTCGTTGAAACCAATAGTATGTCTGCTGCAGAGCCCCAGAGCTCCAATAGTGTATCTGCAGATCCGCAGAGCCAGGAGCAAGTCAGACACATTCTACAAACGTGTCTAATGTGAAATATATAAGCATATAAGCAAAACTAGATTTTAGGTCTGTGATGAAAAAGGGCCTCGCGGGAAGGGGGGCCTCGCAAAAAAAAAATTATAATAATAATAAAAAAATAATAAATAAAAAAATATTTGTTAAATTTTTTTTTAATAATTCTTTTGTGTGATGCCCCCCTTTCCGCGAGGCCCTGTGCGACCGCACTGCTCGCACACCCCCTGAGGCGGCCCTGGCTATGCGTCAATATAGAGAGAGTAGTGACGAATGCATAATGCAGCAGCGGCAAAACGCAAAACCTATTAATATTACCTATGTAAGCTATCTAGTGTTCTATATATATCTATGGCCTATTGTACTCGATTGCGAAAGTATCTATGAGTGTGCGTCCTGTGGCTGCCACAAGCTTGCCAGTGAGAGGATTCTCCAGGGCTGCAGCTGGACCCTATTGGGACGAGGCGGCGAAAACGAGGTTGTTTCTGGAGATGCATCCAGCTGCAGGACGACAGCACCAACACTCTCAGGACCGCAACACTTTAAGGACCCACACTTTAAGGACCCTTGCTTCCATTGGCTGATTTGGGTCACGTGACCGTCCCACCCAATGGCTGAATTGGAGTATTGCACTGCAGGATTGATTGCTTGATTGATTGGAAACTTTATTAACAGATTGCAGAATGGGTACAGTACAGCTCAATACACACAATTGTTAAGGGGATGCAGACCAGAGAAAGACCTCAATGCAGTACTGTTACATTTGTGACATACAGTAAATGAGTCATTCCACCAATCCGGTCCGATTTGAGTCCCTCTGATGTTTTTAAGTGTCTTTTATCTAATCAGTTACCAAAATGTGCTTTGAAATGCTATTTATTTCAGTTGCAATGTCCTCTTTAACACTTTGGTTGCCTAAGGTTAAATTAATGATATACCATAGATTGCCAGCGCTATTTGTCTATGGAGAAAGTCCCCTTCTTTGCAGGGCTATAACTTTTTAAATTCTATTGCTACATTGCCATTATTAGGGCCCATTCAAAGTCCTATATGTATTGTTCATTGTGTAGCAACGTTAAACTTTTTCATTCACATATTCATAGTAAAGTATGGTCTAATGTATAAGTATGTTTTCATCTCTTTCTGCAGCTTTCTCCAGAACGTGATATATAGCCCCAAATGCATTATATTGATGATGAAATACAGTTTGATGGCAATCAGCGCGATATAAAAAATTCCAACTAGACGTACTTCTAGAAGTTACTACACGTCATCTGATGTTGACCGGATGGGCGAGGGGGCGTTTATAATTCCGTGGGCAGCGTTATACCAATCATCTAATGTGGGTCAAATGTTGATAATATCAGTTATTATCGAAGACGGTAACGTTACACGCTGAAACTCACCCCAGTCTCCGCGCGCCGTTGGGCGATCATCGTCGAGTAGAAATTTTATCATTATGGGATATATTATTACCCGGTCCATCTCCAGCTTGTATAATGGTATATACGTCCAAATCATGTTGTTTATCGAGTTATTGGCAATCGATCGCTATGTAGTGTGACGAGCTAGAGTCACGGGACATGTACCGAGTGGCCGGAAGCAATACGGACGTCTAGCAAAACCTCTACTGCGCTTCCTGTTAAGCGGTTGCGCCGATCGGCCACCAGATGGCGCTCCTGAACCGCCAGAGAGCTCAGTGGGTCCTGCTGGTGGATCTCAGGCCAGCGGAGGGACATTATGAATCCGATCGCAGATTTTTGAAATATTGATATAAGGACGCTGTACAGCGTCCCCCGGCAACTTTAGCATGGCCAGCAAAGACGTGAGAAGACGTGTCCCGGCACCCAAAGTGTTAATAAAGTGTAAAAACATTGCATGAATGTAATTTCTTTTATTATGCATTATGTTGTTATTTCAGTTGACACCATGTATTTTGACATGTCCCTCGTGGCATTTCATGAAAATGTATTTGGGATATGACCAAGAACATTTGTAAAAAGTCCATACTTTTTTCCATGAACATACACATCCATCTGTGCTGTTAATGCTGGTAATGATTTATTTCAAAATAAATGAATAATTATTCATTAAAATAACATTATTCAGTCTGTCCCTCAGTAACCCTCAACCCCGTTACACTGCGCATTCTACCCCCCACAAAAATAATGGTTCAATCCATAGAAGCATGTGAAAAACAGGAAGTGACAACTTTGAAGTCTTTTGGAAAACACAACACCAGGAACAGGCAAGTAGCTACCTCATTGTACTATGTTTTCAGTCATTTATCATGTAATATTATGGTAGTCAAGCATAATTACTCAACTCCGTTACTTGAAAAAAATATAGCAAACTATTACTTGTGAATATGATCTTTGTTATTAAAAAAAATTCGATGCTTTCTTAATATCATGCAAGCCATGTGCTCTCCTGGTATTCACCACATGTGGAGTAGCAACCATTTTGTGCAAAAAATCACAACCCTGTTACACTCAACCCTGTTACGTTTGAATGTAACGTTTGAATGTAACAGGGTTGTGAGATTGTAACGGGGTTGTGATTTTAACACTGATTTTGAAGTTATACAATAATAGTTAAATTAATTATTGAGCTTTTTCAACATGCTTATGCCACATACATATTAATTGTAATGTGCATGTTGCTGTGTGTGTGCTCACACGTTACCCTAGACTCAACCCTGTTACAGCTACATGTTTATTAATTATTTCTTTAAGTTTATGAAAAACAAATTCAACTTTTGAATAATTTTGTCTGAAACGTTTAGAGCAAACATAAGAATATCGATTTTAGTTCAAAATCTGAGGTCAAATCACATTTCTGATGAAAAAGCTTGCGGCCGCTGTAAAAAAAAATTATAGAAATGGTGTGAAGGACATCTAATTATTATAGAAATGTTGACTTTAGCACAAATACATGTTTTAATCTTATTCTCTCTCTTTCTTTCTCTCTCTCTCTCTCTCTCTCTCTCTCTCTCTCTCTCTCTCTCTCTCTCTCTCTCTCTCTCTCTCTCTCTCTCTCTCTCTCTCTCTCTCTCTCTCTCTCTCCCCCACGGCTCCCACGGGCAGAATATTGCCCCGATCCTCGCAAGATTAAATCCACGGTTACCTCTCGGCGTGCCGAAGTTACCCTAAATCACTTCCATCATCTAAAACGAGGGGAAAAGGTTGGCTCGCAACCCTGAAAATTTTGCGTGATTTTAAAAACGCTGTATTAAGTGAGCCTATTATAGGCTCCATGTGAGGTACATCTGGGCGTCCCGCAACTTTTACCCATTCACATGTAGCCCTGAAAACGCTTAGAAAAGGAAAGTTGAAAGCATGGAATAAACTCGCCAAAACGGTAAAGTGTCCCACGGGCGCGCCGTGATTCCGATCCGCGTGAAAATATTCACGGCCATAGAGGAGACCGTGGGGCACCTTTTTGCAACCGAATATGTGTTTTCTCCCACGCGGCGCGCAAAATCGCGCAAGGAAAAATCGGACATTGCCAAACCAAAAAAAGCTTTGGGAGGGGGGGGGGGGCGGGGGGCTCTCCGCCGGTCTTGTTTACATCAGGGTCCCCCATTTTCAATTAATCATAAATGTACAGTTCCCTCCCCCTTGTATATATTTACTGTATGTCACAAATGTAACAGTAGGCCTACTGCTTTGAGGTCTTTCTCTGGTCTGCATTCCCTTAACAATTGTGTGTATTGAGCTGTACTGTACCCATTCTGCAATCTGTTAATAACGTTTTCAATCAATCAATCCGGGCCTGTGACGGTCACGTGTACCCATTCTGCAATCTGTTAATAAAGTTTTCAATCAATCAATCAATCAATCCCGCAGTGCAATACTCCAATTCAGCCATTGGGTGGGACGGTCACGTGTCCCAAATCAGCCAATGGAAGCGAGGGTCCTTAAAGTGTGGGTCCTTAAAGTGTTGCAGTCCTGAGAGTGTTGGTGCTGTCGTCCTGCAGCTGGATACTATTGGGTTTATGGGGGGAATGAATTTCATGAACACCGTGTCGTGATTTGTCGAGTTTGTTCGGAGGCAGCTTTCAGGGGAGGGACATTCTACCTGATTCACACTTTCGGCCGTAGTGCTTTACCAGGAAATAAAGCTGGGAACGAGGTTAATCTCTGAGCCAAAGAGTTTAATTCATTATTACAAAGCGAGTGTTACTTACAGAGCGAGTCGTATATTTCCGCCATTGGTGTCACCGCGCATGCGCACCAGGCAGCCAAATGCCTGGAGCGCATGCGCGGTGACACCAATGGCGGAAATACACGGCTCGCTCTGTAAGTAACACTCGCTTTGTAACAATGATTTAAACTGTTTATTAGCAACTCCGAGCTTCCAGACCCCACTGTAAAGCTGTGTTAAACCCATATTGTACGCTGGGTATCTTTGAAATTCATATCTGATATATTTTTGACACACCCCGAGCCCCCCGATCACGCTTGGTAGTTTCTTTTTAAACTGGTCGCGGTCTACCTGAGAGTGACTGCGGTAGAGCCCCAGCACCGCAGTCACGAAAGGGGCTATATGTCTGTCTGTCTGTATTTAAAAGCCTCTAGGCTGTTGTTTTATACATTGTAGATAATAAATAGCGCAATATCTCTCTCTCTTTCTCTCTCTCTCTCTCTCTCTCTCTCTCTCTCTCTCTCTCTCTCTCTCTCTCTCTCTCTCTCTCTCTCTCTCTCACACACACTACGCAGTATGCACGTTCCGAGACTCGCGCGGCATTATGACTTGTCATGAGTGAATTGTATATAGAAACAACTCACCAAAATGGACTTGCACAACTGATTAAAAAAAAATAAAAATCTACGAAAAGCCCCCCCCCCCACCCCTCGCGACCATACTCCGCCACTGACCACGCCCCCAAATGTGGCCCCTCCACCACTGACAACAGAGTTACGCCCTTGCGTATAGGTGATGATCAGCGCAAGACATAATGTGATAAAAGAACCTAAACATCTATTTTGATTTCATGGGGCATTTAATGAGTGACTCTGTATGTAAGTGGCGCTCTTGAATGCAGCTCAGATCAAAGTTTCAGTGGGACAGTCAGAGATAACAAGTCTCTTTTAGAGCATTCCATTTCCAAGGCTGGACGATGCAGCGAGAGGGTCCATACATTTCCCTTTTCTCTTAATAAAAAATACCCCAGGATCTTAACCCTTTCACTACCACACTACAGAAGGTTAACCTTTCACTACCACACTACAGAAGGTTCACTACCACACTACAGACGGTTAACCTTTCACTACCACACTACAGAAGGTTGGTGGTCTGACAAGAACAAGTTACAGGTTGAGAAAACCCTCAGCTCAGAACTCGGCAGAATCTGCACCTGGCTCGCTGATGACAAACTATCATTACACCTGGGTAAAACAGAGTCCACTCTCTTCGGATCAAATAACAAACTCAGCAAGACCGACGGCTTCTCAGTTACAGTGGGTGACAATATTGTCACAAGGAAAGATGAAATTACATACCTAGGTTCCATCCTAGAGGCAAATCTTTCCTGTGACAAAATGGCATCCAATGTAATCAAAAAAGTCAACCAACAAACTATTCTTGTACCGGATCTCCTCTCTGGTGAACAAGAATACCCTGAAGACTCTGGCAGGAGCACTCATTCAAGGGTACTACGACTATGCTTGCACCTCATGGTACCAAAGCACCTCAAAGGCGCTAAAAACAAAATTACAAACATCACAAAACAAACTGGTCAGACTACTACTTGACCTTACTCCTAGAACCCACCTCACCCCTGCCCACTTTGACAACCTAGGATGGCTTAGAGTAGACGATAGAGTACAGCAACTTGCAATGGGCCTGGTCTACAAGATACACTACACGACTAAGGTACCCATGTACCTGTCAAAATACTTCCCAAAGGTCAGTGAATACTGTGTTGATATTATAATACATAAGATTGGTTCCGCCATGTTGTGGTAGTACCCGGACCGAGGACCGGGGTACAGGAAGAGAGCTTGATGTACGGATGCACAACAGAGACAGTGCCTTGATGTACGGATAGACAACATAAATAAAAGCCAGTAAAGAAACCCTAGCCTAGCCTGTTTATTCCTAGTTAGGAATACTGGAAACAACAAACATAACATGGTGTCAGATAATGGAACTGGCGACGCGGAGTTGAATCGACGTCAAGAAGGAATGTGCTGGATTCCGAAGGCACAAATGTGCGCACTGCTAGCGAGAGGATCAGCATGCGAGCATGTCTAGTGAAAGTGAAAGTGATCAAGCTAACAACGTGAGTGAAAACGTTTCAACCAATCAAGAAGGAGACCAAGAAAATCCTGCACCCGTAGTGTTTCCCGTCATGGATAAGCTCAGTCCTCCCACACCCATGCAGTTCAGTGGCAATGTTGCTGATAATTGGAAGAGATTTAAGCAGAGATTTAGTATTTACTTGGCTGCAAGTGGGGCGGGGGGAGGAGATGAGAACAGAAAAGCGGCTATATTTTTGCATGTAATAGGAGAAGATGCATTGGATATTTACAACAGCTTTCAGATAGATGAGGGAAATATAACATTGACTGAGCTAGTGACAAAGTTTGAGGAGTACTTTGTGCCCAGTAAAAATGTCACTTTTGAGAGATATAAGTTTTTCTCTGCCAGTCAGAAAACAGGTGACAGTTTTGATCAGTACTTAACTGAACTACTTACGTTGAGCAAGTCATGTGAATTCGAAGATTTAAGAAACTCATTAGTCAGAGATAGAATAATATGTGGAATTCCTGATAATGGGCTCAGAGAAAGATTACTACGTGAACATGATTTAACGCTAGAGAAAACAGTTCACATGTGCAGAGCAGCAGAAACCACTCGTGCACAAGCAAAGGAGCTGCGCACGGATGAGTCGGCAGCAGTGCATGCCGTGAAAAGAGAGGGACAGCGCCCAAAACAGTTTGTAAAACAAAAGCCTACAGAGCAAAGTCCCAGGAGTCCAAACAGTAGATGTGGAAGATGTGGAGACAAGCATATGTCTAGGGCATGCCCTGCTTATGGGAAAGTCTGCCACAAGTGTGGGAAGGATAACCACTTTGCGAAGTATTGCAGAGCTGAGGCTTCAGGGATGAAAGTGAACACAGTGGAAGAAGAGCCAGAGGAGTTCTTTGTGGACTCAGTAGTACAGTCTAGCACGGCAGAGGCGGCAGAATGGATAGTCCCATTAACTGTGAATGAGACCATAATTCCATTTAAGATAGACACTGGTGCACAGGTCAACCTGTTGTCCATAGACGATTACAGGACCCTCACAGTTAAGAGCAAAATACACCCTGTGAAAGTAAAAGTGACTGGTTATACAGGAGAGACTGTTCCAGTTAAGGGGTGTTGTGTAGTGACTCTAAAGCACAAGGGACAGCAGTTAAGGGCACAGGTGCTCATAGTAGAGAAGAGCGTACAGCCAATCCTAGGTCTGAGTACTTGTGAAAAGCTTGACTTAGTGAGGAGGGTGTTTGTAGTGAATTCCCAGACTAGCACAGACCACAAAGCAGTCATGCAGGAGTACAGCGATGTCTTTGAAGGACTAGGATGCTTGCCTGGTGAGCACAAGATATGTGTGGATGACACAGTGACTCCTGTAGTGCATGCGTGCAGAAAGATTCCATTTGCACTGAGAGACAAACTCAAAAAGGAGTTAGCCCGCATGGAGAAGATGGGCGTCATAAAGAAAATAGATGAGCCAACAGATTGGGTGAGCTCACTAGTAGTATTGACGAAGACAAATGGATCTCTACGCACCTGTCTCGATCCACGGGATCTAAACAGGGCTATAAAGCGAGAGCATTTCAAGCTTCCAACAAGAGAAGAGATCATGTCACAGTTTGCCGATGCTAAATGGTTTAGCAAGCTGGATGCGTCAACAGGCTTCTGGCAGATGAAGCTGGATGAGGCAAGCTCAAAACTGTGCACGTTCAATACACCAGAAGGAAGGTTTCGCTTTCTGCGTTTACCTTACGGTATTCTGTCTGCGCCCGAAGTTTACCACAAGACAATCCATATGATCTATGAGCACATAGAGGGAGTGGAGACCATGATGGATGACATCATCGTGTGGGGATCCACAAGAGAAGAACATGATGCACGGCTGAGGGAAGTACTGGATCTGACACGCAAGTCCAATCTGAAATTAAACCGAGACGAGTGTGAGTTTGCAGTGAAAAGCCTTACCTTTGTGGGAGATGTGATTTCAGAGCAAGGTGTCAAGCCGGATCCAAGGAAGACGTCGGCCATAGTGAACATGGAACGTCCACAGAGCAAAGAAGATGTGAGGAGATTTCTGGGAATGGTCACATACTTGGCTAAGTTTATCCCCCAGTTGTCTGCCCAGTCGGCACCACTCAGAGGGCTTCTAGAGCAGAAGAACGAGTGGGAATGGTCTCATGAGCAGGAAGAATGCTTCAAAATGCTAAAAGAGATCTTAACCAAGGAACCAGTGCTCAAGTTTTATGACCCAGAACGGAGCACTAGGATATCGGCAGATGCTTCTCAGTACGGCCTAGGAGCAGTACTGCTACAGATGTATGACAACAGCTGGCAGCCCGTAGCCTACGCATCTCGTGCATTGACAAGTGCTGAAGTTAGATATGCACAAATAGAAAAGGAACTTTTAGCTAGCACATATGCATGTGAACGTTTCCATCAGTACATATACGGAAAGGCTTTTGAAGTGGAAACAGACCACAAGCCCCTAGTATCAATAATGGCCAAGCCCCTCAATGATTGTCCTCTGAGGATTCAGCGACTGTCAATCAGACTGCAGAAATATGATGTGAACATGGTCTATACACCAGGAAAATTCATGTTTACTGCTGACACGCTCTCACGCGCAGTCAACAAAATGGAAAGTCCAAATGAACAGAAAAGCATAGAAATACAAGCCTATGTTGACATGATTGTCACATCACTTCCTGTGTCTGCTGAGCGAACAGAGAAGATCAGGAAAGCAACTGAACTAGATGACACAATGAAAGAGCTCAAGAAGACCATACTGAAAGGGTGGCCTGAGAAAAAGCGTGAATGCCCGCGTCAGATCCAAGATTACTGGGCATGCAGATCAGAGCTCTCAGTTGCTAATGAAATTGTTTTCAAAGGAAGCAAGTTTGTCATCCCGGCATCCATGCGCAAGGAAATGCTGCAGAAAGTGCATGAGGGACATTTGGGTGAGGAAAAATGTAAACGTAGAGCGCGTGAAGTAATGTACTGGCCAAGACTCAACCAAGACATCAGCCACACCACAGCTGCATGTGAAATATGTCTCACCTACAGGTCTAAACAACAAGCAGAGCCGCTCATGCCCCACCCTGTACCTGATCGCCCGTACCAGAAGGTCGGAGTCGATTTGTTTGACTGTAACGGTAAAAGCAACATTGTAGTCACAGATTACTACTCCAACTACCCGGAAGTTGTAACACTGCAGTCAACATCCAGCAAAACTGTCATAGCCTACCTGAAAACAGTCTTCGCGAGACATGGAGTTCCCTGTGAGCTGTTTTCAGATAATGGGCCACAGTTTTCCAGCAGCGAGTTTGCTTCGTTTGCAGAGGACTGGGGTTTTCACCACGCCACCTCAAGCCCGAACTACCCGAGATCCAATGGGCTCGCAGAGAGTTCAGTCAAGATTGTCAAGGCCCTCATGAAGAAGGCTCAAGATGGACAGGAGGAGTTCCAGAGGAGTCTGATGATATACAGGAGTGCCCCATTGGAAAATGGTTTGTCCCCAGCCCAGATGCTGATGGGAAGGCGCTTACGCACTAACCTTCCTATCCATGAGAACCTGTTGACACCAGAAGGAGCGCACAAAATCAGCTCAAGGAAACAAGAACAAAAAGAGAAACACAAATTGCAACATGACAAGAAGGCAAAACACTTACCAAGCCTCAAGCCAGGCGATACAGTCCGTATCCTGGATCACACAACAGGCACATGGAGACAAGGAGGACGCATGCAAAGAGAAGTTTCACCACGCTCATACCAGATCCAGACAGACCATGGTGCTTCTCTGAGACGAAACCGTGTGGATTTGAGACCACAGGTGACAGTCCCAGAGACAGACTCTCAACAACGAAGCACTGCAGACTAGGTGTTAGATGCTCCCAGGAGTGAGCAGTTTTGTCAGAGTTCCCCAGACCGCAGAGACTCTGTCATGCCAAAAGGGGGCAGTACGCCCTCTGAGACCTGCTGCAGGCCTAAAAGGGCTGTTAAACCTCCTGAGAGACTTATTGCACAGTGCTGAAAGGCATGTGGACTGTGGACGTGGATAGGGTAAAGAAAAGAGGACACTTGATGATGAAGGTTAAATGAAAAAGAAAATGTAAAAAAAAAAAGAAAGAAAAAAAAAAAGGATTGTAAAGAAAGATTTGATGCATATGCTTATTGTTTGAATGCATACGTTCATGTTTAAAATTTATGTTTATTATTGGAATGTACAGGTTTAAGAACAGTCGGAAACGAACGTTTTGTTATAGACGACTACAGGAAAAGAACAAGTTGTTTCTGTTTAAAAGAAGGGAAGATGTGTTAATATTATAATACATAAGATTGGTTCCGCCATGTTGTGGTAGTACCCGGACCGAGGACCGGGGTACAGGAAGAGAGCTTGATGTACGGATGCACAACAGAGACAGTGCCTTGATGTACGGATAGACAACGTAAATAAAAGCCAGTAAAGAAACCCTAGCCTAGCCTGTTTATTCCTAGTTAGGAATACTGGAAACAACAAACATAACAAATACCACGACCACAACACCAGAGGGAGCTCCACAAATCATGTTAAACCCAGATTCGGCTCAAACAAGGGACTAAACACGTTTAGCAATTATGCCACATCAATGTGGAATGCCCTACCCACAGCTGTAAAGGCATGTGAATCACTACCCACTTTTAAAACCACTCTGAAGGAGCACCTACGGGAGACTGCAATTCTAAACTGGCCCCTGTAAATGTCCTAACCCAACCCCCTCCAATGTACAGTAAATGTCCTAACCCAATAATACACGAGAACCAAGTATGGTTTCGTCGATATTCCAATGTAGTTTTGCTTGTACAGTTGTACAGTTTGCCCCACCCCGCCTACCAAACCCACCCAACCACCTCCAATGTACAGTACCCCCCCCCCACCCCACCTACCCAACCTCCAATGTACAGTTTCTACGTCAAATGTATATACTCTCTTTTTTTAGACTCTTTTTGTATCACAAACAGTACTGTATTTGTAAATCTGGTATGTCATAAATGTATAGATGTAGCAGTACTGTCTATCTGTATGTCGTGTATGTCATGTTATGATTAATTGAAAATGGGGGACCCTGATGTAAACAAGACCACTTCATCTCTATCAACAACTGCAAATCCCCCACTGCCCCCATCACTCATGGTGTCTCCCAATGCTCAGTACTTGGTCCCCTGCTCTTCATCCTCTACATCAGGGGTGTCAAACTCATTTTCACAGAGGGCCACATCAGCATTATGGTTGCCCTCAAAGGGCCAAAGATCGTATAAATGTTAATGTAATGTAAAATAAATGTAGCTACACATTTACATATTGTTAAACATGTTGTTTCTGTATTTATTACTTATTCAAGTTATACATATTGTATGCATTTGCATAAATGTAAAAATATATGTTAGCTTATGTTATTTTAACAAATAATTTTAGTTTATCAGAACCCCATATTACTCCATCAATCAATGATCAAACCATTCAAGTAAATAACAAAGAAGAATATCATCAAATACAAGCTATGACATTACGTTTGTTCAAAACCTTTTTGTCACAGTCAAGAGGGGCAGAACTAACAACTGTGAGCTGCAAAGAACACGTGGGACAGATGTAGCAGATGTTACAAAAACAAATGGCTGCACACAACCTTGCAGAGGCCATACATCCAACTAATGGAAGATAGTTTAATTAACTTTAATTAACAGATTGCAGAATGGGTACAGTACAGTACAGCTCAATACACACAATTGTTAAGGGGATGCAGACCAAAGAAAGACTTTCGACTTGTTTACATCAGGGTCCCCCATTTTCAATTCGTAATGAAATTGCTATTATGTGTCTGCATGAACACACAACTTTAACTGTACTAAAAAATAACAAAATAAGGGTTGTCTCAGTTCACAACTATATTGGTCAAGTTTTGGGTGGGACTTGTTTGCGTCCCTACAGCTTCTTATTCAATTGAGCGAGATGCTCGGTTATGTCACACAGCCAGTTTGCATCTGACAGTTCAGACAATATTTCTTCAACCCTTTGTTACCTATTCCGCCTGGATCTTTTTTGTATTTTGGGCTGTAAAATTGTCAAAGAATGTCTGAGGAGTAAGTGCTTTTGGCTTTTTTCCTTTGTTACTTCATCAATACCTCAGATGTTCAACATACACGTATGTGTAAGAATGTGTAATAACTAAGGCTGTCAAAGTTAAAGCTTTATTAACGCATTAACCCACAATTATTTTAACACTTATTTTTTAACCCAATATTAATGTAATTTTTTTTTACCTGAGCTCTTGGGGGGGGGGGGGGCACATCAAATGACGTGGCGGGCCGCATTTGGCCCGCGGGCCGTGAGTTTGACACCTATGCTCTACATCCTTCCACTTGGTCTGATTCTCCGCAAACATGGCCTGCATTTTCACTGTTATGCAGACGACACTCAGCTCTACCTCTCCACCAAGACTATCACTCCAGCCACTCTCTCCAGCCTCAGCACCTGCCTCACAGACATCAAAACATGGATGCAAAATAACTTTCTCAAATTAAGCTGCAATAAATCAGAAATCATCATTATCGGTCCAAAATCCCTCACCAGCCACACCCAGGATTTCACCCTAAATATTGATGGTACCATTGTCACCCCCTCCACTCACGTCCGTAACCTTGGCATCATCCTGGACTCCACCCTTTCTTTCCTCCCCCATGTGAACCACATAACCAAATCGACCTTCTATCACCTCCGGAACATTGCTCGTCTCCGCCCCTCCCTATCACTCTCCGCTGCTGAAACACTGGTTCATGCATTCATATCATCAAGACTAGATTACTGCAACAGCATCCTCTACGGCTCACCAAACACTATTCTCAATAAACTCCAATATGTCCAAAACTCTGCTGCCCGCATGCTCACCTCCACCCGTCGCTCTGATCACATCACCCCTGTCCTCCACGACCTCCACTGGCTTACAATCAAATACAGGATACATTTTAAAATACTACTCATCACATTTAAAGCCCTCAACAACCTTGCCCCTCCCTACCTGTCCGACCTCCTCCACCGTCACACGCCCACCCGTCGCCTTAGGTCTGCAGATGCCAACCTCCTAACACCTCCCACGACCAAGCTCCGGACCTGGGGCGACAGGGCCTTTGCTGGACCTCTAATTCTGTCGGTTTTATTTTATTTTGTCATGTATTATTTTTTGTTCTGTTTTGTTCTGTTTTTTGTTTTGCCATAGTTTGTCTCTCCTGCCCATGTAAAGCGTCTTTGAGCACCTGGAAAAGCGCTATATAAAATAGATGTATTATTATTATTATTATTATTATTATTATTATTATTATTATTATTATTATTATTATTATTATTATTATTATTATTATTATTATTATTATTATTATTATTATTATTATTATTATTATTATTATTATTATTATAAGACAAAAGTCTTTCTCTGATCTGCATCCCCTTAACAATTGTGTGTATTGAGCTGTACTGTATTGTACCCATTCTGCAATCTGTTGATAAAGTTTTCAATCAATCAATCAATCAATCAACCATTTGGTAGTGAAAGGGTTAATAAAAATACCCCAGGATCTTCAAAGAGATGGTCTGACTTATCCAAGTTGCAGCAAATTCGGAAGAAAAACGTTTGATTGACGCCAAATTCTTCCTAATCTCAAAATGTACAAATGTATCAATTCACAGTATTCAATCACAGACATCTCGGTTGCAGACAACTGGAGATTGTCATCAAATAGCCACTGATTATGATTAAATGACAACTGTGGCCAATGAGCTGTGGCATTGTGTGATATTGTATGGCAAAACACGATAATACTAGGAATAATTAAAGGCGCTGGAGGGAAGGAGAGAGCATGGTATGGTTGGTATGATTTATCTATGGTTTATTGGTATGATTTATCTATGGTTCATTGGTATGATTTATCTATGGATTGTGTGTTGCCCTAAACTCATTAGGATATATTTTATATGTCCCGAGGAAGCTGAGCTGACTCTCACCCTGTGTGGAAGAACAGGGGTTGGGAAGAGTGCTGTGGGGAACATCATCCTGGGTAGAGAGGACTTCTTGTCTGGAACCAAGGTAATTAAATGACGTGTGTGACACGTGAATTAGTTTGAATTTAAAAGAGTTAGCTAGCTTGACATCGCTTGACCTCTTCTTGGTTTCTGCTCTTAGCCCAGAACAGGAGCCCAGCCAACCACAAGAAAGGCTAAAAAAGAGAATGGCTCACATCTACGGGAGGGATGTCGCCATGATTGATACGCTTTCCATTGAAGAGCCTGTCTGGACATAGAGTGCAGGGAAGCTAAATACATATATGTCCCTGCCCTGGACACTTCAATGTCCCCGATGACATCCCTGGTGACCATATTCAAACTAATTTACTCTCGATAACTGTCTAAATGTACCATGAATATTGTTTGCTAGAGAGAAGAAGGTTCGATAGCTGGTGTTTCATCATTCAGAAAGTATTTATTCAAGATGGTAACTAAAACTAACTTGTAATGAGTCTCACAAACGGGTTGTGACGGATGCGTCTGTGCGCCGCACCCGCACATATTAACTTGTTCCACTACCCTTATTGTTAGTTTGTTTAGTTAATGTTTGTACACGTTTACATTCATGATGCACATACACAATTTCTATTTCACATAATTATTACACACGACCAGGGCTTGACGTTGACACCTGCCCACCTGCCCAGGGCTAGTGAAAATGCTGAGTGGCTAGTGACTTTGGAAAACCACTAGCCACAGTGGCTAGTGAGCCAAAAAGTTTACGTCAAGCCCTGCATAGGTGTGTCAATGATAATGTTCACGCCGTTTGGAGCAATAATATAATTGCTCGGTTCAACACAGCCAAGGCATAGGTGTGTCAATGATAATGTTCACGGTGTTTGGAGCAACAATGTAATTGCTAGGTTCAACACAACTCTTCCACATCTACACCCTCCATCTTGTCCCAGTCAGCCGTTGCCCCAACTGGAGCTCCTTTTGCGGCTGAGTCACTGGTCGCAGGCAGTAGTAAACAATGGAGCCAACAGTCAGAAGCACAGTTGTACAGTTGGCGTGTAGCAGTATGATTACAATGATACTGTCCCCAGCAGGGGTTAGTGAAGAAGAAATGACCTATATTTATAACTTTTTGGGTGGGGGCGCGAGTGCGGGGATTTTTGGCTAGTGAAAATGCTGAGTGGCTAGTGACTTTGGAAAACCACTAGCCACAGTGGCTAGTGAGCCAAAAAGTTAACGTCAAGCCCTGCACACGACACATAGACTTGCGTACTGATATCATATACATTCTTTATTATCTGACTTACATGGTTTAAGTTTGAGTGCATGCATCTCGACTTCAAAATTGCAAGAGTACACCCCTGCACAAAAAGGGCAGCAAATTAGACCCAGGCAACTACCGCCCTGTTTCTATCCTTACCTCCATCTCGAAAGTCATGGAAAAAGTAGTATACGAACAGGTCGAAAAGTACCTTGCGGAAAAAAATCGAATCTACGAATTCCAATCTGGCTTCAGAACATCCCACTCCACTGACACATGCCTTCTCTATTTAAACGACCACATCAAACAAGAGGTGGATGCGGGCAAATACTGCGGCATGATCATGCTGGACCTACAAAAGGCCTTCGACACTGTCAATCACACCATTCTGATTGACAAGCTAAAAGCAATTGGTTTTGATAGTCTATCAGTGAGTTGGATGCAATCCTACCTGGAGGGGAGAGAACAGATGGTGGAGGTAAACGGTACCCTATCCCCCCCCCCCCCCTTCCAGTGAGCTGTGGTGTTCCACAAGGAAGCATACTAGGACCGCTACTGTTCCTAATTTATGCAAATGCCATGTCGTCAGCTTGTGACTGCAACTTGTTCCTGTTTGCGGACGACTCAGCCCTGCTGGTCTCTGACAAGAACAAGTTACAGGTTGAAAAAACCCTCAGCTCGGAACTAGGCAAAATCTGCATATGGCTCGCTGATAACAAACTATCATTACACATGGGCAAAACAGAGTCCATTCTATTCGGTTCAAATAACAAACTCAGCAAGACCGACGGCTTCTCAGTTACAGTGGGTGACAATATTGTCACAAGGAAAGATGAAATTACCTACCTGGGTTCCATCCTAGAGGCTAATCTTTCCTGTGACAAAATGGCATCCAATGTAATAAAAAAAAGTCAACCAACGAACTAGATTCTTGTACCGGATCTCCTCTGTGGTAAACAAGAATACCCTGAAGACTCTGGCAGGAGCACTCATTCAAGGGTACTATGCTTGCACCTCATGGTACCAAAGCACCTCAAAGGCACTAAAAACTAAATTACAAACATCTCAAAACAAACTGGTCAGACTACTGCTTGACCTTACTCCTAGAACCCACCTCACCCCTGCCCACTTTGACAACCTAGGATGGCTTAGAGTAGACGACAGAGTACAGCAACTTGCAATGGGCCTGGTCTACAAGATACACTACACGACCAAGGTACCCATGTACATGTAAAAATACTTCCCAAAGGTCAGTGAATACCACGATCTTCACAACACCAGAGGGAGCTCCACAAATCATGTTAAACCCAGATTCGGCTCAAACAAGGGACTAAACACGTTTCGCAATTATGCCACATCATGTGGAACGCCCTACCCAAAGCTGTAAAGGAATGTGAATCACTACCCACTTTCAAAACCACTCTCAAGGAACACCTACGGGAGACTGCAATTCGAAACTGGCCCCCGTAAATGTCCTAACCCAACCCCCTCCAATGTACAGTAAATGACCAAGTATGGTTTTGTCAATATTCCAATGTGCAGTTTTGCTTGTACAGTTGTACAGTGTCCCCCACCCACCCCTGTGTACATAATTAGACTGTACAAAGTGTACATCAGTTTAGCATACAGTATATTACTCAGTAGCTTGTTATATATATATATATCACATTTCATTAATTAAGTACATTTTATATTGTTAATGCACTTTACTGTTACATTTGCACTCTGGTTAGATGCCAACATATTTTCGTTGTACTTTACTTGTGATGTGCAGTGACAACACATTTTAATCTAATCTAATCTAAAGATCATTCTAAAGATAATATTAGTTATACAAATACTTACAAGTTCTCATACCAGACAAAGCTCCACGATGCACAACCAGTAATTTTTTTTATACTTTATTTTTTTCGCCTCCTTTTTTCCGGTTTTTCTCCCATCCCACTGTTAGTCGTTATGCCAATTCCCAACCCCCTTCCTTGTTGTTGCGCACCCCCCCCTACTGTTGGTCCGGGAGGCCGGAGACTGTCACATGCTTTCCTCCGACACATGTGCAGCCAGCCGGCAGCCAGCCTGGCAGCACAGATTCTCACCGGGAGAGTGTAACGTGTGGAAGGCCACACTACCTTTCTCCAGATCCTACCCTTGCTGTGCAGGCGCCCCGACCGAACTGTAGGGGTCGCTGTCCACAATGCCCAGGACCCACCCATCAGCTTTCCCACCCCTAACACTGCCAATTGTGTTAGTACGAACGACCAGCCAAGCTGATAGCAACGCTGAGAGCTGGGCTCAAACCCAGCGTCTCCAGCGTTGGTGGCGAGCGACTTGCCCACTACACCCACAACCACTAATTTGAGGCAATGCAAATAGAGTATGTTTTTATTATATAATACTATAATACTTGTAATACCTCTGGCAGACTACAATATGAACTGGACAATTGATGGTGTGCACTATCGTTACCTTTAAGTGTACTTTTGTACCATATTAACGTGACACTTTTATGTAATCAGGGGTGGAATAAACTATACAGGTAGGTGTAATTGCCTGCCGGGACTTTCTGCCTTTCACACTTCCCTGTGTTCCCTGCATCTGCACCTACACCAGCACCCAGGATATGGTGTAATTAGATCCCTTTTGCCATAATGCTAGAATGAGTCCACCTGTGGGAGTCAGTCTGGTGTATATGACCCTGGGTGCTTCTGGGTAGTGCAGAGAGCAGGCACAGGTATCAATACACCAAGTACTTTTACTCAAGTCCTGTACTTAGCATTTTGAGGTATTTGTACTTTACTTAAACTATAGAGGTTAACAATTGTGTGTATTGAGCTGTACTGTATTGTACCCCTTCTGCAATCTGTTAATACAATTTTCAATCAATCAATCAATCAATCAATCAATCAATCAATCAATCAATCAATCAATCAATCAATCAATATCCCTGAAAAGTCAGTTTGATTTAGGAAAAGAAAAACACTAGACAAATGTCAATTAGAAAGCTTATGTATGTACATATCTTGATTTTACATGCCACACATCAGTGGGTGCAAAGTTATTCCTATTCCTTTTTTATGCTAAAGGCTTAATGTGTCAAATGCTCTTGCAGTATATTAAGACCTCTGTGCTGGGTCCCTTAAGCATGAGTTCTTTACAGAGCCATGAGAATGTCTTGACTGGATCTGACACCACCCTCTTTGATGCCAGCCTGATATTGGCCCGATCTGGAGACTGGACAATCTCTACACCAGTGGTTCTCACACTGTGGTACGCTTGTTTTTTTTGCAGTCAGTCAGGCCACTGAACTTAGAAGCAAGCCAGGCCAGTGTTTCTGGTTGCGGCGGCGTGATAGTTAGATAACCTAAGTGGGGATCACTGTGACAGAGAGTAATGCAGTCTAAACAGTCATAAATCTTTAATTCAACTTCAGCCCTGATCATAACCATTTATCTTTTTAGATTTTTTGTAATGTCAGATAAAAAATGAAATACTCCCACTTTTCTGAAAAGAGTTGGTGTTAAATCTGACATTACAAAAAATCCATAAAAATCTGTGTTGCTGCTAATCATTGACACATGCCTAGCCTGTAATAATCCCCCCCAGAAAAATTTACTTTGCATTTGATATATTGAAAATATTTTACTTTTTGTGTGTTTTTTTAACAATAATTTGTGATGCCATCACACAAACTGGCATTTAAAGGGTAAACATTCAAAAATGTATTGAATATGTGTTTTCTTTTGTACAATAATTTGTGATGCCCATCACAAACACTGGCATTTAAAGGGTAAACATTCAAAAATTCCTGCACCAGAATGCAGGAAATTAAGTTTTTGTAACTAAATAATTGTGTGTGTGTGTGAGAGAGAATGACGGACAATTGCTGAGAGAGAGAGAGAGAGAGAGAGGTACATTTGCTGAAATACAGTTGTTCTTAATTTTCTCACTTGCTATGTGAGAATGTTAGTTATATGTTCTCAATGCCCCTTGCATTGTATGAGTGGTGTGGAAGCGTTTGCTAGTTCTAGTGCTATCCCTTTGTACATTGTGGCTGTGTCTGACAAAAGTTACACATAAATAATGGTATTAGGAATACATTTGCGTCCTGCGTGAACTGTGCATAGCTGAATAGACTGTATTTTAATGCCGGTCATATGGTGGTACTTGGAGAGTGTGGTATAATATATTGTCCTCATGTAAATATGTCCCCCTTACCTGTGCCCCCCCCCCCTCTCTGTGGAATAAGACACCCCCCTCCCCTGTGTCCCCCAAACCTGTACCCCCCCCCCCATCTGACCTATCAAATGGGACCACACCCCCCCCTGTTACCTATATAGATCTCCTCCCGAGATCTATCCAGGTCTTTTACCTGGGTCATTTCAGCTGATCACCTGGGGGAAGCCCTCAGCCATTCTCTCTATGTAATCTATCTGTTTGGTTAATAAACCTTGTTATTATCCAAGCCTCGGTTGACTGAGAACATTCTTCATCAGGATATCCACAAATATCCCACAATTGGCGTCTACGAACTTGTGACGGACTCTTGCGTCCTACCGGCGTGCTGTGTTGTTTCAGCTATACAGAGAAAAGTGAGTATAATAGGATGGTCGACCAAAAAATTTATGGCAAGGAATTAAAACCTTCCCGCTTTTCTCTGTGCCAGGTGAACATTACAGAATGTTGTCAAATATTGAGATCATGGCTGAGTAAGAATAATGTGCATTAATATATCTGATCTGTATTGAGAATCGTACCGGGGAAACGCGTGTACCTGGGTCCTTATCTGGACAGATGTTCTGAGAGGATGGGTTGTTAGTGCTATTCCCGGATTTGAGCTGTTGCCAAACCGAAAGTTAGGGCACAAAAATAAGGTTGTTGGTTTGCTAACCCAAGTCTAGCTGATGCAGGCTAAAATATAGGCAACAAGGCAAGAAACGTGGGCTTATTATGATGTGATATCCTTGGAAAACGCTACTCTATTGGAACCTATTAATTACCAGAGTAGCGTCATAATATTCATTGTTTCAACCTCAAACTAAGCCCACAATCTCTTCCATTCCTGAAAACGATGTATTTGGATTGAATTAACCAATTGATTAATACAGATAGCGGGAAGATGACCGGCGATGCCTCGGCAGTACGTGAATGTACATTTAACGGGACATTAGTCGCGGGTCGAAGGGACCGTGAGTATGATTAAAAGGTATATATAATTTAATATATCGCTGGTAAATTTCGAAGTCAGGTTCGGTCGTTATGACTTTAATAACGATGTGTAGTTATATCAAGGGATAAATGCCTTGTCGCAGCAGATGCTGGCCGACTAAACGTACAGCGATCCAATACAGTCAGATATACACACACGTTAACTTATATGTATTAATGTTTGTTTGTCTGTTTAAAGTCTCGTTTGTATGCGCACAATATGCCGACTGTTATCGCGCCGAGCATTGAGAGACTAGTACCGTTATATAGAGAATAACATTGAAGTGCAATTCACGCGACAAACTAGGATAGTAATTTCCAGAACCAACAAAACCGGCCCACGGGAACGACCATTTGGGAAGTATAGTTTTATCGTTTCAGTTTGTTTACGTTTTCACATATGCACAGGCGCGTTCATTCGGTAGCAAAACGCTGGGTTTAAGTAAATTCCAGGCTATTGAGAGCTCGCGGAACTAGTATGCAGGATTGCAAAGCGTTATTTCCGAGGCGAATGACAACGCGTGAACGTCGCATGGGCTGATGACGTCATACAAAAGTGCGATATGAAACTATCATTGGGCGAACGGTAAAGTTTAATATGCCCGAGGCCGAAGGTATATGAAGTCCACGTATAATATACGACGTCAACACAACAGCCTTCCCCGGTGAGTATGAAAATCATAATATGCCCGAGGCCGAAGATGAAGTCCACGTATAATATACGACGTCAACACAACAGCTTTCCCCGGTGAGTATGAAAATCATAAATATAGTTGCTTTGATTGATTAATTGAAAACTTTATTAACAGATTGCAGAATGGGTACAATACAGTACAGCTCAATACACACAAATTGTTAAGGGGATGCAGACCAGAGAAATACTTTTGTCTTGTTTACATCAGGGTCCCCCATTTTCAATTCATCAGGACATATTAGGACATACATGACAGACAGATAGTCAGTACTGCTACATCTATACATTTATGACATACCAGATTTGCAAATTCAGTACTGTTTGTGATACAAAAGGAGTCAAGAAAAGGGAGTCATTTGACGTAGAAACTGTACATACACAACTATCATCTCAGTTACAGTAAATTACAACTATCTTAGATCACTTGAGTGTTTATGTTGCTTTAATTTACACATTATAAGTCACATAAAGCTAATTACAATGTCTGTTTCAGAATTATAATACATCTGTGGGCGTACCGGTCATACTGACCAATACGGGGAACAGCGTTAGATTAGACTTTATAAGCTTTTAATGTTGAAAACTTGGACACAAACAACATAGATTATGTTTAAAAGTAAGATGTTTAGGTTATATTCACTTGAGTTAATGTGTTTATCTAAAGAACCAATGAAAGATAACTAGCCCTTTCCATTGTAAGACATTTTTAAACATGATTCAAAATGTGTGGTTCCACATTCTTATGATGCTTGTGTACATATGCGATATGATTGATAAATGATAACAATATATCATTACATCCTAGGATGGGATGGATGAAAACTAGCTGATGTTTTTGTTAAGCTCACAGACAATCAACAAAGAACCCACTCAAATGGTCTTAGAAGTGGAAAATTAACATGTGTTTTTATTTTCAGTCAGGCTCTGAGGCGAGATGCAGAAGCTATAGTTTTAAATAGGATTCTAATCAACACAACCCAGACAGTCAAAGCGTCACTATCATATTTTTGTGTTTACAGGAAGCAAGCAGACAATCAGGAGAGGCAGACGGATTTACCTCTAAATTGAATTACAAAGCAGTGTTTAAAACACTCACTCAAACCAGCTGAGGACGATGTGGAGTTGAAAGACAATGCAAATAGCCAGTCTGACCACACCTATAGAGACTCAACTTAGTATCTCCACTTAGTATAGTAGGAAGTATTGCTTTAGATGCAGATTTTCTCTTTGTTACCACGAGACTCAACCGAAGATCGTGTGGAGCTGAGAGACAATCGATTGACCATTTGGAACAAATCTGCATCCAAACACCCACATGTAAATTTCTTCAGAGTGGGCACTTGGGAGACAAAGCAATGCAAATGCCTGCACTCGTGACCACAGACTTGGTGGACTCACCTGGCGGTGGATGGCAACAGAGAACCACTTAGATAACATGAATCAGACACTAGTGATGAATTTGCAGTCATGAAAGGCACCATATTTCCCATACTAACAAAATAACATAACTTGCATGCTATCCCCTCCTTCTATTTTCTGCTTTATAACCAATAACATTCATAACTATTCTTTTAACAAACTAATACATTTCCATGACTGCAAAATATCAACCACAAATTGAAGCACAATTATCTAAATGTACAAGGTATACACATACATTGATCATTTAGCTGACACTTTTATCCAAAAGCGACTCACAGGTTCTGTATGACAGGACATCAAAAAGGACACAACTCTAACAGCTGAGTAACAATGGTCATCAAAGTGTTGAGTGCTACAGTATAGGTTAGTTTATTAGGACAAATGCATCACAATAAGGTTAGTTAGGGTTAGATGACAAAACAAATGATTGTTTTTCATGCAAAATTAACTGGCTGCCTAGATTTTATGTTTTTCCCCCATGCTAAATTATGACGAGCCACACTGAGACGTGAATAACGCCAGAGAAGGCGTGGCGAGGTAAGTATCTTGAAGAAGCACACCATCGTACGCGGCCTGAGGTAAGGTCAACTTCAATTTGACATCACAGATTATAAAGAGATCGGATCCAAACGATATCAAATGCACAATGGTATTACACAATGAAATGAATTAACCCTAAATGATTTTCCTCTGTAGCAGAAAGGCGTTGAATCATTTATGTGAGGAGTTTTCTAAGGCAGTTTTTATCATCCTCAGATCACAAATTGGTGAGAGGACAGGACGAGTGAGACGACACATGACCTGAACCACGAACGACAGCATAGAATCACCAGGGACGCCGCCAAGGAGCTGCGGACACAACCAGAGACGACGACAACAACCGTGGGAGAACCACCAGCCCACACAACACAGACGTCCCCAAAGGAAGGGGAGCAGAGACAGAAAGGACGACATGCAGCCCCACCCCGGCACTGCAGACCACGGCAGACCAAACCCATCACCTGCAGATGGGAACCAAAGCCCCGACCATCAAGATGGATTCCCATGACAAGATTGTCATCCGTGTGAGAGAGAGCGTCCTACAGACAGGCCACTACACCAGCAAACCCTCGCCCCTCTGGTACCGCGATGACGGGGAGCGGGGGACCAACCACCACATAGCACGTTCAAGACCACCCTACCGCCATGCCTCAAGGCCTGATAAAGGTCAAGCGTGAGCACAGTGGCAGACATGTGATGGTGGTGGAGAACAACATAGGCTCCAGGAAAAGAGTCTGCAAGGCCACTATAGTTGACTGCTACCGGTGACCCTTGACAAGGTACACAGGGAGTGGACGGCGACCTCCTGTAGGCCCCCTCTGAATGATGGACCAGTGAATGTTCCCAACTGCACCGTCAAGAAGAGAGACAACATCATCAGAGACCTGTGAACCAAGAGACTTCTGAACACACAGTGTCCACATTGTTATGTATTTATTTAATTTTTATGTGTTACTGTTTGGCCCTGCCACACGACCGACAGAGAACACCTTGTCAACAACGACGCAACATCATTCAGATTAATACCTTCACAAGCAGGAAACTGTTCACACAATTGTATGTATCTGCAAAACGATGAACTAGGGATGTGATGAAAAGAAATCAATGAGAAAGCATTAACAATGGTTAGTAATAATGAGCTAAAATGTATTGCTGAAGGAAGAAGTGGTCACATGATCACATTACACCACATTTGAATTACTTAGGTTACAAAATTGCCTGATTCTAAGTAAAGATCAATCTTTCAATCACAGATGAAAGTGACACTCAAACTCAGGTTAAATACAACTGGATCCTAAGTAATTTCATCAATAATCATTATAAATTGTACATATATATTTTTGAACAGTTTCCCATAATCAATCATGTTAGTTTTATTAACCACTAGGTTAACGGTTGTTTGCTCCAGTGCAGTGGAGCAAAAGATGGCGGATCTTCCAGCAGACAGAATCCTTCCTGACCTACCACCTTTTACCAACACAGGGTTGGATGAAGGAAGAGGAAATAGGAAAGGAGGAGGAACAGGAAGTCGAAGAACCAGGAAAGGAGGAGGAGCCAGGAGGGCTAACTTGCTTCAGAGAGGAACCGGTGGCATTCATGGGTGACATTCAAGCCATGTTCCACCAGGTGAAGGTCGCTGAGGAAGGCAGTGATTTTCTGTGCTTTCTCTGGGACAAGAGTAAAATGAGTTTGGCAGCTGGAGATATTGTAGTCGTCATGGACTCGTGGGTTCTGGAGGTCTTTCCAGACAAACAAGGTCTGGTTCGTTCTGTGAAATTGCAGACTAAAAGTAGCACCATTGTAAGGCCGGTGACAAAACGATAGGTTATGACTATAACCAAGTTCTGTTAATTAGGGGTGACGCTTGGCATCACTCATGCACTCCCTCGCGTACGTGCACGCGCACTGAATAAATTCCACAAATGTACCTTTAATACCAGTATTAGTCTGACCACACCCCTCATCAGCTTACCTTCATAAGCAGGTGTGTGGTCACCTGCTCTCCTCCTACCCAAGCTTTCACCACAAGGTGAGGTCAAGGGCTGCAGCGGCGTCGGATGCCAAGCGTCACCCCTAATTAACAGAACTTGGTTATAGTCATAACCTATCGTTCTGTATCATTAGGGGATCCGCTTGGCATCACTCATGCACACAGGGAGGCCAAGCGGAGCCACTGGCCGACAAATACACCCCGCTGAAGGCCCCCCACAACCAACAGAACAGGGAAGGCCGAGCCCCCCCGACCCCCCCTAATGGAGGGCACCCCCCCTATTATGTATGCTGATGATTCCACATTGTACTATGCTGCAAAAACTGTCAGTGAACTGGACAATGTTTTATCAGCTGAGTTAAATATGGTGTTTGATTGGATAAAACGGAATAAGTTGGTACTAAACATCTCAAAAACCAAATCAATTATCTTGGGTTCGAGTCATAAATTGTCATCAATACCAAAAATGAGTTTGAACGTGTCTGATGAACCCATAGAACAGGTAAATAAAGTAAAATTACTGGGCATAATAATTGATAGCCAGCTGTCATGGGCAGAACACATTGATACCATAGTGAAGAAGATGGGGAGTGGTATCTCCATGGTGAGGAAATGTCTTTCTTATGTCCCTACATATATTGTGGGACAGGTGGCGAAATCTTTAATTTTATGTCACCTAGATTATTGTGCACCAGTATGGTCCTCTGCATCCAAAGGTCAACTAAAGAAATTGCAAACTGCCCAGAACAGAGCTGCAAGGTTAGTTTTACATTGTTCCACGAGAACAAACACCATCACTATGCACCGGCAACTCTCATGGTTAACGGTAGAGAATAGGCTGGTTTTCAACACAGTTAAATTTTTCAGGAACACTGTCTTTTCGTCTCAACCTGTTTTCTTATACAAACAAATTGTCAGATGCAGTCAGGTTCATTCTTATTTTACTAGGTCAGCTGATGATGGACAGATTATGTTACCACGTCCAAAATCAAATGCTTTAAAGAGGACTGTTGTTTATCGTGCCATCAATCATTGGAATAACTGTCCACTGAACATAAGTAAATTGAATAGTAAAGTGTCTTTCAAATACCACCTGAGAATGCACTACTTAAATATGTGAGCAAAATATTCTGATGTTGATAATGATGTCTACAATGTTTTACTGTTTTTAGACAATGTTACAATGTTTTTAGATAATGATGTCTACAATGTTTTACTGTTTTTAGACAATGTTACAATGTTTTTAGATAATGATGTCTACAATGTTTTATGTTATGTTTTGTGTTTTGTGTTGTCTTTCTATGTGGACCCCAGGAAGACTAGCTCGCCACTTAGGTGACAGCTAATGGGGATCCTTTTTAAACAATAAACAATATTAGAGGTTTACCGGGAGGGCGACGGACCCGACCGTGCGAAGAGGCACTCAAGCAACTCAACGCACAGGGTGAGCAGACCGTGGCTTGACCCCACGACTACACACACGCACAACCCGCATGCCACCCGGGAACGAACGGAGGGAAACAACCTCGTTACTGCCCCCAGAATCACGGGGTCAAGGGCAAACCCAACCCCGTGGCAAGGCCGTAGCAGCGGAGCGCGAAGGAAGACCCAGACCCACCAAAGGGACTGGACCCCCTGGAACGGGGGCCCGGAGAAGTCCATGATGCCAGCATCAAGACCCCACCAGGTGGGCACATAGTGCCCCGCCCCCCACATCGCCAGCGTATTCGGACAAAGGCCCCTCAGCCGAGCGGGCCCCGTCCTCCCCGATAGTACACTGCCTGGCACACTGACCCTGCAACAGGTAGTCAGCATGGCCGTAAGCACACAAAAAAGGTTAACCAACGGAAGCAGGCAGCGCACCGAGGAAAACCAGGCAACAGGCTGTTAACCCTAGCCTGGAGACTGCGGACGAGACAGGCGCCAGAAAGGACAGCTGAACACAGCCGCCCCGGCGGAAGGGGCGTATGCTGGCGTGGTTGCATGACCAAGGCTCCATCTAAAAAAAAACCACCCAGAGGGGTCGAGGCAGAGAAGGCTGACACGATTGGCAGACGTCATGAACGTGCAGGGGCACCCTCAAACCGGTTAACCCGGGAGTTGACACCGCAGCAATACACCAGAGAACCAACCACCCAGGTGTTACCCCAGGCGGTGGTTGGTCCCATAACCCCTCAGGAAAAAAACCCAAAACACACCTGCGCTGTCGCAGCCCGTGTTCCAGTTTCCAACAGGGTTATCCCGGGCCTACAGGTCAACGAAACATTACTTCGGACCGGGCCCGGTGATACGGGGAGCACAGGGTCCCCCGAGGAGGTCAAGACCACCCCAACAGGCCCCTCTTCGCCAGGTCACCCAACCAAGTACTAACCAAGACCAACCTGCATGGCGGCCGAGATCCGACGAGATCGGACGCGTACAGGCTGGCACGGCCGTAAGCCATTACGACAGAGTAGAATACAATGTACCCAACAAGGGTTCCATAGCGCTCAACCCTGTGACACCCGGACCGACCTAGCATTTTTCCCCCTGAAAAAACCCAAGTCCCTCAGGGTACCAGAACAGCAGATCTGCATCCCCGGCGGACAACGGGTCCAACTGATCCGGACCAGCGCGACCAGAACCAGTCCCGTGCCCTAACCACGCCGACATGCCAACTCCAGGAGAAGGGGCAGATATGCGTGTTGATCTTAAACATAAAAAGAAGGCGCCACTCAGACGTTCCGGTGCGAACCGCGCCCGGCAGCCCACCCCCAGGGCGTGAGACCCTTCCACATATGTTCAGATCCATTCCGTGATCATCCCCTGATATGAACGAGAACCCGTCGACAACCACACAGGGCGTCGGAAGAGGAAAAACCCCCATCCCGATTGCTTTATAAAAACGCTGTTTTAACCCCAAGCAATCAAGGCGCGCCAGTCAGTTACCTAATGTCCAACAGAACATCCTGAGTTAGCACTATGTGTGCGTTGGGCATATCCACATCAATAATAGGCTATTTAGACCATCTTATTGAATCCCCAAGACGCCCAGGGGAACGACAAGAGGGCGGGATGCAACCAACTCCATGAATGAATGAATGAAAACTTTAACCAACAGATTGCAGAAAGGGTACAACATAGTACGGCTCAAAACACACAATCGGTAAGGGGAGGCAGACCTGAGAAAGACGTTAGTCTTGTTTCCATCAGGGGCCCCCATTTCCAATTCATCTAGACACCCAACTCTTTATAATAATAAAGAAGAAGCATCACCCGTATGAACCCAACTGCACAGCTGGGAGTAAAAAACCCGTTTTCACATGATTTTACATCCAGTCACTCTTCTTTAATCAGAGAGTAAAGACTAGTCCCTCCCAGAAAACCTTCCCACACGAGTGGTAGTCATGAGAAAGACATGCAAACTGTGAGTCACGTGACCGACTGACTCAAGTTTACATAAATCGAGCGCAGCAGACCCGTGAGCCCTACGCTCTAACTCGACACCTTAAGACACCGTAACTCGATTCCCTGGAACCAGAGGAACCAGAGTCGAGATCAGGCCATCGTCGGAGCGACGGCACCGACTCCTCGGCTCTTCGGAGAGGCAAACTATCCATCGGCTGTCTCCTGGGCTGGGTCGGCAACCACGAAAGTGGCAACATCCCAGCACCAGAACGCACGACGGAGGCGGGAATGGAGAACCGCTGGTGAAGAGTAGGTCTAGCGGGTCTACTCTCCGCAGAATACATTATGACCCAAACTTTTTCTTTACAACAGATATGAGAGAAGAAAAAATTAAGCACAATGTAGACTTGTCACAACTCTTTTCAACTAATCAACACGTCAAGTGGGGTACTACCGAGGCACTTCCTTGTGGTGAAAGCGAGAAGGAGGAGAGCAGGTGACCACACACCTGCTTATGAAGGTAAGCTGATGAGGGGTGTGGTCAGACTAATACTGGTATTAAAGGTACATTTGTGGAATTTATTCAGTGCGCGTGCACGTACGCGAGGGAGTGCATGAGTGATGCCAAGCGGATCCCCTAATGATACAGAACTGTGTTTGGTTCATGGAATGTAGATGCACTTAATCCATAACATGTTTTGGCTCTTATTTGTTTTGTTTATTTATTTTTGAATTGTTATGTCTGCCTGCCTTAACAATTAGGGGCCGGAGTGTAACGGCCAAAATGGATTTAATGTGCAGTGGATTTATGTGACCAGGGGGTGGCACTTATTTTATTTAAGTGTCAGGTACACCTGTATGAGGAGGAGTTTTGACCCGGAAAGGGCAATGGTTTTTGACCGCACGCACGACGCAGGTCACAGGTCGAAATGTTTGTATCTAATTAGTTATTGTATTCATTATTATTTAATCAGTTTAAGAAGACATTCTGTTTGCACGGTGAGGGAAAATAAATACCATTTTCCCAGTAAAGCTGCCTGCATGTATCGTTGGAACAAAGGACTGTTTGGTATCAGACCAGACAAGAGAACGGCGTGTCAGCCAGTCTATCTACGGGATCAAACTGCTCAGTAGCTCCGTATAGACGGGAGCTCCTTTAATAAGCATTATTCTAGCTGTTTCATGGGGACTTTAACATGAAGAGAATGTCATATAATTGGCATTTCCTATAGCTGGGCGAAGAATGGTATCAGTAATTCTGTAAACATAACATCTGTGTTCCATGTATCTGAGCATCAACACAGCAACTTCAAAATAATATGCTGTCAGTGACTGGTGAATTTTTACTACAGCAGATCGACAAACTGTGGGACTGCCTACAGTGTTCCTGGTACAATTCTATAACAGAATGGCAGTAATGGTGCTTTTGCCGGTTTTTGTGCCATTAAGCTCAAAGTACAGACCATATCCATATCCAATAGGAGTTTTGTTTGTCATGTCCAACTATCAAACTATATTAATAAAAGGTTGGTTATCACAAACCTCTTGTTACCAACCTCTTCCTTCTCAGTGATGTCTCTTTGATCAATTGACGAGATGAGGGAACAGGTTTCTTCTTCTCAAACTATTTTTTTGGGTCCACTTTTTCTCCTTTTTTTCAATTTTTCTCCCATCCCAATTTAGCCGTGCCAATTCTCCCCTCCCCTGTCTTGATCGTTGCTCGCATGTGCCCCCCACTGGCCGGTTGTAGGGAGGATAGAAGCCCATCGCATGTCCCCTCCGATACATGTGGAGGCAGCCAGTCGCATCTTTTCACCTGCCAGCGCGGACTCTCATTTGGCGAGGAGTAACGTGTAGGAGGCTCACACTGCCCCTGCCATTTTCCTGTCTCTGCTGTGCAGGCGCTCCAACCGACCTGTAGGAGTCGCTGTTTACAACGTCCAGATTACCACCCATCGACTTCCCACCCGCTAACTCTGCCAATTGAGTTAGTATGACGGCCGGCCCAAGCCGGAGGCAACGCCGACAGCCGGATTCGATACTGGTGTCTCTTGCGTTGGTGACGAGCGCAATGTCCACTGCGCCACCCAGCCGCCCTCCTCTTCTCAAACCTTTTGTGGAAAATACTGGGACGGAGACTTGACTCTCTTCAAACAAATAAAACAGTCTCCTAGATTATAGAACAGATGTATGTTTTATTGTGCTGGCGGTGTTCTCATCAATCTGTGTATTGAGAATATCCTTCTATGTCGTCGTAGATGGTGTCGTCATGGTGATCCTGGCAGGTGTGTATCACCTGCAGCACAGTTGCTAGGCGACGGTCCAGGGCGGAGAGATGTGGTTCAGATAGGAGGGGGGCCACAATTTCCAATGGGTCCAGGGCCAAAGACTCACGCATGACATCACTGAGACGGAATCCCGGCAGGTACAAGAGACCCAAGCGCATAAAGGTGGAGCGACGGATTCTGAGAGAGAGAGGTAGAAACAGAAATAATTCATTCTGGTGAATCATTCAAGTCATTCAAGATGTATACTCTATACATCAGACCGTGCATCCACAGGGTTCGCACAAGGTCCTTGAAGTGCTTAAAGTGCTTGATAATTTTTTCAAGGCCTGGAATTCCTTGAAAACAGACCCTTTTTTAACAAGGTTCTTAAAAAGTCCTTGGAATTCAAATCAACCATTCACATTGAAAGTTTTGTTCATCCATGACGGTTTTAAGCCATAAATATTGATTCAGATTCTTTCCCACATTTAAAAGTAAATGGGATCATTTTAAATGCCCTTTTAAAATGAAAAATAGTGCTTGGAAAAGTACTTGAAAGTCTGTGAATTTCGTTTTGCAATGTCTGTGGGAACCCTGATCCAGGTACTTCAGCTCTACTCACAATCGCGCCTACGGTTGGAGGAAAACACAAATGCCATTCCTATATAGAACACTATTGTCAGCAGGATGCCCATATTTTGTTAGTGCATAAAGTTATTCCAAGAAATTACTTTCCAAAACTGACCACCATTGAACGTTTGCGTTATTGTGAAAAGTCTTCAGGTACGCCCCTTCATTCCTCCCCAATGGTCCTCCCCATTCAGCTGCAGGATACTTCCCCATTTCCTTTCCTGGACGTTCAATATTACACTTATGAATCTCAGGATGAACCAACACTATGAGGTAATTGCTATTTCTGGGACTTGATAGTCTGCGGCATGATGTAAAACATGCTTATGTCCCGTTTATTTCTCCCAAGTTGTTCCCCCCTAAAGAGGCGTGGTGGCAATCACTGCGCTGTGTTGATGACATGATACCGGTCTGATGCATTGGAAGTAATCCAATGGGAAAGCATTGACATTTACACCTCGCCTGACTTGAAGCTATCACCTGCTATTTGTGAAAACACAAACCAGATACATTTCCTTAGCTTAGATTTAGTTTTGTTTTATTTTGTTAATGACATTTGATTTGCATTTAGACTTTTCCTTTATGCATTTACCGGTATCATAGAAAACACAAAACATCACATATCAGGTATAGGCATAATTGCAAATGCAAATTCTTGCCTACCATTTTCTCTTACAGTATATTGAGTAAATGGTCTGTTTTATTTTTCTTTACCTGCAACACTGTTGTAAGGGAGCCAGGATAGAGGGCTCATCCTGAGAATGACGCCCAAACCTGAAAACACATCATCATACCGTCTCATGCACTGTTAATTTAGATACCATTACTCCACATATCACTGGTAGAACAGGTAGTACATTTGGGTATAGTAAATGGGTACATGTACAGTAGATAGTAGTATAGTATAGTACAGTATAGTATTTAGATTGTATTCATTAATAGGTGAAAGATACTAGTGAGACTCACCCCCGTCCGTTGTCTAAATGAAGTAGAAAAGTGTCGTTCCCAAATATCTCAAACGTCTCGTAATGGTGTCTGTCCATGTTGCCTTTGAAGGAAATTAGGCAGTTGATGAATTAACGGGTACATTTATTGTAGAAATGAAAACGTATGTTAAATGTGCACCAGATAGTTAACATAGCCTTGCTTTGTTGTAGTCTCTAGAGCATTTATTATAATTTCTTTTATTTTGTATAATTGTCAATATCCATTACATCACAGATATGTCAAACCAAACTGGATTGCTGAAAAACAATGTGTTTTAGTTTCTGTACTTACAATTCTGAATTCCAGTGGTAATATTTACAATTATAGGGCCTCACCACTGACAAATTAATCCAGTTTGAATTGGACTTCAGGGATGCTGGGATGTGTTATAGTTACTGACTCATGAGGAAGTCCAGTATGGCCATGTCTATGAGGTCCACCAGCCTGCTGCCGTGGTTGTAGGGAGGTGTCTTTTTCACTGTGTCACAGTAGGCCGGGTTCTTCTCCCACCTGGAAACAACAGCACAGGGGGACAGAAATATAAATGCAATCTTTTTCGCAGGAGTGGATGAAAAAGAAGTCACAGAGACCGTAAGTGTAACTGAGGGGTACAATTCCCTGACTGTATTGATAAGTATGGTATCATTAAACCACTACCGCTTTATGTACTTTAATTACTGGCCATACAGTACATGATATATAAATATGATGAACACTTCCCACAATGAATCAGTTCTGCACAAAGTTGTCTTTAAGTATTTATTGCAGCAAAAGGTACATAATATACTTCTCTATTATACTTTGAATGCACTTGTAAGGCAAAGGAATGTGCGTAGGCAAATCAATAATGAATGTCCATTCTCTGGTTACGCAGGAGGTAATTATACAACCTGAATCTTAGGGAATTATATCTATGGTACACTAGTAATATATAGCGGGAGATACTGGAAGGGTCCCCCCGGTTGTAAGCCAGCAGGGGTAGAGGATCTGTCGGTAGTAGAGAGTCTGGTCAACGATGACTAAGGAGACTCCAAGTACAGGAGACGGTGCAATAGTCTCTTGATCCACAGACGAATACAGCTGTTCTCCGTAGACTGTAGCTCCACAGTGAAGAAAGCTAGCCGGCCTCAGGCTCTCTGAGGCGCAGACTCGACTGGTCTCCTCACAGGGTAAATCCAACACGTGTAGGCGTCGGCGATTCTCCGCTCCATAAATCACAGGACCAAAATAAATATAATCCAGCCGCAAAGGGCTATGTAGTCGTCGGGTAGATTAATCCAGTGTACATGTCCACACGGTTCTCGTCTAGGTCTCCTCGGGTGAAAGCGCCATGAAAGCAGCCCAGCCTGGATAAGCACTCTAGCTGGTACGAGGAAGCGTTGCTGATGCTGGTCACTGTAGAACTTTAGCCGCACGATACACTATACACAAATAGACTATTACTGACTTAATAGAAATATGTCGCACTCAACGGTATAGCGCCAAACTCTGACAATTCAGTTATCAATTCGCACGCGGTCTCAATGCTCTATTTTGGGGCCAAACAGGCCATACTTAACCGCACGGAGTATCGTGGGTGAGGCTTCAACTTATTGGGTAACTCTACTTCTGTATTCACCTGCGCCATATTTATATGCACGGCGAACAATCTAGTGCCAACCTCATTTCTGTCTCGTATCCCTGGGCAAGGCCGGGCATGCACAGACATGTCTTGACGGTGGCCTTGAACCTGACTCTGGAGGCATGGCTCTGGCGCCTGTGGACCGCTGTCCAATAGGAGAATGAAATATTATGGTCTGTAATAGGCTAAAGGGATATTCCGTGTATATGTACAAGGAATATACAAGGGATATCAAACGATATACAAATACTATGCAATATATATCAATCAACAAATATATATATTCGGTTTAATCTGATCCTTTGTAACAGCCGCCTCCTAATTAGTCCCACCTAATTAGCTAAGCAGAGACAGATTAACCGCACTGTCCACTACTCAATGTCTGTTGTGAGGGGTCGGGCAGTTCACAAAGTCATGGGGTCATGGTCGTCATCGATAGTATCGGGGAGCCTTGGCAGTTCTATTAGCCTCGCCACGGGTCGGGTGTAGATCCGTCCTTGGACGAGCACTTCGGCTGCTCGGACCTTTCCGTCGGCACCGGTGATCACTTTGCTTACGCGGCCAGCCGGCCACATAGCTCGGGGTAGTGACTGGTCGATAATCATGACGACTGTTCCTTCTGTCAAATTGTCTCTCTCTTTCACCCATTTCTGGCGGGTCTGTAGAGACGGTAGATAGTGGAGTAGGAAGCTGTTCCAAAACTTGTCAGCCAATACTTGACTGTACCTCCACATTCTTCGGCCGTTCGCTTCTTCAGGCCTGTACATTGTCTGTGGTAGCGCGGGGTCCAGCCGCCCGATCAAGAGTGTGTTGGGGGTGACTGGGTCGACATCTGCTACATCACTTGAGACGTAACCGAGGGGCTTTGAGTTCAATACTCCCTCGATCTCCGTGAGGACTGTCATTAGGACTTCTTCCGCCACGGTCTGGGCCCCAAGCACGGCGTACAGGGCTGTCTTTATTGAACGTACTTCTCGTTCCCAAGTTCCACCGAAGTGAGGTGCGTTCGGGGGATTAAACTGGAAGTCAATCTGGGATGGAGCGAGGTGGGTCTTAAGTTCTGGGCCCATAGCTTGGAAGCTCTCTCTCAGCTCTCTTTCTCCGCCTTTGAAGTTTGTCCCGTGATCAGACAATAATATAGACAGTTTGCCTTTCCGCGATGTGAATCTTCGGAAGGCCATAAGGAATGAGTCTGTGCTCATGGTTGGAAGGAGTTCTATATGCATCGCTCGGGTGGTCATGCATTTGAATACAATACCCCACCGCTTCTCGGTTCCTCTTCCTTTCTTTATATACAGCGGGCCGAAACAGTCCATACCGGTGGAGTGAAAAGGCTTGTCGCCGAGTCGGAGGCGACAGGGAGGTAGGTCAGCCATCCGGGGTATACTGGGCTGCGCTCGCCACTTACGACAGTCTAGACAGGTTCGCTGGAAGCGCCGCACTGCTTCTCTCCCTTGCAGTATCCAATAACGACGTCTGATCTCCGCGAAGACTCTCTCTGCCCCGGCGTGATGCACATCCTCGTCGTATTTCTTTATGATCAGCTCTGTGACCTTGTGTCGGCTGTTTAAGACTATCGGGTACTTGACGTCATCCGGTAAGTCTGGAGCTCTCCGCAGACGACCACCCACTCTGATGAGACCATGGGCGTCTCTCTCGGGGGCTAGGTGGAGCAGTCTGCTGTCTGATGGGACTGGCTTTGCTCCCTGTAGACAGTCTAGCTCATCGGGGAACGAGTCTCTCTGGGCTCGTTGTAGTAGAAGAAGTTCTGCTTCTTCGTAGTCAGCTGCTGTAATGTCAGTAGTGAGCTGAACCTCTGGGTGGTGCCACAGGAATGTCTTTAGCTGCGCACTCTCTAGGGTGAGGCAATCGTCTATGTCGGGGTCTGTGGAGACGAGTGTGTTCAATCCACAGAACATAGATTTCTTGTTTTCGGCCTCCTCTTTACTCGCTTCCCGTGGGGTGGGTGTAGGCCACTCTTCTTCCGGGAGCTTGAGGAACTCTGGCCCGTCACTGTATAGGTTGTGACGGGTGAGGTCATCCAGGGACATTCCCCGGGTGATGACGTCAGCTGGGTTGTGTTTTGTGTCCACATACCTCCAGCTTGCTACTTCTGTTAAATCTTGAATCTCTGTGACTCTGACTCCCACGAAGACCTTGTATCTGCACGAATCAGACCGGATCCATGTGAGTACTGTCGTGGAGTCTGACCACAAGATTGTTCTTTGCACCGGAATGGTGAGTTCACGTTGGATTAACGTGGCGAGTTGCGCTCCTGCTAGGGCTGCGCAGAGCTCTAGACGCGGGATAGATTGTTGCTTTCGTGGGGCTATTCTTGAGCGAGCCAGGATGAAAGCAGTATGTATTTCTCCTCCCTCCTCTCGGGCACGCAAGTAGGCCACCGAACCGTAGGCTACTTCGGAGGCGTCGCTGAAGACGTGCAGGTCCATCTGGCACGTCTCCGGCCTCACTGTGGGTGGGAAGTAGCTGCGGCGTATGTTGACACCTGGGAGTGAGCTGAGTTCCGTCTCCCACTCTCTCCATGTGGATGCAAGGTGTTCGGGTATGGGGTCGTCCCAGCCCTGGTCCTTGTCCCATAACGCTCTTACAATCATCTTTGCCCTGGTGGTGTAAGGTAGAATACATCCCAACGGGCGAGTGTTCTGTATACACTCCGTCTGGTGGTCGGTAGTTCAGTCGACCTTCCCTGCTCCTTGGTCAGGGGTGTGTGTTTATAATGGAACGAGTCTGTTTTGAAGCGCCAGACTAGTCCTAATGTCATTTCTTGGGCTTCTCCTGGGATGGTCGCCATCCAGGTCTCGCTGCTTGCTGCCTTGTCCTCGGGGGAGAGGCTGCGCAATACTTGCGGGTCGCTGCTGGCCCACTGCCTGAGATCAAAGCCGCCTTTGATCAGGGAGGCGCGGAGCTTGAGTAGAAGGGCCTCGGCTTCTTCTGGCGTCGAGACGCTTTGCAGATAGTTGTCCACGTAGAAACTATTTCCTACACTTTGTCGGACCTCTTCATCAGCTGCTGGGTCCTCTGCGACGTGTTTTTGCAGTGCAAACGTAGCACAGCATGGGCTGCATGTGGTTCCGAAAGGGAGGACTTCCCATTGATAGATGGCTGGTTGCTCATCCCCGATCCTCTCTCTCCATAGGAACCGCAGCAGGGGCTTGTCCTCCTCCACTAGTCTCACCTGCAGGAACATCCCTTTGATGTCGCCGCTGATGGCCACCTTGTCTTGGCGGAAACGTAGTAACACGCCTAGTAGAGAGGGGCCGAGTGTTGGGCCGGGCAAGAGCTCTTTATTCAGATTTTGTGATCCGATCTGATAGCTGCAGTTGAACACAATACGATCCTTGCCGTTGTGGTGGACTTTGTGGTGCGGCACGTACCATGATTCGGTCGTCTGATCGGCCTCTTTAATGTCAATTTTCTTTATGTGTCCCGCTGTGATTAGCTTGTTAATCTCAGCGCGGTACACCGTCTCTTGAGCGGGGTCTCTGGCTAGCCGCCGCTCTGTGTTCAATAGATACCGCTCCGTCGCTTCTTTTGGGGCGTGGAAGGTAGGCATACCCTCTCGCCTCAGGAGTGGAGTTGCGTATCTCATCACTCCGTTGACTTTGACTCTCTTTGTCCCCTGCTCGAGGAGGGCTATAGCGTAAATGTCTTCCTTGGAACGAATGTCTTTCTTTTCGTTCTTAAAGGGAATTGTCTCTAGTGTCCATAGCCTCTCGACATGCTGTAGGAGGGTGGTGTCTTCTTCTGTCACTCTGGAGTGGAGGCAGTTAGTGGCTGCTGTTCGGTTAAGAGACTTAGCGAGGGGGCCTTGTAATGTCCATCCTAGGCGGGTCTCGACTGCTGCAGGACAGCCTCTGGGCCCTGTGTGGACCCGGTCTATCGGGACGATGAGGTCTGCATGGTCGGAGCCTATCAGCAGGGTCGGGGTGGCACCGTCTATGAGCGGTATAGGTAGTTGACGCAGGTGCACATATTTATCCATCAGCTTGGCGATGGGGTAGGTGTACTGCGACAGGCCTATTTCTTGGCTGGTGAAAGCGTTAGTAATCCTATACCGTCTCTCTGGCTGCCCGCTTGCTGCGATAGTGAAGGAGACATTCTCGCCCTTTATCGTCTTTAGATCTCTTCTTATTGTCCGAATCGTCATCTGGTTTTCGCTCCCCCGCAGCCCCAGCTGGGCCGCAGCGGACGCGAGGAGAAGGGTCTTCTCTGACCCATCGTCAAGGACGGCGTAAGTGTCCATGACCTTATCTTGGTAACTCAGTGTTACGCGGACCACCTTTAAGAGCACCCGGGCGCCCCCGCTGCTGGCGGGGTCAATGTACATAACACTTGCCTTTGTGCTGCTTGAGGGTGCAGGCTTTCTTCTGTTACTGTCGTGTAGGACATCTAGGTGGGCTCCGTCACACCGATTACACCTCTTCTTTAAGCGGCAATCGGCTGCCATGTGACTGCGCGCACATCGGTAACAGCGTCGGTTGGACTTTATCCATTGACTCACCTCGTCGGCGGTCATCTTCTTGAACGTGTCACATTGTGACAACCAGTGTTCCTTTTCGCAGTACGGGCAGACCATCTTCCGCTTCTCTTTCATCGAGGGGGTACTGTGGTTCTTGCTGCTCGGTACTGATTCTGATTGGTGCATGACGGTCACCAATCTTCGGCCATCGTTTGCTCTCCTAGGTCCCTCTCTGGAGCTTGGGGTGCTCCGCATGAATGTATCCAACCGTAGGCTGTTGACTTCTCTCGCCAGGAAGTTGGCTAGGTCTAGGAGGGATGGCTCGGGACCGTTAGGATCACGGTGGTCTCTTTGCCGCCTGAAGCGCTCTTGTCGGGCGGGCGGAAGCTTCTCTAAAATCCTCTCGACATTAGAGTTCGCGTACAGTTCGTGCATACCCTTTTCTCTTTGCGCCCCCAGCATCCCTACCAGGGATTGTACCTTGATAGACAGGTCATCTAGTGAGCGATTGTCTGTGGCTGGGGGTAGGCGGTCAATATGCCTTATCTCTTGTATTACGTAGTCCCATATGCGTCCATATCTTTGGTCGAGTGCTGCTAGAGCCGCTGTGTATGGGGTAGTAGAGGTGGCATAGGCCAGCGCTATATTGTGCGCTCTGGGCACCTTGAGGTGCTTCAGTAGGATAGCATACTTGTACGGTTCATCAGCTACATCGGACATCATTGTCTCTAAGCACATTCGTAGCTCCGTGTACTGTGCTCTGTTCTCGTGGGTGAAGTCCGGAAACGTCGGTGTGCCAATGTATGATGCCATGGATGGCTGGCACATCGGTGAGCGTTGGAAGAGAGGCCTCCTAGGCGAGTCTCCTCTTACGCCTCTTGGTGGGCTGGTACCTGCTGGGTACCATGGCCCGCGTATCCAGGTGCTGTTCCTCGGGGCTGGTCGTGCGTCAAGCTCACCCGTGAATTGAGTCGGGGGTCTGTAGCGCAGAGCCGCGGGGGTAGAGCCTGGGCTGTACTGGACCTCCTGGTCCTGTGGAGTACTGTGCTGCTGTCGGGCTTGACTCTCCTCCTCTCCCTCTTCTTCTTCCTCTGGCAGGTCCTCTAGATCCTGTAGTCGTCTATTTAGCCTCTCCGCGGTGTAGACCGTTTCTTCCTTGTAGCTGGGTCTCGCGTGGACCGGTCGGGGAAGGAGTTCGGAGGGGGGTATAGGCTCTCTCTGGTGGTCGGGCTCAGGGTCGCTTGATCGGGTAGGGGAGGGTGCCCTTGACCCTTGTCTTGACGAGGCCCTGGAACCCCGTGCGGAGGGAGGGGTTGTTGCCCTGGTGATCAGCTGCTCCATTATCTGCGCTTGTAATCGGTCGCGCTCGGCTTCGCGCTTGGTGAGAGCGAGGTCGCGCTCTGCTTCTCTTTGGGCACCGGCAGCGGCGCGCTGGGCTTCGGCGGCGGCGCGCTGGGCTTCGGCCCGGTCCCTTACCATATTCTCTTCCGTCTGAAGGCGTCTAATCTCTAGACGTATACGATCTTCGTCGCTCCGTTGCTGCGCTTGAAGGCGTTCTCTTTCCATGGAAGAATGTTCGCGCTCACTAAGCGTCTGTGCTTGGAGTCGATTGCGCTCTGTTGAGGCTGCTAGGCTGGCGAGGAATGCCTGTGCCAGCATCTTGTCCGCCTCGCTGGGGGAAGACGCTGGTTGAGGTGATCCGCTCCTGGCAGTACTCGTTGGAGATCTGTTCTCCTGTGGCGAGTCCTGGAGATCCATCTCCGGGGTGCTCTCCTCTTCTTGTAGCGGGTAGAGTTCCATCCCTGGAGGGCTGTCTTTATCCTGGAGCTCTCCGGGGACTACTTCTTCGGTCTTGGCGGGGGGTAAAGTCATGTCGGGTCCCTCCTGGTCCCTACCGTGAGCTTGGTCAGTTACGTTAGAACCCACTAGGGCCTCTATTGGCGGGGTAGCCTGGTCGATAGGGTCGGACATAATTTTACTATCTACTTTTTCCGCGTTTACCGTCTGTAGAAAGCTAGGTAGTATATTGGCAACGTAATCCTCTAAGTACTGAGGTGTCTGCCGTCTACGCTGCGGGCGATCTACTTTAGGAGAACCGTTTTGTGGAGTGTTCATCATAGGCCATGTCAATATTAATACCACTATATTAATATTACACTAGTTACCCTCCGGCTCGAAGGACCAATTGTAACTGAGGGGTACAATTCCCTGACTGTATTGATAAGTATGGTATCATTAAACCACTACCGCTTTATGTACTTTAATTACTGGCCATACAGTACATGATATATAAATATGATGAACACTTCCCACAATGAATCAGTTCTGCACAAAGTTGTCTTTAAGTATTTATTGCAGCAAAAGGTACATAATATACTTCTCTATTATACTTTGAATGCACTTGTAAGGCAAAGGAATGTGCGTAGGCAAATCAATAATGAATGTCCATTCTCTGGTTACGCAGGAGGTAATTATACAACCTGAATCTTAGGGAATTATATCTATGGTACACTAGTAATATATAGCGGGAGATACTGGAAGGGTCCCCCCGGTTGTAAGCCAGCAGGGGTAGAGGATCTGTCGGTAGTAGAGAGTCTGGTCAACGATGACTAAGGAGACTCCAAGTACAGGAGACGGTGCAATAGTCTCTTGATCCACAGATGAATACAGCTGTTCTCCGTAGACTGTAGCTCCACAGTGAAGAAAGCTAGCCGGCCTCAGGCTCTCTGAGGCGCAGACTCGACTGGTCTCCTCACAGGGTAAATCCAACACGTGTAGGCGTCGGCGATTCTCCGCTCCATAAATCACAGGACCAAAACAAATATAATCCAGCCGCAAAGGGCTATGTAGTCGTCGGGTAGATTAATCCAGTGTACATGTCCACACGGTTCTCGTCTAGGTCTCCTCAGGTGAAAGCGCCATGAAAGCGCCATGAAAGCACTCTAGCTGGTACGAGGAAGCGTTGGTGATGCTGGTCACTGTAGAACTTTAGCCGCACGATACACTATACACAAATAGACTATTACTGACTTAATAGAAATATGTCGCACTCGACGGTATAGCGCCAAACTCTGATAATTCAGTTATCAATTCGCACGCGGTCTCAATGCTCTATTTTGGGGCCAAACAGGCCATACTTCACCGCACGGAGTATCGTGGGTGAGGCTTCAACTTATTGGGTAACTCTACTTCTGTATTCACCTGCGCCATATTTATATGCACGGCGAACAATCTAGTGCCAACCTCATTTCTGTCTCGTATCCCTGGGCAAGGCCGGGCATGCACAGACATGTCTTGACGGTGGCCTTGAACCTGACTCTGGAGGCATGGCTCTGGCGCCTGTGGACCGCTGTCCAATAGGAGAATGAAATATTATGGTCTGTAATAGGCTAAAGGGATATTCCGTGTATATGTACAAGGAATATACAAGGGATATCAAACGATATACAAATACTATGCAATATATATCAATCAACAAATATATATATTCGGTTTAATCTGATCCTTTGTAACAGTAAGAAAATGCAAAAATAAAACGTCCACTGACTGGAACAACATAGACATGACAACAGTAAAAGCAGGTATTGAAGGAATTGCAAAGCCACTAACCCACATCTGCAACTTGTCATTTCAATCTGGTCAATTCCCCAACAATATGAAAATAGCCAAAGTGATACCACTGTTTAAAACCGGAGATAGACACCATTTCACAAATGATAGGCCTGTGTCTTTGCTTTCCCAATTTTCCAAAATACTTGAAAGACTTTTTACTGACAGACTAGACACATTTATTGAAAAACACAACCTGCTGACAGACAGTCAATATGGATTCAGAACGGACAGATCAACATCATTGGCACTCATGGAATTAACAGAAGAAATCACAAATTGTATCGACAACAAAAAAATTGCTATTGGAATATTTATTGACTTAAAAAAAGCTTTCGACACCATTGATCATGATATATTATTCAATAAATTAGAAAAGTATGGTATTAGGGGGATTGGGTTGAGCTGGATGAGGAGCTATCTAAGGGGCCTTTCTCACTCACGATTCCGGCTTGCACATAGCAGTCACGGAAGGGGGTAAAGACTTCCCTGGCTCGCATTAAGCCTGGTAACTTTTTTTGCCATAGCTATATGTCTACTATACTTTCTTGTTCGAATGCATTTATTTCTATAGACCAGTGGTGCCCAACTGCCCAACCAGTCGGCCGTGATCGACCGGTAGATCATTGACATTCAATATAATTGATGTGAGCAATGTTACTAGTAGCTAACGTAAGGTTATGAATATAACCGTAGTTCTATGAATACGCTCAGCGTCATCTGCACTAACCTCACTTTGTGCATTGCACTGAATAAAAATTCACAATGTACCTTTACATACCAACATTCGTCTGGCCACACCCCTATCCGCTACCTTCATAAGCAGGTGTGTGGCCCCACACTCGCTTCCTTCCCAATCTTTCACCACAAGGCGAGATCAAAGGCCGCAGTGGCGTCCAGACGCTGAGCGTCACTAGTATTCATAGAACTACGGTTATATTCATAACCTTACGTTCTATATCATACTAGCTTCCGCTCAGCGTCATCTGCACTACGGGAGCTGAGTGGGAGCTTGAAGCTCGACAAATGTACCCCACTGAGGGCCCCCACAACCATCAGAACCGGGGAGGACCGAGCCCCCCCGACCCTCCCTAATGGAGGATACCCCCCCATTGGAGGACGGGAGGGAGACGGATCCGACCGTGCGAAGAGAAACTCGAGCAACCCAACGCACAGGGTGAGCAGACCGTGGCTTGACCCCACGACTACGCACACGCACAACCCGCATGCCAACAGGGAACGAACGGAAGGAACAAACCTCGTTACCACCCCCAGAATCACGGGATCGAGAGCAAACTCAACCCCGTGGCAAGGCCGTAGCAGCGGAGCGCGAAGGAAGACCCAGACCCACTGAAGGGACTGGATCCCCCGGAAAAAGGGGGCCCGGAGAGGACAACGATGCTACAGCATCAAGACCTCACCAGGCGGTCACTAGTGACACCGCCCCCCACATCGCCAGCGTATTCGGACAGGGCCCCTCCAAGAGCGGGCCCTTCCCCCCACTAGCACGCCGCCTGGCACACTGACCCTGGCACACTCAGGCAGTCAGCATGGCTGTAACTCGAAGCACTCAAGAGGCTACACTACAGCGGGAGCAGGCAGTGCACCGGGGAGACGACCACCAGAAGGGGTCGATCCCTCAATCCAGGCAGCAGGCGTTTGACCCGAGCCTGGAGCACTGTGGACGAGACAGGCGCCAAAGGGGTCAACTGAAAACAGCACCCCCGGCGGAAGGGGCGTATGCTGGCATTGTTGCGCACCATGACAAAGTCTCCACCAAAAAACCCCGACCCAGAGGGGCCGAGGCAGAGAAGGCTGACACGATTGGCAGACGTCATGAACGTGCAGGGGCACACTCAACCGGGTAACCCAGGAGTTGACTCTGCTCCAACACACCAGGGAATCAACCACCCTCTTGGTACCACATGCGGTGGTTGTTCCTATAACCCCTCAAGAAAAAACGAAACACAACTTCGGACCGGGCCCGGCGGCCCAGGAAGCACACAGGGATGCCAGAGGAGGTCCATAAGACCACCCCACAGCCCCCTCTTCGCCATGCGTAAGAGAGGAGCGAAAAGAATGGAAAACCAGCCCCTTTATGATAACGCAGGGTACAACATCTACCCAACAAAGGGTCTCCATAACGCCCAACCCTGTGACACCCGGGCCGACCCGGCATTTTTTCCCCCGAAAAAAGCACAAGTCCCTCAGGGTACCAGAACAGCAGATCTGCGTCCCCGGCGGACAACGGGTTAACTGACCTGGACCAGCGTGACCAGACCAGTCCCGTGCCCTAATCACGCCGACATCCCCACTCCAAGAGAGGGGGTAGGTACACGTGTCGATCTAAAACATGAAAAGAGGGCGCCACCCAGACGGTCCCATTCGTACCGTGCTCAGTGGCCCACCCCAAGGGCGTGAGACCCCTCTACCTATGTTTTGATCTATTCCGTTAACATCCCCCAGATATGAACGAGAATTCGTCGAGACCTAGTAACAGGCGCTCGGAAGAGAAAACCTCCATCCCAGTTGCCCTATAAAAACGCTGTTTTAATAACGAGCAACCAAGGCATACCAGCATGCGTGATTCTTATCAGAAACACCCCGAGCCAGCACTATGTACGCGTCGAGACCCAAACACATCAATGGATAGGCTAACAAGACACCAGACATTGTTCCTCCAAGTCGCCTGGGAGAACGACAAGCAGCCGTCGTGCTTCATGTTCTTTCCTCTTTTTATTAAAAAAGAAAGAAACACAGACTGACATGAATCCCACGTGACGCGGCTGAGGGTAAAAATTGTTTTAATTTTTACATCCCGCCACCCTCGCCACAGGGAGGAGACGGGAATCCCCAGAGAGACTTCCCACGCGAGCTGTATAGATTGAAAAGAAATATTGCAACATTGAGCTATGTAACACTTGGGTTAGGGCTCTCCGAGGAGGAGGCACTGAACCAATACACACTCAATAATCGAATTGAATCGAATACACATACAATAGAGCAGAACTCCTTTTTGAAGTTCTACTCACCTTGACAATCTTTTATGTCAGATAGTGCAAAGTTTAGTTTTATGTCATCTTGACTATTGCTCTGCGATGTGGTCATCTGCTGCCAGTGGTGACCTCAGGAAGCTCCAGGTGGTCCAGAACAGGGCAGCACGGTTGGTACTGGGCTGCTCACTATGGTCTAATGTGAGCCGTATGCATGCCCGCCTCTCTTGGCTTAACGTTGAAAATAGATTGTCTTTTAATATACTTGTGCTGTTCAAGTTGGTCATGAGCAGTAAGACTCCTGTTTTTATACATAATCAGATTGTTTTTAGTAATACTGTGCACGAGCATTACACTAGAGGTTCCAGTAGTGGGCAGCTTGAATTGCCAGGTCCTAGAACCAGCGCTCTGGGGAGATCTTTTATTTTTAGAGCATTAACTCTGTGGAATGGCCTGCCTCGGAACCTCTGCTGCATTTACAGTAGATTCACTTTTAAAAAGAATCTTAAATTGTTTTTAAATTGTTTTTAACACTGTAAAGTGGTTTTTTGTTTTTGTTTTACACTAATGTAATTTTAGCTATTAATTGTTAAAGTAGGTTCATTATGCATTGTGTGTACTGACTTTTAATAATTTAGTTTTTTTGCAATGGTGATTGTTTCTGTGTTTTTTTGTGCGTGGACCCCAGGAAGACTAGCTGGTTGCTATCGCACCAGCTAATGGGGATCCCTAATAAAATAAAATCAAATCAAATCAAATCTGAGGAGGAGGCTCTGAAACTCTGAGGAGGCTCCCTCACTGGGAAGGAGAGTCCGAACTCACAGAAGGCACTTCTCCCTGAGGAGGAGCTTCGTGAGGAGGAGCTCTGACAACTCCCTGAAACAGATCCATAACATGGAACCTGAACAACTCACGGAAGTCTTACCAATAGAAATGCGCTCAGTGACGTACTCTATGGCGGGGGAATTTCTGCGGTGCACACGACCAATTTTTCAGGGCGTGGGACCAGGAAACTCCCCCTCCCCCCCCTACCCTGTAACGTGTTGAACAGCAACGTGACAGGAACCCTGAAGGACAGGGGGTTTTAACCCCTGACCAATCAGAAAAGGGGAGGAAAGGTTTACCAGTTCACCCCATTACGACCCCTCACCCCTGATACGATGTAATGACAAAGTAGAGCATGACCCAGTCATAGCATGCTACATGAAGCATCTAACAGCTTCACATAGCTCATGTGCTAACCTGCTATCTGAATTTTACTAAGGAAAAAACACAGAACAGAGAGGGCCCCTTTAAGAGCCCCGGTCCAGACTTACACATGTGCTTCTGTGGGGCAAACCTAACCCAGTTGTAGATCACAACGACACACACAACCCTTCATAACAACAAAAAATGGCAAAAGTACACTGTTACTACAGATGAACGCCGTTTTTCATAACGAGAGAGACATAAGTCCTTGATTACGTATTGGCCACAGGCCTTGCTAAGCACACATGATAAGTGACCAAACAACCTTTTCTTTAGGAAAAGAATAGTTTCTCAAGCGGAAGCACAACCCCAGCAACTTAAGCTGAGGGTTACATCGTATCCCCACAAACACAGTGACACAATATATTGTAAACAAACATGTCTGAGAGGAGGGGGGGAAGCCCCAGGGAAACGGGGGAGGGTCACCCCTCCTACCTTACCCTTGATACGACCAGGTTGAACAGGTACCCCTGTTAATATGTGAACATGCTGTTCATTGTCATCACAGGCTGAGAAAAAGATTCATTCCTCAATCACATGTCACTAAGCATAGCTTCACAGGTTAATTAACCCTCTTAGTTGTGAGTTCACCCACGTTACAAACGTTACATGAACACACATGTTCTCATCACAACTAACCAGTTCATTTTCACACATGTAAAAACAACGCCGATTTTCTATGGAGAGAGAAGCTATACCAGTGACAAGACAATTCACACACAACACGTGTCGTATCCTCAATGTATTGCAGCAACACACGTTTTGGAAACATCGTTATTACAAAACATTTAGAAGGGAAGAAAAGAAGAAGTGTTTAAAGTCCGGTCAGGACTCCTACCTTCACCCTGAGTGCAGGCCGAGAGGACTGCAACACTGGTCAACGGGACACCGAGTCGAACCCGGCATCTCCTGCGTTGGTGACGAGGGTAATGTCCGCTACGCCACCCAGCCGCCGTTCTCCATGTTGACAAAGTCCTCGCTGGCATGGCACCCGGGTGTAGGGTCGACTAACATCCTCTGTCAAAGATGACGTCGTAGTCAGAGTGTTTAAGGCATGTTATAGTCACAGTAACGTTCAACAGTGTAGCATTAAGCTAACAGCCGCCCGACTGATAGCAACAAGCTAACGTTTACTAGCCTAGTGAACACAACGAGCTAGCGCCGCAGCTAACAGCTGACTGGCTAACAACAGTAGGCCACAAACTAGCACGCCAGCTAAGCAGCTATCACCTGAACTGTACACAACGACATAATAAGCCACCCTTCTGACAGGCCGCCGCCTGAGTCCCTCCCCATCCTAAGAGGGAAGAGAAAAAGAAATGTCACACAGTTTTCAACAGTGATTTACCAGACATGCAGCGGAGTCGGCACAATTCCCGTAAGGGCTGCAGCCGACTTGAGCATGGAACTTCCGATAACGAAGATCCATGCCCACTTTTCCTCGTGCTTTAGGGTGTACTTCCACATTCATGTGAAAGATGGGGCCTGCACGGGACAGAGAAGCATCCGCTTGACCAGAGAATCCCGGGTTCAACCAGGTCTTGGTCGCGGCCCACTAGGTTGACCATCATGGGCGTCAGACCAAGATCCTACGTCCGCCGCTTAAGAAGCCGAGCAGAGGACCCCAATCTGGGGCCGGCCTTCGTAAAATTGTCAGCTAACCCCCATAGCGTTAACAGAAAACTAGTGCTCGCAAGCAAAACAGTACTCACCCAGCTCGGAAGCAACCGGTTTCTCACAACAGCCGGTGCCTCCCACAGTCCAGCTGTATGACCGGAGGTTCAATACCTATCCAGCCGCAGCAAGGAGGACTGCAGGTGGGGAGTATATCAGCGGCGCAAGCCCCTAATACGAAAAAGCCGGTGGAGGTCAGAATGATCATCATCTTCCAGACACTCCAGTGACGAAGACAATATCGCCGTATTTTCTCGAAAATAGTGAGAGAGAAAATAAAGATATAATGTCAACGTATCTCCTTGTCTTCCGTTTTCCTCTCAACTTTCTTCAGCTTAACAACCTCGTCAAGTGATGTATATAACAGGCACTTCCTTGTGGTGAAAGTGAAGAAGGAGGCAAGTGTGTGGCCACACACCTGCTTATGAAGGTAGCGGATAGGGGTGTGGCCAGACGAATGTTGGTATGTAAAGGTACATTGTGAATTTTTATTCAGTGCAATGCACAAAGTGAGGTTAGTGCAGATGACGCTGAGCGGAAGCTAGTATGATATAGAACTAGCGTTAGCCGTTAGCTTAGGGTCATCGTTAACCCTGCAAAACGCTCAAACGCGGACTCCACAACACCAGTTCCATTTGTGAGAAAAGGGGGGTGGGTTATATTGACAAGGCTTGACAACAGAGGTTCAAATATAACTTCATATTTATTGGTTATTTGTTTATTTTATATCAGCATCCAGTCTCCACCGCCGTGTCTTCCTGTGTTTACAGTTTCGAGCGTGACATCATCGCCTACGGCAAGCTTAGACGCTCAAAACGCAAACCGTAAACAGAACCCGGAGCGAACCAAGACTGAAGTGTGTACACAAACTAGAGGGGGGAGAGGGGGGGGGGGGAGTTCGCACAGAGTTCGCACCCTACCCGGAATGAGGACGGTACGGACCGGAATGGTGAGTGAGAAAGCACCCTAAGAAACAGGAAACAATTTGTGCAAATAGGTTATATGGATATTACTTGCAGGGTACCACAAGGGTCAGTATTAGGGCCCAAACTGTTTATATTATACATAAACATTATGTAATGTATCAAAACTACTGACATTTTTCTTGTTTGCAGACAATACAAATATCTTTTGTTCTGGGGAAAATTTGCGAGATTTTGGGGATGATCACTACAGAAATTAATAAATTAAAATTGTGGTTAGACAAAAACGAATTATCACAAAATCTGGAGAAAACAAAGATCATGCTGTTTGGAAAACAGCAAATGTACAGGTATACCTAATGTTAAACAATAAACACATAGAAAGAGTTCATGAGAATAAATTTCTTGGAGTGACATAGACCCAGTGATGCCACTAACGCGTTACTAAGTAACGCGTTACAGTAATCTGATTACTTTTCCCCGAAAATAGTAATCTAACGCGTTAATCTTTAAAAGCCAGTAATCTGATTGCAGTTACTTGTCCAATTGGCTGTGCGTTACTATTTCGTTACTATCTCATCATAAATTCATAATGCAGGCGGAATGCAGTATTTTATTTAGTTTTAGACAGTCAAAAATACGCTTGGAGCTGTATTTCCTTGTATTGGGGGAGTGACGTCACAGCACGCAACCTCAAGTTGTTCCATGCTGGTGGGCGCGGCTGTTATTGTTGTGACAGATGGGTCTCCGTGAACGCGAACACTGCTGTTGAGCGAAAGTCATTGCTCTTTGCTACGAGGGACCGGAGCTCATCCATTTTATTGCAGAGAGAGTTCACGTTTGAGAGGAATATACCCGGGAGAGGAGGACGAGATCCTCTCCGGCGGAGGCGAGCCAGGGAGCCAGCCCTTTTGCCGCACTGCCGCCTGACCCACTTCACAGCCTGGATGAAGACCGCGGTTCCCCTCACGAGCACATCCAACAGATCCGTGGAGCGGGTGAGTAGTTGAGGGAAAATGTCAAGTGGGATTGATTTCCCAATGTTCAGCAGTTCTTCTTTAGAGTAAGAAGTAACACAGGACGCTGGGACTAAACAAAACAAACAGAACACAATGCATCACTAGGAACATTAGAACCATATCTGAATAGGGCAGGCCTCAAAGGTAGGCTACATATCAGCCTACATGTGGTGAATGAATGAATGAATGAAAACTTTATTTAACAGATTGCAGAATGGGTACAATACAGTACGGCTCAATACATACAATTGTTAAGGGGATGCAGACCTGAGAAAGACGTTTGTCTTGTTTCCATCAGGGTCCCCCATTTTCAATTCATATAGACATTTATGACATACACAACATACATGACATTTATGGCATAGGGACATACTGTAGGTATTTAGTACTGATACATTTGTGACATAAACGGTATTCAAATATACAGTACTGTTACCCCTAGATCCTGACAGAGTATATACATATGATGGGGAGGGGACTGTACATTAGGAGGGGGTGGGTGGGTGGGAGAGAAATATACATACGCCGGGGAGGGAATATATAAATGCGGTGGGGAGGAGACTGTCTATTAGGAGGTGGTGGGGGTTTTGGGCATTTACGGTGGCCAGTTTCGAATTGCAGCCTCCCGTAGGTGCTCTTTAAGAGCGGTTTTGAATGTGGGTAGTGATTCACATTCCTTTACAGCTTTGGGTAGGGCGTTCCACATTGTTGTGGCATAATTGCGAAACGTGTTTAGTCACTTGTTTGAGCCGAATATGGGTTTTACATGATTTGTTGAGCTTCCTCTGGTGTAGTGGTTGTGGTATTCACTGACCTTTGGGAAGTATTTTGACATGTACATGGGTACCCCGGTCGTATAGTGTATCTTGTAGACCAGGCCCATTGCAAGTTGCTGTATTCTGTCGTCTACTCTAAGCTACCCTAGGTTGTCAAAGTGGGCAGGGGTGAGGTGGGTTCTGGGGTTCAGGTCAAGTAGTAGTCTGACCAGTTTGTTTTGTGATGTTTGTAATTTTGTTTTAAGCGCCTTTGAGGTGCTTTGGTACCATGAGGTGCAAGCATAGTCGTAGTACCCTTGAATGAGTGCTCCTGCCAGAGTCTTCAGGGTATTCTTGTTTACCAGAGAGGAGATCCGGTACAAGAATCTAGTTCGTTGGTTGGTGTTATTGACCATTTATCTTTTGTGAAATCTATAGATCTATAGATAGGCCTACCTGCCCTATTAGTACCTTTTACTCAAACTGAGTACATTTTACTATTTTTTTTTTGTCATTCTTATGTTGTGGCAGCAGCAGGGACGACGACTTCGTAACCTAGTTACTTTCAAAGTAACTAAGTTACTCTGATAATCAAGTAATCAGTAAAGTAACTAAGATTACTTTTTAAAGGAGTAATCAGTAATCAGTAATCAGATTACTTTTACAAGTAATCTGTGGCATCACCACAAAATAAACTGGAAACCCCATGTAAGCCATGTCCGAGCTAAACTGGCAAAATGCGTTCTACAATACCTTCATGTTACAAAAATACAAAGCCACTTGTATTTGTCATTGAATGATGCCTGAAAAATATGTCACGAGTTTTGCTCTAACTCTGCAGGGCCCTATGCATGCCCTCCCCCCTAAAACTGATGGCCTTTTCTCCATCAGTGAGCGTTGACACCTAGGGGCCTAATCACACACACACACACACACACACACACACACACACACACACACACACACACACACACACACACACACACACACACACACACACACACACACACACACACACACACACACACACACACACACACACACACACACACGGGGGGTCCCTAACTCTAGCCCCCTCCACCCCACCTGCAATACAGCATGTTGAAACACCCAGGCTTCAGCTTGACAGCCAGCATGTAAAAAAAAAAGACGCTCCCTCCACACACACACAGACCCCAGACACACTCACACACACTCACACACACACACACACACACACACACACACACACACACACACACACACACACACACACACACACACACACACACACACACACACACACACACACACACACACACACACACACACACACACATATTTTTTTTTTGAACACAAGGGGGTGCACTTATTTCACTTATTTCACAACACTCTCTAGGACTATAAGCGGAAGTCACGAATCATCAAAGGGGGGCGGGGCTCAGAAAGCGGAAGTCACAAATCAGAAAAGGGGCGGGGCTCAGAAAGCGGAAGTCACGACTCAGAAACGGGGCGGGGCTTAGAAAGCGGAAGTCGTGAATCTGAAAAAGGGGCGGGGCTTAAGGGTCATAAATCAATCAATCAAACTTTCCATATATGGACATGACAGGAGCTGCATTTCACTTCTCTCTCTCACAGTGACTCTGAGGTGGTTCTTCTCACACTGTGTGCTACGTGATGATCACCTCCAGCAGGACAAGTATACAGATAATATGACCATCATCAGTCATAATGAGAGACATAAAGATGGCAGTCTACCCACTGTTCTAGCTCGGTGCATGATCACCTACAACAGGATAAATATACAGATCATTTGACCATCAACCATTCAGAGACATAATTGTAGTCAGCTGACCTCAACTAGTCGAATAGTCCAGGGGTTCCCAAACTTTTCAGGCCGGGACCCAGAAAATAAGGCGTCAGAGAGCCGCGGCCCAATGCACATCGTCAGGCTTTTTTTTATAAATTTTTTTGCCAGGCGACCGATTTTTTAAGCCAAATATCACTTCAATCCTATTAAGTTAGTTCAAGGTAGTTATTCATTTATATGTGCTATTTATGAAAGGGCTAACTTGTTGCAAAATAATAATGATAATAATAATAGCCTCATTAAAATACTATTGTTGCTTCGGTTGTTTTCAGCGTTTTATGTGCATAATCTAGTTTATTTTATATAATTTATTTAGTTTGAAATGTTCGTTGAAATAATTAGATTTTTAGTTTTTGTTTATTTATTAAGTTAATATAAAACCATATAGTCACATTTTAGAATACAATAGAATAGAATTTTAGAATACAACTAGAAACACTGTCCTGGCCTGCTTCTAAGTTCAGTGGCCTGACAATTTTTTATTTTTTATTTTTTTAATCACCTTGCGGCCCTCCCGTGGCTGCTCGCGGCCCACCTTTGGGTCGCGACCCCGACTTTGGGAACCACTGGAATAGTCGACTAATCGATCGAAAGGAGCCGTAGTCGACTGCCAACATCTTAGTCGAATGCAAAAAATTAAATACAAATTATAATATATATATATATATATACAGTATATTATTTTAAATAATTCTTTCCAAAAGCAAAGAGGCCTATAGCGTGGCTAACGCTAATGGCGCGCATACCAGCGAGGCTAACTGCCTAAGAAAACAGGCACAGAGGCACTGAAAGAGGATTTCACCTGTCTAATGAACACACTAGACAAATATCAAGATGTGTCCATCAGTGGACCAATTACATGCTTTCGTAGAGGAGGACATGTATGCCTTCAGTCGACTCCTTCAGTCGACTCCTTCAGACATACTCCCCACAGCGGCTAAATGGAATGACACCCCCCCACCCCCCCCCCCCCCCTCCCTCCAAAAATAAAACAAATGTTATTTTTTTTTTGCATTCAGGGCCAATTTTGGCCAATCAAAGTCGACTATACAAATCTTTAGTCAAGGACAGGCCATCAGTGTACCCACTGTGCTTGCTTGGTGCGGCTGTACGACCTCCTCCAGGGGGAGCGCCAAGACCTGCGTGAAGCCAGGGACAGGTCGGGCAGCATGGTGGCCAGGGACACCTCCAGACCGTGGGGCCGGCCGCACAGCGGATGATCTGTGGAGCAGTAGCTCTCACACTGGCCGTAGAAACACACATTCCCCGCTGGAGGGAGACAGAGAAGGTCTGAAATATTAGTCACGTTGTCTGGTGTATATAATAGTGTAACTAATGGGTTTTGTTTGGTCACGACAGCCATAGAGTACATACATTGTACTCTAAATTGGTGACATTGCAATCACCCCCCCCACTACCCACACTTTAACTATAATGACTACATGCCTAACCCTAACCATGACCACTAACCCTAACCATAACCACTAACCGCTAACCGCTAACCTTAACCATAACCATAACCATAACCAACCCTAAATAGCTCCTTTACCTTGTGGGGATCTGCCAATGTCTATGATATAAAATATTTGGTCCCCACAACGGTAAAAAAACAAGGCCACACACACACACACACACACACACACACACACACACACACACACACACACACACACACACACACACACACACACCAGGAGAAGTGAAGAAGGTCCTGGAGAGCCTGTGGTCGGTGGTGATCTGTCTGATCTCTGTGGTCACATTGATGAGACGGCCGACCACTGGAGGGATCCTATTAAAACCTAGTACTCTGAGAGAGAGAGAGAGAGAGAGAGAGAGAGAGAGAGAGAGAGAGAGAGAGAGAGAGAGAGAGAGAGAGAGAGAGAGAGAGAGAGAGAGAGAGAGAGAGAGAGAGAGAGAGAGAGAGAGAGAGAGAGAGAGAGAGAGAGATTTGGAAGGGGAGATTGATGGATGGTTAAAGGGGAACAGACTCGTTTTACATCTTTTTCTACCTGTTCTGCTGGGTGTACCATAAAACACCTGCTTTAATATTACAGTATTAGTTCTCACTAGTTCTCACACACTTGAATTAGTGTTGAATTTTACTTTATATTTAAGCGTGCAGTAGCGTTATCCATTGAGTTCAGTCAGAAATGCTAACTGTGCTAACCAGCTGTTGCAGGTAGCTGAACTGAAGTGCCAACAGTGAATAATAATTTTTATTATTATATAAAAATATATTCCTAGTCGGTACATAACCTACCTGTCTAGATGGAAGGCAGCAATCTCTGCGTTGTGTCTTTCAAAGTCTGAGAAGTAGAATAGATTGAAGTCTGTCTCTGCATCTCTGGACTGTCTGAACCACACACACATCCACACACATCAATCAATCAATAGATCAATCAATCAATCAATAGATCAATCATCTATCTATAATTCAATCAATCAATCAGTGAGTCAGTCAGCCTCTTACTTCATGGGTTTCAGCAGGGCCTGTCCGTAGTTAGGGAACGACATGAGAAGCTTGAGTTGAGTACCTCCAGTCTTCTGGACTGAAACACACACACACACACACACACACACACACACACACACACACACACACACACACACACACACACACACACACACACACACACACACACACACACACACACACACACACACACACACACACACACACACACACACACACACACACACACACACACGACTGTATGAGTTAACACACAGATTACCAGTACATCATTCAACTGTAAATCAAAACACAATCATGGTAAACTCAGAATATACACACTAATGGAGTAATAGGTATTTGGCACAGCGTTCAACGTTTGCGTGGCACACAGTCGCCTGGGATACGAGGATAGTCTCCATAGTCACAGCCAATGCAGGTTTGTGATCAGTATGATGAGCAATCAGCAATATTATTTAGTTTTGTCAAATCTAAACAAAGGGATGCATTGTGGAAGTCTTCTTTTCTGCACTCACTGATACAGACCACAAACGGGTTTGTTTAAGTTAGGACACAACAAGACATCTTTTGACTCGTCTAATGTCCACTTTCTGTCCCCCTGGTCGCGTGCACATCTCTGTTACGATGTTGCAGAGAAACCGGTCTATGGAGTCTATTCCTTCTCATGCAGGTGGCCTGTTCTATGTCGTTATGGCTTGCTCAGCACCTGTCTGCATATATCTCGCTTCAGCGTATATACACTGAATAAAACTTCCACCATGTACCTTTACATGCCAGCATTCATCTGGCCACACCCCCATCCGCTTACCTACATAAGCAGGGGTGGGGCCACACACTCATCTCCTTCGCAAATTTCATCCACAAGCGAGTGCCTGCTATATGCCCACTTGACGTGGAGAAAAATATTTAGTCTGAGGAAAGGAACAAGGAGATACGTTGACATCATATCTTTATTTTCTCTCTCACTATTTTCGAGAAAATACGGCGATATTGTCTTCGTTACGGGAGTGTCTGGATCATTCCGACCTTCAACGGCTTTTTCGTATTAGGAGCTCACGCCGCTGACATGCTTCCCAACTACAATCCTCCTTGCTGCGGCTGGATGGGGTTATCCTCCAGCAACACAGCTGGACTGTAGGACGCACCGACTATTGTGAGAAGCGGTTGTTTCCAGGTTGGGTACGTACTGTTTTGCTTACGAGCTCTGGTTGTTGTTGATGCTGTGGGGGTTAGCTAACAATTTATGAAACGCCGACTCCAGGCTAGGGTCCTCTGCTCGGCTTAAACGGCGGTTGGGGGATCTTGGTCTGACGCCCATGATGGGTAATCTAGTGGCCGCGCTAGGTCCTGGTGATCCCAGGATTCTAGAGCGGATGCTTCTCTGTCCCGTGCAGGCCCCATCTTTCATATACAAATGAAAGTATACCCTAACGAGGAAATGTGGGCATAGGATCTTCTTTATCGGAAGTTCCATGCTCAAAGGGCCCGTGTATGTCTGGACCACCGTTGAATACTGTGTTCTGACATTTCTTTTTCTTTTCCCTGTTAGGGGAGGGATTGGGAGAGTGGCCTGTCTGAAGTGTGGCTTGTTATGTCATTGTATACAGTTCAGGTGATAGCTGCTTAGCTTGCGTGCTAGTTGTGGACTACTGTGTTAGCCAGTCAGCTGTTAGCTGCGTTCAACGTCGGTGACCCGTTAGCCAGATTGCAGTTCGCTTGGCCTGCGCTCGGGGTAGGAAGGTCCCGCGGACCTTAAACACTTCTTCTTTCCTTCCCTTCTAAATGTTTTGTAATAACGATGTTTTCCAAAACGGGTGTTGCTGCAATACATTGAGGATACGATGCGTGTTGTGTGTGAATTGTCTTGTCACTGGTATAGCTTCTCTCCATAGAAATCGGGTTGTTGTTTTACATGTGTAAAAATGATCTGGTTAGTTGTGTTGAGAACATGTGTGTCATGTACCGTGAACTCACAACTAAGGGGGTTAATTAACCTAGAAAGCTATGCTTAGTGACATATGAGTGAAGAGTGAATTCTTTTCTCAGCCTGTAATGACAATGAACAGTGTGTTCACATATTAACAGGGTTACCTGTTCAACTTGGCCGTATCAAGTGTAAGGTAGGAGGGGTGATCCCCCCGGTTCCCTGGGGCTTCCCCACCCTCCTTTCAGACATGTTGTTTACAATATACTGTGTCACTGTGTTTGTGGGGATACGATGTAACCCTTAGCTTAATTGCTGGGGTTGTGCTAACCGCTTGAGAAACTATATTTTCCTAAAGAAAAGATTGTTTGGTCGCTTATCGTGTGTGCTTAGCAAGGCCTGTGGCCAATACATAATCGAGGATTTTGTATTCTCTCGTTATGAAAAACGGCGTTCCTCTGTAGCAAGAGTGTACTTGCCATTTTTTGTTGTGATAAAGGGTTGTGTGTGTCTTGTGATCTACAACTGGGTTAGGTTTTTGTCATTACATCCTGTCCTTCAAGGTTCCTGTCACATTGCTGTTCGGCACGTTACAGGGTAAGAGGAGGGGGGGGGGGAGGGAGGTTCCTGGTCCCACGCCCTGGAAGATTGGGCGTGTGCACCGCAGAAATTCCCCCGCCATAGAGTACGTCACTGTGTGCGTCTCTGTTGGTAAGACTTCCGAGTTGTTCAGGTCCATGTGATGGATCTGTTTCAGGGAGTTGTCAGAGCTCCTCATCACGAAGCTCCTCCTCGGGCCTTCTGTGAGTTAGGACTCTCCTTCCCTGTGAGGGAGCCTCCTCAGAGTTCAGAGCCTCCTCCTCAGATTGTCAAGGTGAGTAGAACTTCAAAAAGGAGTCCTGCTCTATTGTGTGTGTATTCGATTCAATTCGATTATTGAGTGTGTATTGGTTCAGTGCCTCCTCCTTGGAGAGCCCTAACCCAAATTTTACATAGCTCAATGTTGCAATATATTCTTTTCAATCTATACAGCTCGCGTGGGAAGTCTCTCTGGGGATTTCCATCTCCTCCCTATGGCGAGGATGGTGGGATGTAAAAATGTAAACAGTTTTTACCCTCAGTTGCGTCATGTGGGATTCATGTCAGTCTGTGTTTCTTTCTTTTTTGAATAAAAAGAGGAAGGTACATGAAGCACGACGGCTCCGTGTCGTTCTCCCAGGCGACTTGGAGGAACAATGTTTGGTGTCTTGCTAGACTATCCATTGATGTGTTTGGGTCTCGACGCATACATAGTGCTGGCTCGGTGTGTTTCTGTTAAAGAATCACACAGGGGCTAAGTGCGCCTTGGTTGCTTGTTAAAACAGCGTTTTTATAGGGCAACTGGGATGGAGTTTTGTCTCTTCCGAGCGCCAGTTTACTAGGTTGTCTCGATTAATTCTCGTTCATATCTGGGGGATGTTAACGGAATAGATCTGAACATAGGTAGAGGGGTCTCACGCCCTTGGGGTGGGCCACTGAGCACGGTCCAAATGGGACCGTCTGGGTGGCGCCCTCTTTTCATGTTTTAGATCGACACGCATACCTACCCCCTTTTCTGGAGTGGGCATGTCGGCGTGGTTAGGACACGGGACTGGTCTGGTCGCGCTGGTCCAGGTCAGTTAACCCGTTGTCCGCCGGGGATGCAGATCTGCTGTTCTGGTACCCTGAGGGACTTGTGCTTTTTTCGGGGGGAAAAATGCCGGGTCGGTCCGGGTGTCACAGGGTTAGGCGCTATGGAGACCCTTTGTTGGGTACATATTGTACTCTGCACTATCGTAATGGCTTACGGCCATACCAACCTGTACACGCCCGATCTCGTCCGATCTCGGACGCTACGCAGGTTCGGTCCTGGTTAGTACTTGGTTGGGAGACCGCCTGGGAATACCAAGTGCGGTGTGCTTAGGGCTGGTTCTCCATTCTTTTCGCTCCTCTCTCATGCGTGGCGAAGAGGGGGCTGTTGGGGTGGTCTTGGACCTCCTCTGGTAACCCTGTGCTTCCCGTGCCGCCGGGCCCGGTCCGAAGTAAAGTTTCGTTGATACCGTAGGCCTGGGATAACCCTTTTTTGAAAATTGAAACACTTGTACTGCGGTATAGCCAGTGTATGCCCGCAGGTGTGTTTTAGAGTTTTTTCTTGAGGGGTTATAGGAACAACCACCGTCTGTACAGAGAGGGTAGTTGATTCCCTGGTATGTTGGAGCAGAGTCAACTCCCGGGTTACCCGGTTGAGTGTGCCCCTGCACGTTCATGACGTCTGCCAATCATGTCAGCCTTCTCTGCCTCGACCCCTCTGGGTGGTTTTTTTTTAATGGAGGCTTTGTCATGCAACAACGCCAGCATACGCCCCTTCCGCCGGGGGGGCTGTTTTCAGCTGACTCCTTTGGCGCCTGTCTCGTCCAGGCTCAGTGCTCCAGGCTCAGGTTACAGCCTGTTGCCTGGTTTCCCCGGTGCGCTGCCTGCTTCCATTGGTTAACCTTTTTTGTGTGCTTACAGCCATACTGACTGCCTGTTCTGCAGGGTCAGTGTGCCAGGCGGTGTGCTATTGGGGGGAAAGGGCCCGCTCTTGGAGGGGCCTTATCCGAATACGCTGGCGATGTGGGGGGCGGTGTCCCTAAGTGACCACCTGGTGGGGTCTTGATGCCTGGCGTCATTGACCTCTCCGGGCCCCCGTTTTCCAGGGGATCCAGTCCCTTCAGTGGGTCTGGGTCTTCCTTCGCGCTCCGCTGCTACGGCCTTGCCACGGGGTTGGGTTTGCTCTTGACCCCGTGATTCTGGGGGCAGTAACGAGGTTGTTCCTTCCGTTCGTTCCCGGGTGGCATGCGGGTTGTGCGTGTGTGTAGTCGTGGGGTCAAGCCACGGTCTGCTCACCCTGTGCGTTGAGTTGCTTGAGTGCCTCTTCGCACGGTCGGATCCGTCGCCCTCCCGTGAACCTCCAATAGGGGGGGTATCCTCCATTAGGGAGAGTCGGGGGGGCTCGGTCCTCCCCGGTCTGATGGTTGTGGGGGGCCTCAGCGGGGTACATTCGTCGGGCTATGGCTCCGCTCAGCCCCTGTTATGCAGACAGGTGCTGAGCAAGCCATAACGACATAGAACGAAGGGTTATGTATATAACCCAGTTCTATGAGTTATGGTGCGCTCAGCACCTGGACGCCGCTGCGGCCCTTGATTTTTCATTGTGGTGAAATTTGTCGGGAAGGAGATGAGTGTGTGGCCCCACCCCTGCTTATGTAGGTAAGCGGATGGGGGTGTGGCCAGATGAATGCTGGCATGTAAAGGTACATGGTGGAAGTTTTATTCAGTGTATATACGCAGAAGCGAGATATATGCACATCGCCGACTGGGGAATGTTCAGGAGGAGTAACAGTGACGTCAGTGATTACACAGACGCTGTGGTGTCATTCATAACAACACTGGCTGATAGTATCATCCCCACAAAGAAGGCGAGGGTGTTCCCAAACCAGAAACCATGGGTGGACAGTACCATCAGAGCAGCCCTGAACTCTCGCACCACTGCTTATAACCGGGGCAGAGAGTCAGGAAACATGGAAGAGTACAAGACAACAGTCTACACTCTGCGCAAGGCTGTCAAACTTGCTAAGAGGATGTATGCCGACAAGATGGAGGCACAAATGGCACAGAATGACACAAGAGGCTTATGGCAGGGACTGAGGGCTATAACTGACTACAAAGTCAGCGCCCCCTCAATGGGGAGCGACAACGCCTCCCTTGCGGACCAGCTCAACACCTTCTACGCGCGGTTTGGTGCAAACAGTGGCACTGCTAGCCCAACGGCTAGTGACGTCACTGGTGCGCCGGCTGTTGTGGAGGGGGGGGGGGGGCATCCGCGGGGGGCGGGGACGCTCTCTCCTTGACGGTACACAGTGTGAGAAGAGCATTTATGCAGGTGAACACCAGGAAGGCTGCTGGCCCAGATGGTATAACAGGACGCATACTTAAGTCCTGTGCCAACCAGCTTGCCCCGGTGTTCACCGCCATATTTAATCAATCCCTGGCGGAGTCAGTGGTCCCTGCCTGCTTCAAGATGTCTACCATCATCCCTGTACCAAAGAAACCCTCCCCAACATGTCCAAATGACTACAGACCGGTGGCACTCACCTCTGTGGTCATGAAATGTTTTGAGAGGCTGGTCAAGGACCACATTTGTGCCTCCCTCCCCATTGATATGGACCCTATGCAATTTGCATACAGGACAAACAGGTCCACTGACGACGCGGTCTCCCAGGTACTGCACAGCACCCTCTCCCACCTTGACCGTCAGAAGGGGGGCTATGTGAGACTGTTGTTCATTGACTACAGCTCAGCGTTCAACACCATAGTCCCCACCAGACTGGTGGACAAGCTGATCGAGATGGGTCTGAGCTCCGCCCTGAGCGCCTGGGTACTGGACTTTCTGAGTGAAAGACCCCAGGCGGTCAGGGTGGGGGGTCAGACCTCCAACACCATCACCCTGAGCATCGGGTCCCCCCAGGGCTGTGTTCTAAGCCCCCTGCTGTACTCACTCTACACACACGACTGTGTGGCCAAGTTCAGCTCCAACTCTATAGTGAAGTTCGCAGACGACACGTGGTGGTGGGGCTGATCTCGGACAACGACGAGAAGGCCTACCGGGAGGAGGTTGAGGTACTGGAACGCTGGTGCCAGGACAACAGCCTGCTCCTGAACATTGGTAAAACCAAGGAGCTGATCGTGGATTATAGGAGAGGACAGCAGGAGACACACACACCACTGATGATTAACGAGGCTACCGTGGACAGGGTGAGCAGCTTTAAGTACCTGGGGGTCCACATCTCAGAGGATCTGACATGGTCAACACACATAGACACAGTAGTAAAGAAGGCGAAACAGCGCCTCTACCACCTGAGACAGTTAAGGAAGTTCAGAGTATGGGGGAAGATACTCCAGTCCTTCTACTCAGGAGCTGTAGAGAGCATCTTGACCGGAAACATCACTGCCTGGTATGGAAACAGCACGGCACAAGACAAGAAGGCCCTACAGAGAGTGGTGCGCTCAGCCGAGCGTACCACGGGTATTGCACTACCTCCCCTGCAGGTTCTATACAACAAGAGGTGCAAATCCAGAGCCTGCAGGATAATGAAAGACCCTCACCACCCCAATAACAGCCTGTTCCAGCTGCTGAGGTCAGGCAGACGCCTGCGAACCCCAGCTACTAGGACAGAGCGGCTTAGGCTCAGCTTCTTCCCCCAGGCCATCAGAGCCCTGAACAATGAACATTGAGTGCCACAGAACACTGAACTATCCACACACAAGCACACATGAACACACACACGACACGCACGCTGTGCACGCTCACACACTAGCAGCCACTTAACACTTTAACATGAGCGGGCACACACTCATGCCGCACACTTATGGCCAAAAGGAAAGGCCACTTTAAATTAGAATAACAGGAACAGTGTATTGCACTACCAAAGCTACCTAGCATGTCCTATATGCTCTGTAAATAACTATGTACAGATACCGAGATGTCACACCATGTTACCTGTTACCTGTTTATTGCACAATGTTTTTATACTATACATACTATTATATGTTGTACCACTGTATTGCACATCGTTGCGGGCAAGACCACCCGCATTTCATTGTATACTTGTATGCCGTGACAATTAAAACTCTTGACTTGACTATGCAGACAGGTGCTGAGCTCACCATAACTCATAGAACTGGGTTATATACATAACCCTTCGTTCCTCCACATGGGGGCAGCATTGTGTACTGCTGCAACAAACGGCCCTGGGTCAATATTAAGTGAAGTTGTACCTTTATTAATCCCATTGGGGAAATGTGTCCTCTGCATTTGACCCATCCTGACTATTTAGGAGCAGTGGGCGCCACAGGGACCAACTCCAGTGTAATGCCTGTACATTGGTCAATTGGCAATGCAATTGCAATGGCAGGAAACCTAGCAAGAATGTGTAGTTATTATTGGAATCAATTGATCCGATCCCTTTCCAACTCCAATTGATTCAATTTATTTTAAGAAAATACTGCTTGACTTTGTTTGGCACGCTGAAATCCAATGACCGCTTACATTATAAATCAGTTGTTGATCTTTCCTGCGTAGTTGACTGAAAAGAAAATATCTAAGTTGACCGTAATCAGAATAGCTGTGGACATTGTTGAATCAATTGAGCGCTGCTACAGGCTGGCAGGACAGAAAGCATGTAAAATGCATTTGAATCAGAATCAGTCGGTTGAAGCCTGTACTGCCCCCTGGTGGTCTGAGTAGTAGGTAACCAAACACACATTGACTGTGATGCACTGAGTGAATCCACAGTCACTTCCTAGCCCATAGCAAACCAACCTATGTTGACCATGAAGGGCTGGTTCTGCCCGAACCGTTCGTTATACAAGTATCACAGAGACATTTCAAAGGTACTCACAGTTGCATGAGGGTTTCGGACAAAAATACGTGATGGTTTGAAAGCTCGGCGTTGCTAATAAACATTTTAAATATTTTTTATAAACTGGTCAACACTGCTCAAAACGGCTTTATTTCCGTATTTGACTGCCTGGTGCGCCTGCGCTGTGATCACAGCGCATGCGCATCATGCACCCAACGCCGGAAATAATGCAGTGTTGACCAGTTTATAAAAAATATTTAAAATGTTTATTAGCAACGCCAAGCTTTCAAACCATCACGTATTTTTGTCCGAAACCATCGGTGAGTACCTTTGAAATGATACTTGTATAACGAACGGTTCGGGCAGAACCAGTCCTTCATGGTCAACATAGGTTGGTTTGCTATGGGCTAGGAAGTGACTGTGGATTCACTCGGTGCATCACAGTCACAAAAAGGGCTAAGTGGCCCCTGGCCGCTCTCTGCCTCTCTCTACTTCTCTCTACCTCTCTCTACTTCTCACTACCTCTCTCTACCACTCTCTATACCACTCTCTCTACTTCTCTCTCTACCTCTCTCTCTATGTCTCTCTGCCTCTCTACCACTCTCTACCTCTCTCTCTACCTCTCTCTCTACCTCTCTACCTCTCTCTCTACATCTCTCACTACCACTCTCTCTACCTCTCTCACTACATCTCTCACTACCACTCTCTCTACCTCTCTCTCTACCTCTCTCACTACCTCTCTCTACCTCTCTCTCTACCTCTCTCACTACCACTCTCTACCTCTCTCTCTACCTCTCTCACTAACTCTATCTACCTCTCTCACTACCTCTCTCTACCTCTCTCTCTACCTCTCTCACTACCACTCTCTACCTCTCTCTCTACCTCTCTATCTACCTCTCTTACTACCACTCTCTACCTCTTTCTCTACCTCTCTCACTACCTCTCTCTCTACCTCTCTCACTACCACTCTCTCTCCAGAATTTCCCCAAGGGGGGTCAATAAAGGAACTCTTGACTTGTTTTGACGGACAGGAAAGTTCAGAGAGGATGAACTGATACGTCAGCGTCTGTTAGGCAAAGCCGTTGTTTCTGCAAAAACGCACGATTACGTTTCAAACACAAACCAACACACTTTCCGTGCATTTCATCTCCGCTTTGTGATGGATCAGAGTAGCCAATTCCAGAGCCTGTCTTTGTGAGACACTGGAACATTACTGCTTAATCTGCAAAGCTCAATACAAATCTGAATTCATTATTCATTATAGCGAGTGGGGTTACAGTGGGAGAAAGAAAAAACACTGTGTGTGTGTGTGTGATTTGATTTGATTTGATTTGATTTGATTTGATGTTTTTTTTCCTTCGTGTCTTACATACAGGTGTATGCCCAGCTAATTGTGGGCTTACAAGACACATAACAATAAGTATATAATAGTATACTTGACAAATTACTTGACAAATTATGACATATATTTTATATTATGACATATAGACCAAGAGTGGTAGTGCTTTGCACTAGATAGTACTGTACATTAGTACACTGCATAGTATTGTGTATTGTATATTATATGGTAACTCAGAACATTGTACATATGTCTATACCGAACACTGTGACCTCATTTTTCTTCTTCTAAATTCATGCTATATTATGTTATTATGTTATTTGATACTATCTTGTCTAGCACAGTCTCTGGAGCGTAACAGTAAGAAGCATTTTGTATGAAAGTATTCTGTACTTCTGTATGACAACTATTAAAGAACTTGAACTTGAACTTGAAGATGGCCACAAAAAAAAGAAAATACAATAAAATGTAATATAACACAAGCTGTAAGCAATGTATGTAAACAAAGAAACAAGAGGAATTCATATACAATTATATAGGATATAGTGTGTTTTGTCTCAAGTACCATGCTTTCTCCAAAAATCCTGCAAAACTGAAGATGTCCTCCACAAAAAAACAACTCAACATACAACTCTCAGACTGCCAGAACAAATCCGGATTTACAATTTGAATTTTCTCAAATAAATCCCTCCTCAAATCGGTGTACAAGGGTCAAGGGGCAATAAAAAACAAAATGATATTCATCTTCCACCACTCCCAGATCACAGAGAACACACAACCGCTCCTCCTCAGGTTTACCTTGGAATCTACCCACTTCCACCGCCAATGAATATGAATTTCTATCCATATTGTCCCAATATGCAAGTGTGTTCGTGTGCGTGTCGGTGTGCATGTGGGGGTGTGCATATTCATTTGTATTCATACATTGCACCGATATGTGAGTGATTATGTTTGTGTGTGTGTGTGTCGTGTGCGTGTAGGTATATGCATGCCTTCTGTTTTTGAATTGTAATAACTAGTGCTGTCAGGTGATACATTTTTTTAATCTAATTAATTACAGGATTTGTAATGAATTAATATAATTAATCACATTTTAATCGCATAACCATTTTAAGCCTGATATTCTATATTCTATAATCATATTTCAAATGGCATGTGTCCGGATGGCAGAATTCAGTACTGTATCTACAAAAACCTTCTGTTTAATCATCTTCCATTTATTCATTTGCTTAGATATTACAGGTCTGGTTACAGGTCAATTTTAGCATGGTGTTATTCACAGTCAAAGATAAAGATATTCTCATTTGGTTCATTACAATTTACTCAAGCCTAGTAACAGACACAGTATTTCTGACACTGGGAAGACATTCCCTGAGATCCATAGATGTCCCTAGAATCAGATACCAAGAACATGCAAATGGACCATATTAAAAAAAAAAGTCTGTAAATGTGTACTGTACGTTTTTATGGAATGAATGAGATAAAAAAAAAATATATCTATTTTTTTGTAATAAATGTTGAGTTAATTTTCATAACGCGATAATTTGCTGTGTAATTAATTAATCTAATTAACGCAATAAACTGACAGCCCTAGTAATAACTTCACCTGAGAGGTTTTGTTCTTGTTAGTCTATTTTGAATCCTAAAAGAGAGGATTATAGAGGGGAAATAGTTTTTCAGTGATATGCTTGTTGATCAGGATGAGCTTATTTGTAGGGATTCCCTGTCCTCTTTTGACAGTAAAGAGTAAATGGAGACTGATGGAATGAAAGAGAGAGAGAGAGAGGGTGGTTTACATGCAACACACTCTCTCTCACAACGATAGACTCTTGGACACACTTGCACACACGGACACTTGCATGCACACACGCACGCATGAACACACACACGCACGCACGCACGCACGCACGCACGCACGCACGCACACACACACACACACACACACACACACACACACACACACACACACACACACACACAGATTCTCTCACTAGACATGCACAAAGACACTGTATAATATAATAATAATTTAGGACCTGCTCCGAGGTCATCAATTGGCACACATGCGATGCATGCATGCAATTCGTATCTGCGATTAACCCATCCCGTCGTCCTTCCCCCCCAAGGGCAGCCGGGAGCAGACAGGCACAACGTGAGCCGCGCCAGGGGACCAATCCAAGTGCTCCTGTCCGTCTTCGTCAAGGACGCCACAGCGTTAGCGATCTTGTTGTTGTGCATGTTTTTCCATTGGGTTTATCTTATCGGGGGGGAAACCCTTGCGAGCACGGGGAGAACATGCAAACTCCACACAGAAAGGCCTGGGAGATACCCCACCTGGGTAACTGGCACCATGGAAACCTGGTCCCCAAGCGGGATTCGAACCCTGGACCTTCTTGCTGTGAGGCGACAGTGTTAACCACTACACCACCGTGCCGCTATGTGTGTGTGTGTGTGTGTGTGTGTGTGTGTGTGTGTGTGTGTGTGTGTGTGTGTGTGTGTGTGTGTGTGTGTGTGTGTGTGTGTGTGTGTGTGTGTGTGTGTGTGTGTGTGTGTGTGTGTGTGTGTGTGTGTGTGTGTGTGTGTGTGTGTGTGTGTGTGTGTGTGTGTGTGTGTGTGTGTGTGTGTGTGTGTGTGTGTGTGTGTGTCTCTCACACACCCAAACACGTGCTGTTTGATCTGTGTCCTTGGCTCTCTGTTTGCTTCTGCAGACTCTTCAGATCACAGGACCATCAAACAGCAACCTCCAGGGTTAGTCTCTTCATCCTCAATAATACCAGACAATCTCAGCTGTGTGTGTGTTTGTGTGTGTGCGCGTGCCTGTGTGTGTATCTAGGCCATTGTGTGGGTGATGTCTCTGTTTGTGCATGCAGTGTGTGTGTCCCCTCATCCCTTCTGTTCTTCCTCCCTCACCCCCCTCTTCCCTCATCTCCTCTATCGTTCGTCTCTCTCTTTTAACTACCCCATCTCTCAGCCCTCCTCCCTGATCTCCTCTATCATTCCTCATCTCCTCTATCGTTCCTTTCTCTCAGCCCTCCTCCCCCTCCTCCCTCATCTCCTCTATCATTCCTCATCTCCTCTATCGTTCCTCTCTCTCAGCCCTCCTCCACCTCCTCCCTCATCTCCTCTATCATTCCTCATATCCTCTATCGTTCCTCTCTCTCAGCCCTCCTCCCCCTCCTCCTCACCGGCGTTCAGGATGCCTTGTGTTGCCAGATAGTGAGTCAGGTGGTCCAGGTTGGGGTCCTTCCTGTTGTACAGCTCCCAGCGAGAGATGCTCAGGTGGAACCGCAGCCAGGGAGGGTGGGTCTCGTTATTGCTCGTCCAATTGGCTCTGTCGTAGCCATCCTCCTCACTCTCACTCTGCCTATGAGGGGAGATGGAGATGATGAATGGTGGCACCGGCCAGTGAAGAGATTAGAGTCAAAATCAGAGGCATGCTCTCGATGGGTCAGAACAGAGGCGTAACACTATGGGTGCAATGTGGCTCTAAGATATGAGACACTCACACAACATACATGTTAAATTTATGATGGAGAAAATAATATTAGGCTGCAGGGAGCCATAGATGATGACTCCTATAACTCTATTCTGCATCTATTCTGATGCAATCAGTTTAACTGAGCTGGTTCCCAAATGAGTCCTTGTTTTTCTGATGGCTGAAAATTAGAGATGTCCGATATTGGCATTAAAATGTAATATCGAAAATTATTGGTATCGGTAATCTTTATTTACCCAGGCAAGCAAGTAAGAACAAATTCTTACTTTATTTATTGTGAAAAGTATGCATAATGTTGTGTTATTTTCATGACAAGAGATATGTAACGTTAATGAATAATTACCTGAAATGATTCCCTTTTGGGGGGGGGACGACGACGACCCTGCATATATCGGTATCGGTTGATATCGGTATTGGAAATTAAGAGTTGGACAATATCGGTATATCAGATCTCGGTAAAAAGTAGAGTGGGCAGAGTGTGCAGCAGGATGAACGAATCAACCGCCAGGGCAGCAACATGTGTTTCTCTCCAGCCTCACTCACCACCAGGGGTGTAAAAAGTACCCAGAAATTATACTCACGTGAAAGTATGGGTGCTGTCTCAAAATCATACTCAAGTAAAAGTCAGAGTATCTGGCTAAAAACACACTTGAGTAAAAGTAAAAAAGTTTCTACTTTTAAATGTACTTAAGTACTAAAAAGTAAAAGTTACAACTTTTTTTCTGACTGTCTATTCTTCTGATAGCAGGTGTTTAATTAATCAAAGATCCCCGCTTTCTAGTCTTGCACAAGGACCAATCAGCATGGGTATGGGCGGGTTAATTTTCCATTGATGGGGATTAGATTGGCTGTTTCTAAATAAGGTGCGGCCGCAGGATTAATAACGTTAACGTTAGTTCGGCCAGAGAAACAAATACACGAATTAAAATAGTTGGACCTGCGAGATTTGTACTTTGTAGGTCTGCATTTTAAATGTAAGGAGTACAAAGTATGTTTTTTCTCTCTGAAATGTAATTGAGTAAAAGTACAAGTATAATAATAATAACCTAATAATACTTGAGTAAAGTACAAATCTCCCAAAACAGTACTTAAGTATTGTAACAAAGTACAATTACTCAAGTACTTTACACCCCTGCTCACCATCCATCATTATCATCTCTCTCCTTCTCTCTCTCCTCACTCTCAGGGTGGGTCTCGTTATTGCTTGTCCAATCGGCGCTGTCGTAGCTGTCCTGCTCACTCTCACTCTGCCTATAGGAGGGGAGATGGAGTTTTTGAATGGTGGCACCGGCCAGTGAAGAGATTAGAGTCAAAATCAGAGGCATGCTGTTATATACTCGTACTGGCATCGCGTCCCGCTCTTATGCCATACCGAGATATACCTCATCTCTTAGTACCTACTGTACAAAAATAACGAAAAACTAAACACCCTTGCACTTGACCAGGCCCCGCCCCAGTGACTTACGTATAAGACACCAGGCGTGGTCACCACTCCCCCTTCCTCTTTTTCGTTTTCCATCATGGCGGTTGCTTTGCGCCCTGTGTTAGCGAGTATGAAGTGTAAAGAGAAATTGAACAATGCCGGGGATTTGCCAGCCCCTGGAATCTTCGGCGTGTTCCAACGGTGCTCGTATGGGTTCTCCGGCTCTGCAGCTGGATGCACCTCGATTAGGGATGTCCCGATCGCCTTTTTTTGCTTCCGATCCGATCCCGATCATGTGATTTTAAATATCTATCGATCCGATCGTTTCCGATCCGATCTTTCACATTAGTAATCAATTTTGACGCATTTTTGTCAGAAACTGGCAGAGCGAGACAAGCCCATCTGTTGCCTATCGTCCGGGGCGCGAGAGCGGAGGCTTTTGTTATTACATTCACCCTGAGAAATGTGCTTCTGCTTCATATGAGAAATATTAAAAGTTTCAATATATGTTTGCACATTAGTATACATTCAGTGTTCGACTTACGTAATGGTCCATTCTGGTCTGAAACGCCGACGATAATCCTCAGTCACGTAACGTTATCCTCCAGGTGAAAAGTTAGTCTGAAAACTTCGCCTCCAGCATGTCCTCCTTGCAAACATTGCAACTGGCTTGACTTTCTATTTTAAAATGCTTAGTTCCAAACCTCTGACATTAAGTCTAGCTGCTCAAGTCAGTGGATATTAACCGTGTTTCGGGAGCGACGTGTTGTACTGTTGTGATGTGGTCGTGATGTACTGTTGTGATGTGGTCGAGCGTGTAGCGTGTAGCGTCTAAATTAAAGGGGTGTTTGTTGCAACGGTGAAAATTAAAGGGGAATGTGTTTGTTGTGGACAATTATTCTGCTCTGTGTGACAATAAATACATTAATGATGATATATTATATGTAATTTAAAACCAAAACTAAGGCCTCCGTATGAGTTTAAGACGTGGACATGGTCATGTTTGTTGAATAAAATTTTTCTTTTTTTGACTGCCGATTTTTATTATTATTTTTTCCCGATCCCCGATCCTCTGAAAAGCACGTGATCGACGCCGATTCCGATCACGTGGTCGGATCGGGACATCCCTAATCTCGATGCATCCTCGCGTTGAGTCTGTCCTGGTGTTTCCTCATCTTTGGCAGTAGCTCGAGGGACAACGTGCGATGTGTAGCTATCGAGCTAACTCGCACCCAGGTAGGACCTGTGCCATCAGGCATTAACGCTGGTGTTAGTAATACTGCTTGTTGTTCTGTTAGACAACCGAGTTGTGTATCGGCGCAAGGGGCAGGATGTCTGGGTAAACGTCCCTTTGAGTTGGACGTTTTCCAGGCTATCCTGGAGCGCGCTGCTAATACTAATGCTATATGCTGGGTTACTGTATTCTGTCCCCGCTGAGGGATGTCTTCTGAAAGGTCTTCCCTCCTCTTAACCATTCATGCTGACGGTCAATCGATGTTTACTGTTGGGAGTATTGCAGGGCTTGTTTACCTGTTTCATGGGTGAATGGGCGGAGGTCTAGGGCTGGTGTGCTTTTTGTGAATATTATGAATGATATCCGGGACTGGGTTCTCTGGTCCGCATCCCCTTAACGTTGTGTGTATGGGCTAGCCCATTCTACAGTGTATTGGTGGTGTTTTTAGTTCATTTATTCATTAACTCCTTCATGGTGCACACCACAGTGGAGGTTGCTGGTTGCAACCACCACTGGTGCTCCGTGTTTATGAAGCAGGTGGCATCAGTCCTTTGCCTCTGGCATGTTGAAACAGTGCCCCGCCCGGCCGACGCCATGAGGTGGGTAGGCCCGGCGAGTGGCTGGTGGGCTGTTAAGCCTGTACCGCCACGGTATAGAATTGGCAGCGATTAGTAACTTTTGTTCGACTTGCTGTTTTTTCTGTCAAAAATGGTGTCTGGTGGCGGGGCCATGAGGGCCAGCCGACATCGAAACATCGCGCGAGGTTGTTGACGTTATTAGCTTTGACCTAGCCGCAAGCTATAACCGCAGGGAGGGCTAGGATGCTGTCAACGCTTGTTTACAGACATCTTGGTTGGATTAGTCTCCCTTTGAGGGGGTGAGAAGTTAAAAAGAAATGTTCCCTCTTCAGGGCTCCCCTCTCCGCAGAGGATCTTTGGTCTTCTGCTGGAGCACGGGCGGTATTGGACCTAGGCCCCACACCGCCTCACGCCGCACAGCCAGAGGTGAGAGCACGGCCTCGCCAGCGGCTGTGGCGAGGCCCTCGACAGGCGGCCATGTTTCCCCCGCCAGAGGTACCCTGGGCATTGAGTCAACAGGTGTCCACAAGGCCGACAGCCTTGGCGGCCGAGGGATCGGCCATATTGGATGAGCACGGCCTGAGAAACCGTCACCGTCCTGCCGCAAGCAGCCCGCTCTCCGATCAATCCCTCCCCCAACACCAGCGGAAAAGGGGCTCTGATTTGTTTCCTTTGGCTGCGGGCCGCGAGCCTTCGTTGAAGCGCATGCGGCCCCACGTTTCGCTTCTCATGGGGACAGGGGCTGACACCCAGTTGATGGCTGAGCCTGGGTCTGTCCATGAGAATGTTGTGCTGTCAAGCGGCTCCCACACCATAAGCTGTGTTTGGTTGAGCCTGGTGTTACGTCTGTCAACTACAAGTGTTGTCAGCAGGGGGGCTCGAGACCTTTTTGAGGCAAACAGTGCGGGCTTCCCCGACCTCTCCTTCGCCAGGCCGGGTGTCACGTTGGTGCCTCCCACTCCCGCAAGATCGGCAGTGGTCTGGCAGGCGCGCGTGATTTGGGTGGTAGTAATATCACTGCAGGGCTACGGTGTGTAGGAACCCATGGGGGCATGGGGGCCTCACACCTTGCATGTCCAGCTGCAGAACAACTCCTCAGCATGTTCTGGAGGGGTGTTCAGTGGGGGAGCTTTTGTCACCTAGTTTGATGTCAGCTTCCCCCTTATCAAACCGGCCCTTTCTGTCGGGGTCCCCCCTTGGGTGCGATTGCCTCATGGGTTGTATCAGGGACCGTTGTCCCGATTCCACGGAACGCCCTGCCCGCACGGTTGGCGGGTTCAGGGTTGGCTACCAGGGACCGGGCCGCCTATCTACAGTTCCTTGCAGACCAGCGCCGAATGGCGGCGGGTGCGCTCTGGGAGTAGAGTGGGCAGCTCTGGGAGTATCATCACATACAGCAGTGCCATATGTCGAAGTGGATGGAGAGAACGCTGAGGCGGGAACTTGGGGACACAACCCCACCCGTTTTTCAGGTTTGGTATAGACCCTATTGTCAGGGTCACCAGCAGTGACAGCTCTGGTCAACGAGATCCAATCTCTGTGGACGAAGCAAGCCATCGTCGTGGCGTTTTCCTCCCGGTATTCTCTGGTGCCCGAGAAATCGGGAGGGGGGGGTGTCAGACCCATGCTGGACCTGTCCCATGGGAAGGTTCAGCATTTTTTGGATCGTCTCCTACCTGTTGAACACTGTCAGGTGGGGGCCTGGTTCTCCTCCATAGACCTGTAGGATGCGTATTCGCATCCCCAATCTTCCATCCTAGGGCTTACCTAAGCTTCCTTTGCAGGGTTTAGTGTATGAGTACCAGAGGCTGCCGTTCGGCTTTTCTCTGGCTCCCCGCATCTTCACCAAGTGCGTGGAGGCCGCACTGGGGCCTCTGCGTCGTCAGGGGTTACGAAGTGTATTCTGCCCTGATGACGTTCTGGTCCTTGGCGGTCATGGTGGATCGTCAGGTCTCATACCAGGCAGGTGGTGGAATTCCTACCAGCCTGGGGTTTGCTGTAGACTGGAAGTAGAGTACTCCTCTTCCCAGTCAATGGGTGGAGTGCTATGGGCATCCCTCTCAGAGCGTGTTATCGACATGCTCTGGATGTTCCGTCCAAGGACGATTACGGCGCTGTCCGTGATACGCCTGCTCGGTATGATGGCATCTGCTCATTCCGTGGTCCCTCTTGGCCTCCTCTTCACCCCAGGAGGAGGTTACGGAGGTGGTTTTTTTCCAGTATGGAAAGTGGAAGCGGCTAAGGTTCCCGTGTCAGTACTGGGGGACCTCGCCCCCTGGGGAGGGCCTGGGGTCCTCACCAGGGGGGTCCCTATGGGCAGTAGGCTGTCACACGTCACGTTTTTCACCGCCGCCTCCCTCGCTGGAGACGCGTCGGGCCAACGCAGTAGGGGGCAGCTGGCAAGCCATGCTGCCCGGTCTGCGCTACGTTCAATGTGTTGGTATTGAAGGCGGTCCTTCTGGTCCTCAAACAGTGTTTGATCAGGACGGACAATACGTCAGCGTCGTATATCGACAGACAGGGAGGAGTATGCTCCCCCCGTCTGCACCGGGCGGCGGGCGGCTGACGGCTGGCTATGGGCGTTCTCCATCTGTGCAGCCTGAGGGCTCTCCACATCCCCGGCAGGGTGAATGTGGGTACAGGTGGGGATTACGTCCGGACATAGTCAGGCAGGTCTGGGACCGATGCCGTGGCCGCCTGGGATTCTTTCCCCCCATACATCTGTTAGGTCAGTTGTTGGGGCGGGTACGTTGAGGAGTGCAGGACCTTGATCCTGATTGCGCCGGACCGGGGCGCAGCTGTGTGGTTCCCGGTCCTGATCCAGCTCTTGGTAGCCCCGTCGTGGCCTGTTCCTTGGTCATCGCGGGCCCTCTCTCAAGCGCACGGGTCTCTGTAGTTCCCTGTGCTGGGCCAGCCGCTAATGTTTGGCTGGTGAGAGGGTGAGTCTGGAGAGGATGGATCCTTCTGTGGTTGACACCATCCGGAACGCGCATGCTCCCTCCACTATCGCGGGTTACGCTGGTAGGTGGCGTATTTTCCAAGAGTGGTGTAAGGCCACCCTCTTGTGAAGCGTTTCCTGCTTGGCGCTGTCGTTCAAGACTGCGTTCCTGCTGGCCATCACCTCCGCTAAGCGTGTGGGTGAGCTCTGTGCTCTTTCGGTGCGGCCTGAGTGCCTGTCTATTCATGTCGACTCTGCGGCCTAATCCAGTCTTCGTGCCAGAAAATATCCGGAGCTCTTTAAGCTCCAGGGATATTGTGGTTCAGGCGTTTCATCCGCCTCCTCACGCTAGTGAGTTAGAGGCGAGCCTTCGCCTGTCATGTCCGGTCCGGGCTTTGGGAATTTACCTCGGCCGTACTCAGGACCTCAGGGCTACCGATCAGCTTTTTGTCTGTTACGGTGGCTCTCGCGCTGGTAAGGCACTGTCGAAACAGCGCCTGTCCCATTGGTTGTGCAAGGGCATTGCCCTTTGCTACACGTTGGCTGGGCTGGCCCCCCCTGGAGGGGCCTCGGTGGGGCCTCGGTGGAGGACATCTGTGCTGCGGCCTCATGGTCCTCCCCGGGTCCCTTCGTAAGGTTTTATCTCATGGACATGACTGGGGGTTCTGTCTCCCAGGCAGTTCTGAGGTCTGGAACCTCCCCTGCTTCCCGCCTTTCGGTGGGTTAGCAGGGGTGTGTGGGTATGGACTACAAGGTGTTGTGTCACACGTGGTCCCGCCTGTGCTGTGCGTTTGGAGGTTTCTAGTTCCCTCTTTTTCGCACTTGGGTGGAGTTGACTGCCGCCCCCTCTTCACTAGGAAGGAGGGGTGACGGGACTCCCCTCCCCCCTGATGTGGGCTTACGGGTCCTCAGGGGGTACATTTGTCGGGCCTTGCGTCCGCTCTACCCCATATCTCGGTATGGCATAAGAGCGGGATGCGATGCCAGTACGAGTATATAACAATAGGTTATGTATATAACCTAGTTATATGAGTACTGGCTAAGCGTGCCCTGAGGTCCCTTGGGTTTTTTTTCCCCCTGATGGAAAACTTTTCCCGAGGAAGGGGGAGTGGTGACCACGCCTGGTGTCTTATACATAAGTCACTGGGGCGGGGCCTGGTCAAGTGCAAGAGTGTTTAGTTTTTCGCTTAGCCAGTACTCATATAACTAGGTTATATACATATCGTTAAAGTTAGAAGTTATATATGATTGCAAGTAACTGAGTAACTGTCTAACTATGTATAACTGTTTCCACTAGAGGGCGCTATAGGCGGAGCTGTTAATGCTGCCGCCGGGTAGAGGGTATATAAGGAGATGCCGACTCCCCCTCTGTCTCTTCCACCTTCGCTCTCATAAGAGAAGGATGTCTCATGTACTGCTGTGGACCAATGTGAAATAAACCACGCCGTTTAATGGCTAAAGATAGAAACCATGCCTCATGAACATATTATTGTCGCTCCATAGCAGACTCTGTCAACAGGTTATGGGCCCAGCACACGCAGGGGCGAAATAATAAAGGGTAGCAAGTTTAGCTGAAGTATAGGCTAGGTTAGCACCGGGAGCACCGCGTTGCTAGACGCTAGGCCAACAAGAGCTAAAGCTACGCCTACCATCAACAAGAGGATGGCGACAAAAGGAAAGAGCAAATGGCCCTCGTTCAACGGAAGAGCCGAGGACTATGAGCTCTGGGAAGAGCGCATGTTATGCTGCATGCACGGTGCGGGACTGAAGACGACGATCTTGACGGCCCCCACGGGACCACTAACGGCGGAAGCGCAAGCCCTGGACGACAAGCATAATGCAGATGCATACTGTGAGTTAGCACCACTGCTCGACGACACAAGCTTGGGGCTGATATTCCGCGACACTAAGGACAAATGCATTTTGCATTCAAAACGGCTGTAGTAAAACCACTACTAAAGAAAACAAACTTAGATGTAAACGAACTAAAAAGCTATAGGCCAATATCGAACCTTCCATTTATCAGCAAGATATTAGAAAAGATAGTCTCAGCACAAATAAACTCCTTTCTCAAAGATAATAACATCATGGAGGAATTACAATCAGGTTTCAGAACAAATCACAGCACTGAAACTGCCCTTACTAAAATAGTTAGCGACCTCAGGCTAAACTCCGATGCTGGCAAAGTCTCAATTCTTGTCCTATTGGACCTTAGTGCAACCTCGATACGATTGACCATAATATCCTGATCAGTCGTCTTGAAAGACTGGTTGGTTTTTCCGATCATGTACTAAATTGGCTCATAACATACATTAAGGGGAGAAAGTTCTATGTTAAGCTTGGAGACAATGTATCAGAGAAACATGACAGCAACTTTGGAGTTGCACAAGGAAGCTGCCTTGGTCCATTACTCTTCTCACTATATATGCTGCCCCTCGGGGACATCATTCGAGACCACAATGTATGCTTCCATAGTTATGCTGATGATACACAACTATATATCTCCGCAGAACCAAATAACACTACAGCCATACAGTCCATTACAAACTGTCTGTTAGCAATAAATAAGTGGATGAACAATAACTTCCTAAAATTAAACGAAAGCAAGACCGAAATCCTAATGATCGGCCCAAAAGCAAAAAGGGAAGTGCTGTGTGAAAACCTGGGGAGTCTGTCATCCTATGTAAAGACTGATGTTACAAGCCTAGGTGTCATCTTGGACTCAGACCTGACCTTTAAGTCTCATATTAATAAGGCCATGAAAACGTCATTCTTCCACCTAAGAAACATAGTGAAAGTAAGACCTTTTGTAAATAAAAAGGATGCAGAGACACTGATTCATGCTTTTGTCTCAAGCCGGCTTGACTATTGTAATGCACTGTTCACTGGTCTTCCCAAAGCAACCATTGGGAAGCTTCAGCTTATCCAAAACTCTGCAGCTCGATTACTAACTCGTACAAAGAGAAGAGAACATATCACTCCAGTCCTAGCCACTCTGCACTGGCTTCCAATAACTCATAGAATTGATTTTAAGGTCCTTTTCCTGACATATAAAGCTCTTAATGAGCAAGGCCCAAAATACATAGCAAATTCCCTAGTTAGTTATCTGCCCTCAAGAACGCTACGGTCATCCACTACAGGTTTATTAGACACACCCAGAAACCAAAAGAGGATCGGAAGTATGGCATTTGCCAACTATGCCCCAAAACTATGGAACACACTACCAACACACATCAGGAACGCCAGCTCCATACACATTTTTAAAGGAAAATTCAAAACGTACCTATACAGTCTAGCTTACAAATAGTGTACCATGCCTTAGGGAAAGCGAGTATCTTATTGAAATGTTTTTATTATTATGTTTTTATTTTTTATGTATTGATCTTTTACTGAAATGTTATTTTACTGTACTTTGCCTATTGCCGTACTTTTATTACTGTTGTCTTATTAATGTGATGCTTTATTTTTAGTACCCGGAGCTGCTAACTGGCTAACGTTATGAGAGCTAACGTTGCTACCTGCTGTACCCGGAGCTGCTAGCTGGCTGACGTTATGAGAGCTAACGTTGCTACCTACTGTACAAGTGCATTGGTTTAGTGTGCTTCCTACTTCCTACTTCCGGTTGCTGCTAAACAAGTACAAGTGCATTGGTTTAGTGCATTTCCTACTTCCTAACTGGCTAACGTTATGAGAGCTAACGTTGCTACCTACTAGATATTGGTTTAGTGCACTTCCTACTTCCTACTTCCAGTTGCTGCTAAACAAGTACAAGTGCATTGGTTTAGTGCATTTCCTACTTCCTAACTGGCTAACGTTATGAGAGCTAACGTTGCTACTGTACCTACTAGATATTGGTTTAGTGCACTTCCTACTTCCTACTTCCAGTTGCTGCTAAACAAGTACAAGTGCATTGGTTTAGTGCATTTCCTACTTCCTAACTGGCTAACGTTATGAGAGCTAACGTTGCTACCTACTGTACAAGTGCATTGGCTTAGTGCATTTCCTACTTCCGGTTGCTACTGAACGGACGTGTTTGTGCGGACCTGTTCTCCCAAACTTTCTTGAGAGAACGGACCTGTTCTCCCAAACTTTCTTTTAAAAAAAACATTTTTTAAACATTGATCTTAACTGATCACTGTGACTTTATTGCTTTTATCGTTATATATGCCTATGTTTGTGTACAGCACTTTGAGCTACATGACATGTATGAAAGGTGCTTTATAAATACTTACTTACTTACTTACTTACTTACTTACTTACTTACTTACTTACTTACTTACTTACTTACTTACTTACTTACTTACTTACTTACTTACTTACTTACTTACTTACTTACTTACTTACTTACTTACTTACAAAGGCAGAGAAAGCCTGGAAGTGTTGAGAGAACATTATATCGGACAAGGAAGACCCCGAGTCGTGTCCCTCTACATAACATTAACAGCACTGAAGAAGGGGCACACCGAGACTGTGACCGAATACGTCATCAGAGCTGAGCAGATCATTACGGCGCTGAAGAGTGCAGGAGAAGCACCAAGCGATGGACTAATGATGGCGATGGTGATGAGAGGACTACCGGAGCTGTACAAACCGTTCACACTCCTGGTAACACACGGTTCAGTGGACATGACGCTGGGAAAGTTCAAGGCCAAGTTGCGAAATTTCGAGGCCTCAGAAGATATCCACCCAGCCGCCGCGGAGGCGGGAGAGAGGGTGCTGAAGGCCCGAGCGACGCCGAGGGAGAAGACCAGGCCCACGACGGAGCTGGCGTGTTGGCGATGCGGAGAAAAAGGCCATCGGAAAGGTAACTGCACAAAGACTGTTTGGTGTAGCTTCTGCAAATCCACGGGGCACACAGACAGAGTGTGCATGAAGAAACGCGACCAGACCGCGCGGTATGCGGATGGGCAAGATGGCGGCAGTGGACAAGATGGCGGCGACGGTGGACGTGAGACAAATCGAGACGACGCCCGGAGAGTAGCGGGGCAAGAAGACTTCATCTTCGTGGCACAGACAGCGTACATCACCCGGCCAACGCAGCTGCAACAGGCCCAAAGGAAGGGACTGATCGTGGACACAGGTGCGTCGTCCCACGTCATCAACGACAGGAGTCGGTTCAAGAACTTTGACAACACTTTCGATCCGGAGAGACACAGCATGGAGCTGGCAGACGGGAAGCGCACCTACGGGTTGGCGCAAGAGAGAGGAGACGCACAGGTATGCCTTATAGACAGTGAGGGCCGCCGGTGTACAGTGATGTTAAAGAACGCTCTCTACGTACCCTCGTTCCCACAAGAACTATTCTCTGTAATAGCTGCTACTGCGAACGGTGCCAAAGTGTTCTTCAATGAAGGTAAAAATGTTCTTGTAGAGCCTGACGGTACGCGATTTAACATAAAGGTGTACAAGAGAATGTATTATCTACAAACAGAGTGTAATGACAACAACAAGTGTAATAATAATGATATGTGTAATGTGACTGTCAGTCACGATATTCAGACATGGCATGAGATTATGGGTCATTGTAATTACGAGGATTTACTGAAACTGCAAGCAATGACAGAAGGCATGCACATTGAAGGTGAAAAGCGTAGACCTGACAGAGAATGTGTAGTGTGCATAAAGGGGAAGTTCACTCAATCGAGAAACAGAAATCCCACAGAAAAAGTAAAGGTACCACTTGCGCTACTTAACACAGATCTAGCCGGTCCAGTAAGCAACGAGTCCATAGGAGGCTTTAGATATGTACAGTCTTTTACAGATGTGTGTACAAGGGCAGTGTTTGTTTACTTTCTCAAAGCAAAGAGTGACACACTCCAGGCCACGGAGAAATTCCTGGCAGACGTAGCCCCTTATGGTAACATAAGATGCTTGAGGTCCGACAACCGACCCGAGTTCACAAATAGAGAGTTCCAATCACTGTTGAGAAGGAACAAGATAAGACACGAGACGTCATGTCCATACTCCCCACACCAGAACGGAGTGGCAGAGAGGGAATGGCACACTCTTTTCGAAATGGCTAGGTGTAAGCTAGTAGATAGTAACTTACCTAAGAGTCTATGGCATTATGCGGTGCAAGAAGCCGCTTACACCAGAAACAGGTGCTTTAATAAGCACACAGGCACCACCCCGTATACAGCACTGACAGGAAAGAAGTGTAATCTAGCTAGAATGCACCAATTTGGATCAGTGTGTTATGCTTACCTGCAGGACAGAGGAAAGCTCGAGTCCAGATGTGAAAAAGGACTCTTTGTAGGGCACGACAAAGGAAGCCCTGCTTTCCTAGTTTATTATCCCGGTAAAGGGAGAGTGCAGAAACACAGGCTAGTCAAGTTTGTCACAAAGACAACATGTGAGAACGAGACACAGACAGAGGAGCCAGAGCTGGACTCCAGAGTAAGGTGTGAAGAAACAGAGACACCTCAGCCTAGTGTACTTAGCACGGTCATGCAGACAGACAGTCAGCAACCCCCAGAGGACGATGACGAGGAGCACCCGAGGGTGACGTCACGTGCCCCAAGCAATGGGAGGTATCCCTCAAGGGAACACAAACCACCAAAGTATCTGACAGACTATGCCCGGAGAGAAAGTGACGAGGATGACAGTACACTCACCAGCATTGATTACTGCTACAGAGTAGTCAGTGGAGTACCTTAGACCTTTAAAGAGGCCATAGTATCCCCTGAATCAAGTAAATGGGAGAGAGCAATGGATGAGGAGATGAGGTCCCTAGAGGACAACCACACCTTTACTCTAACCAAGTTACCAGAGGGCAGACAGACAGTGGGAGGGAAATGGGTGTACTCAATCAAGGAGGGTATTGAAGGCCACGACAAGTACAAAGCCAGGTTCGTAGCTAAATGTTTAAATACTGAAGGAGGATACTCCATGTTTAAATATGGAAGGAGTGTGGCTACATGCTTAAATGCAGAAGGAGGATACTCCATGTTTAAATACAGAAGGAGTAGATTCCAGGTTTAAATACCGGAGTGGATTCCATGTTTAAATACAGAAGTGGATTCTATGTTTAAATACAGAAGTGGATGATTTACCACCAGATTCAAAATGCTTTAATTAAAACATTTTCTAGGCATGGACTTCGAACAGTCTGCCAATTGTGTAAAAATATCCCAGAAGAGATATGTGGAAAAGATCCTGAAACGTTTTGACATGCAAGAATGTAGAACAAGGGAAACACCATGTGATCAAAAACTAGACTACCAAGAGGATGCTCAGAGATTGACAGATGTAAAAATGTACAGAGAAGCTGTAGGTAGCCTCATTTATTTGACAACATGTACTCGCCCTGACCTATGTTTTGTAGTGAGTAAATTGTCACAGCATTTTGCTGACCCCACAGAGGAGCATTGGATTACAGCAAAACACGTTTTTTGTTATCTCAAAGGTACAGCAGATAAACAGCTTTGTTTCAGAAAGAGCAGCGAGGCCTTAGGGCTTAAATACCCTTCTAACCTTCCCAGAGAGCAGTCGCATTTATTATCTCTCCTCCCAGCCCTCCAAGGCCTTCTCTACCCTCCCCCTGCAGCCGTCTTCGTCTCCGTACACCAGCTCTGCTATCTGCCTCTCTAACGGTATGGATTCTAAACTGCATTTAATAACGGTGTGGATCTCTACTTTCAACTGTCTCCTTGACGGTGTGGACTTTCTACTTTCTTCAATATACCTGACTCCCTACTCAATCAATGGATCAACTAGTAAGCTGGGGATTTGCAGCAGTTGATCGAATCTTCTCTTCAAGAAAGCAAAGTGCGACCGAACCGCTGTGTCCGATCGGGACATTCCAGGCGGGGTTTGCAATTGACAGTTGGAATAATTGGCGATCAATATGCCTATATTCTATTGAGATTGAAGATGTTGAGGATTTGTATATCCTCGTCATCCTCTTGTTCGGTTTGGGAGCGATCGCAATTTGGATTTGGATATGCTGCCATCAGGTAGTGGCCAGGTTTGAAATCGCCCACATGGAACTTGCAAAGAGGCTCGCACAACACGCAGCGGACGAACAATTAAGGGGTCAAGTCATGTTGGGGGTCGCGCAGGACATTAGGACCGCGACAAAGAAGACTGATCTGGATTAAATTGATGTTATTCAGGAATCATTGTAACCTGATGCAACACCCCCCCCCGCCACACTCTAAACTCAAGTCTGTGGAAGAAACCGAAGAATGTTCGAGGTCAATGATAGAGGCCACGCTAGAGAATAAGTCAAGATAAGATCTGGTTTGTGACGTCCGTACTCATCACAGCCAAGGACGGGACAGAATCAAACTGTCTGTTTATCTAGAACAACTGCTCGAAGGAATGGATACCTATGTATATAAGAAGACTGTTGTTTATGAAGACAACCAGGGAACCATTGCGATTGCTAGAAACCCTGTGTGCCGACAGAGGTGTAAACATGTCGATATAAAATATAATTTGATCAGATCTGTCATCAGAGAAGAAAGAATGACACTGATTTATTGTCCAACAGACGACATGGTAGCAGACGCTATGACGAAACCTGTTTCCAAACTGAAATTGAGAAGATTTGCAGAGGTCATGTTTGGTGTGTAAATATTGACTGTTATGTAGTATTGACTGCCATATTCTTTTTGATGCTCTGAACTGTATTATTTTCTTTGTAAAATAGTTTTTGAAGAAGTTGTACAGTGAAGTTGGGAGTGTTAAAGTTAGAGGTTATATTTGATTGCAAGTAACTGAGTAACTGTCTAACTATGTATAACTGTTTCCACTAGAGGGCGCTATATATTGACTGTTATGTAGTATTGACTGCCATATTCTTTTTGATGCTCTGAACTGTATTATTTTCTTTGTAAAATAGTTTTTGAAGAAGTTGTACAGTGAAGTTGGGAGTGTTAAAGTTAGAGGTTATATTTGATTGCAAGTAACTGAGTAACTATCTAACTATGTATAACTGTTTCCACTAGAGGGCGCTATAGGCGGAGCTGTTAATGCTGCCGCCGGTTAGAGGGTATATAAGGAGATGTCGACTCCCCCTCTGTCTCTTACACCTTCGCTCTCATAAGAGAAGGATGTCTCATGTACTGCTGTGGACCAATGTGAAATAAACCACGCTGTTTAATGGCTAAAGATAGAAACCATGCCTCATGAACATATTATTGTCGCCCCATAGCAGACTCTGTCAACACATGCTCTCGATGGGTCAGAACAGAGGCGTAACACTATGGGTGCAATGTGGCTCTAAGATATGAGACACTCACACAACATACATGTTAAATGTATGATGGAAAAAATAATATTAGGCTGCAGGGAGCCATAGATGACGACTCCTATAACTCTATTCTGCATCTATTCTGATGCAATCAGTTTAACTGAGCTGGTTCCCAAATGAGTCCTTGTTTTTCTGATGGCTGAAAATTAGAGATGTCCAATATTATCGGCAGATATTGGCATTAAAATGTAATATCGAAAATTATTGGTATCGGTAATCTTTATTTACCCAGTCAAGCAAGTAAGAACAAATTCTTACTTTATTTATTGTGAAAAGTATGCATAATGTTGTGTTATTTTCACGACAAGAGATATGTAATGTTAATTACCTGAAATTATCAGGGGGGGGGGGGGGACCCTGCATATATCGGTATCGGTTGATATCGGTATCGGAAATTAAGAGTTGGACAATATCGGTATATCAGATATCGGTAAAAAGTAGAGTGGGCAGAGTGTGCAGCAGGATGAACGAATCAACCGCCAGGGCAGCAACATGTGTTTCTCTCCAGCCTCACTCACCACCAGGGGTGTAAAAAGTACCCAGAAATTATACTCACGTGAAAGTATGGGTGCCGTCTCAAAATCATACTCAAGTAAAAGTCAGTATCTGGCTAAAAACACACTTGAGTAAAAGTAAAAAAGTTTCTACTTTTAAATGTACTTAAGTACTAAAAAGTAAAAGTTACAATTTTTTTCTGACTGTCTATTCTTCTGATAGCAGGTGTTTAATTAATCAAAGATCCCCGCTTTCTAGTCTTGCACAAGGACCAATCAGCATGGGTATGGGCGGGTTAATTTTCCATTGATGGGGATTAGATTGGCTGTTTCTAAATAAGGTGCGGCCGCAGGATTAATAACGTTAACGTTAGTTCGGCCAGAGAAACAAATACACGAATTAAAATAGTTGGACCTGCGAGATTTGTACTTTGTAGGTCTGCATTTTAAATGTAAGGAGTACAAAGTATGTTTTTTCTCTCTGAAATGTAATTGAGTAAAAGTACAAGTATAATAATAATAACCTAATAATACTTGAGTAAAGTACAAATCCCCCAAAACAGTACTTAAGTATTGTAACAAAGTACAATTACTCAAGTACTTTACACCCCTGCTCACCATCCATCATTATCATCCCTCTCCTTCTTCTCTCTCTCCTCACTCTCAGCATCCCTACCCTCTTCCTCTCTTTTCAACCTCAGTAGCCAATCGTCGTCCTTCAGATGAGGGCGTGGCAGGTCGTACAGCGGGTGGTTGAACAGCGCATCCAGTTTGGATTGACCTCTGATCTTTGGGGTTACTTTGACAGCCATCTTGGCTCCAATCAGTTCCTTTTCCTTCTCAGTGACATCGTTCTTTGCTTTGCTGTGTAGTGTGCTGCTGGCGTCTTTGTGACAGCCTCCATTTTGGGGACTTGTTGGTAGTTCGTGCAGAGAGGACGAGGAGTCGGAGGGCGAGGAGGAGAGTTGGGAGGTTGGCTGTCTGCTCCGGGCATCGGGAGAGGAAGAAGAGAAGGAGGAGGATGAGGGGAGAACGCAGGCTGTCTGGAGGACGGAGAGACAGAACAGGGCCAGAAGGAGGTGGAGAGTGAGGGATAGACATGCCAGAATCAGACAGATGGAGCGAGTGGAACGGCCTAAGCTCTGTTTGAACATGCTGGCAGAGAGAGAGAGAGAGAGAGAGAGAGAGAGAGAGAGAGAGAGAGAGAGAGAGAGAGAGAGAGAGAGAGAGAGAGAGAGAGAGAGAGAGAGAGAGAGAGAGAGAGAGAGAGAGAGAGAGAGAGAGAGAGGATATAATTAACATAACATGCAGGATGAACACATTGAGCCATGCTGTCAGGCATGGGCAGACAGAGCTACAGCTAGACAAGTCAGCAGGGATACAGAGAGACATAGAGTGACAGATAGACAGGAAAGACAGACTGACTTTGGAGTGACTAGTTGGCCGACTGACTGGCTGATGACTGGCTGATGGACTGGCTGACTGGCTGATGGACTGTCTGACTGGCTGATGGACTGGCTGACTGGCTGATGGACTGGCTGACTGGCTGATGGACTGTCTGACTGGCTGATTGTCTGGCTGGCTGATGGACTGTGGCTGGCTGATGGACTGTGGCTGGCTGATGGACTGGCTGACTGGCTGATGGACTGTCTGACTGGCTGATGGACTGGCTGACTGGCTGATGGACTGGCTGACTGGCTGATGGACTGTCTGACTGGCTGATGGACTGTCTGACTGGCTGATGGACTGTCTGACTGGCTGATGGACTGTCTGACTGGCTGATGGACTGGCTGACTGGCTGATGGACTGGCTGACTGGCTGATGGACTGTCTGACTGGCTGATGGACTGTCTGACTGGCTGATGGACTGTCTGACTGGCTGATGGACTGTCTGGCTGGCTGATGGACTGGCTGACTGGCTGATGGACTGTGGCTGGCTGATGGACTGTCTGGCTGGCTGATGGACTGGCTGACTGGCTGATGGACTGAGTGAAAGGCCCCAGGCGGTCAGGGTGGGGGGTCAGACCTCCAACACCATCACCCTGAGCATCGGGTCCCCCCAGGGCTGTGTTCTGAGCCCCCTGCTGTACTCACTATACACACATGACTGTGTGGCCAAGTTCAGCTCCAACTCCATAGTGAAGTTTGCGGACGACACAGTGGTGGTGGGGCTGATCTCGGACAACGACGAGAAGGCCTACCGGGAGGAGGTTGAGGTACTGGAACGCTGGTGCCAGGACAACAGCCTGCTCCTGAACATTGGTAAAACCAAGGAGCTGATCGTGGATTTTAGGAGAAGACAGCAGGGGACACACACACCACTGAGGATAAACGGGGCTACCGTGGACAGGGTGAGCAGCTTTAAGTACCTGGGGGTCCACATCTCAGAGGATCTGACATGGACAACACACATAGACTCAGTCGTAAAAAAGGCGAAGCAGCGCCTCTACCACCTGAGACAGTTAAGGAAGTTCAGAGTATCGGGAAAGATACTCCAGTCCTTCTACTCCGGAGCTGTAGAGAGCATCTTGACTGGAAACATCACTGCCTGGTATGGAAACAGCACGGCACAGGACAAGAAGGCCCTACAGAGAGTGGTACGCTCAGCCGAGCGTACTACGGGTATTGCACTACCACCCCTGCAGGTCCTATATAACAAGAGGTGCAAATCCAGCGCCTGCAGAATAATGAAAGACCCTCACCACCCCAACAACAGCCTGTTCATGCTGCTGAGGTCAGGCAAACGCCTGCGAACACCAGCAACTTCGGCTCAGCTTCTTCCCCCAGGCCATCAGAGCCTTGAACACTGAACTCTTCACACACAAGCACACATGAGCACACACACAACACACACACTGTACACGCTCACACACTAGCAGCCACTTTAACATGAGCACACACACACTCATGCTGTACACGCTCACACTTATGGTCACTTTACAAAAGGAAAGGTCACTTTAAGAATAGTATAGTATAACTTGAGATTGTATAATATAGCATTGTATAGCAGTGTACATAAAGACCCAGTGCCTCATCCGTAGCTAACAGTGTATTGCACTACCACAGGACCTAGCATGTCCTACCATGCTCTGTAAAAACTCATGTACATATACCGATATGCCCTACTTTGATTACTTGTATTATTGCACAATGTCTTTCTATTGGATTCTTATTATATTTATATTATTATTATTGTATTATGCACAATCGCTGCGGGCAAGACCCCCCGCATTTCATTGTATACTTGTATGCCGTGACAATTAAAACTCTTGACTTAAAACTCTTGACTTGACTGGCTGGCTGGCTGACTGACTAGCTGGGGCTGACTGGTTGACTGACTAGCTGGGGCTGACTGGTTGACTGACTAGCTGGGGCTGACTGGTTGACTGACTGGCTGAGTGACACAACAGAGACAGGTTATCATTCACAAAGACATAAAGATATACACAGCTGAACAGCAGACAGACAGAAAGACAAAAAGACAAAAAGACAGACAGACAGACAGACAGACAGACAGACAGACAGACAGACAGACAGACAGACAGACAGACAGACAGACAGACAGACAGACAGACAGACATACAGACAGACAGACAGACAGACAGACAGACAGACAGACAGACAGACAGACAGACAGACAGACAGACAGGGTCACAGACAGTGAAAGTTAAACAGCAGAAACATTGACAGAAATACAAACAGAAAAAAGGTTAGCAGGGAGCCAGACACAATGAATGACACAACCAAATACATTAATGCACAGACAGACTTGACAGCCAAACACAGAGACAAGCAATTAGAAAGACAGACATACAGTTGGATAAACCAGGACGGACTGAGTTACAGACCGAGAGGCAGACAAACAGACATTTAAACAGATGGGCAGACAGACAAACAAACGGACATAAATATGGACAAACGACAGCAAAAGTGCAGAGATAATGAAAGGCTCACTACTAGCGCTGGGGGTTATTGGTACCAATGACCTGATTCGATTTCGATTCACAAGGTCCCGATTCGATAGAATTCCGATTCACAAGGTCCCGATTCGATTGTATTTTTATTCAATTCGATTAAGTTAGGCTTGACGACGCTGGTTTCAGGGGACGAGCACCTGCCATTGTGTTCAAAAGATGTAACTTGGTCAACCGAGTTTCTGTAGTAGTTGAGCAGAAACTCAAACTAGGATGGGAGGTGCTATAAACATTTAGCTTCTCAGGTATAGATTAACAGATCGATCTTAGGATTCCAAAGAATCAATTTGATTAAAATGAAATAGAATATATACCCTGATATATATTATTGATATACCCCGGCCCTACTCACTAAAGAGAATCAATCCATTATTGAAGAACACGTTGCTGCTGGATCAGCAGGAGTTACTTACATCTCTTCTCTCTGAAGACCATGAGCTCTCTCTCTCTCTCTCTCTCTCTCTCTCTCTCTCTCTCTCTCTCTCTTCTCTCTCTCTCTCTCTCTCTCTCTCTCCCTCCCTCTCTCTCTCTCTCTCTCTCTCTCTCTCTCTCTCTCTCTCTCTCTCTCTCTCTCTCTCTCTCTCTCTCTCTCTCTCTCTCTCTCATTGGTGAATGAGACTGAGCATCAGAGTTCTGTGACTTATCAACTTATTTCCCCCCTCTTTTCTTTACTCTGTCAGGTTCATTATCTATAAAAGGAAATGTAAGAAAATAATAAAAAAGATAACATGGTGTGTGTGTGTGGCCTGTTTGTGCCTGTTTGTGTGTGTGTGTGTGTGTGTGTGTGTGTGTGTGTGTGTGTGTGTGTGTGTGTGTGTGTGTGTGTGTGTGTGTGTGTGTGTGTGTGTGTGTGAACCCTGCGTGTGTGTGTGTGTGTGTGTGTGTGTGTGTGTGTGTGTGTGTGTGTGTTATCTTGCAGTGTAAACAGAGCGGTGTGAGAGCAGCCAGGTTGTGGTGACCTGTGTGCACCAGTGGGGAGATCATTACACTCCACAACCTGATGAAACCGTATTGATCAACCTGTTTGGATCAATACGGAGCTGAGCCCCAAACGATCTTACTGTCACAACTCTCTTAAATGCCCTGAATCTGCATTGATGATGAACTCCTGACAATGGAACTGACAGTGTATATAGAATTCTCACGGGTGACGTACAGTATTTTCTTCATGTTTTTCCTGCAGCTGTAGGAAAATGAATGGACTATTACTGTAACTGAGGGGTACAATTCCCTGACTGTATTACTAGATATGATACTTACTACCACTACCTTTGTACTTAATATTCGGCCACCCAGTACACGGCATAAATATATTATCATGAACACTCTCACGTAGATGAAACGGATCCAACACAAATGTACGAATTAGAAACAGGTCTTTATTTCTACACAGCGATGGTGTGTAGAATAAGCACTTAATCACTTAATTACATTTATGAATTGAAATAGTATGCACTTTTATGGCAAGGAGTATTCGTCGGTATATCAATAGAGAATGTCCAATCTCTGAAGGCGCAGGTGGTAAATATACGACCTGGAATAGTTAAGGAATAACCGCAATGATACTTTAATGATTATACTAGATACACTATAGGGGGTTAATCCGGTCGCTTGTAAGCCGACAGGAGTAGGAGGGGGGGGGGGGGGTAGAATCCGGCTGCCTCGTCCAGCCAAGGGTATCCCAGGTGAACCCACTGTAGTGCCGTTCAATGCGCCGGCGATCCTTGGACCACAGATGAAAGCAGGTGGACTCTTTGTGGGCCGGCGTCCTCCGGTCCACGGGGGAGAGACGTGAAGCGACCTCGTCTTGCAGAGCGTCTCCTCACCTTGCGTCCTCTCCAGGGGGGGGTTCCAACACACGGCAGTGTCGGGGGTCTTTATCCATGGAATAATCAAAGTATCCAAAGCATAATCCGTGCCTGGGAAGGCGGGCTGTCGTCGGTAGAATAATCCGGTATACAGGTCCACTCGCTCGTCGGCTCTGGGGCTCCTCGGGTGCAGCTTCACATAGGGTCAACCACCCTGGGTAAGCAGCCAGTTCTCTGCCCGAAACGATGGGGTACTGACTACGGTAGTATTCTCACCGCACGAAGCACTATATATTAACAGACTATTATTAGCTTAATAGACTATGTCCAACTCGACGATATAGTGCCAAATATGACTATTCAAATATTAATATACACGATGTCTCAATACCGATGGTAGGCGAACTTGGCCTTACTCCCACACGTGGCGTCGCGGGGAGGCTTTACGTCTGTGACTCTATTGGAGGGTAAGAAACTGGACTGAAAAGAAAGTCCTACTTTAGTAGCGCAGTATATATACGCACTATGAACAAATAGTCCCATTAGTGGTGCGGTAGCCAAATTCCTACGCGGAACTAGGACTTGTTCGTACATGTCGAGCGGTACGTTTGAACTGGGTCTGAGGGGTATGGCAGCCTGGCACCAAGGTCTCGACCAATAGTAGAATGGAGACTATTATGGGATGTTCAGTAGGCTAGAATGGATATTCAATGCATATTGTACAAGGAATATACAAGGGATATCAGGGAATATTAGAGAATATACAAATACAATTAAATATATATATATAAATAAATATATATATTCAGTTTAATCTGGCCCTTCACAACAGCCACCCCCTGAATAGGTCCCAGACCTAATCAGTTAAACAGAGACAGATTAATCGCGTTGTCTATTTACACATAAGGGTTTGCTGTAGGGGTCAGTCAACTTCACAAAGTCATAGGGTTGTAGGGTCATGGTCATCATCGATTGTGTCTGGGAGTCGAGGCAGTTCTATGAGCCTTGCCACGGGACGGGTGTAAGTGCGACCCTGGACGAGCACTTCAGCTGCTCGGACCTTGCCGTCGGCACCGGTGATCACTTTGCTTACGCGGCCGGCCGGCCACATAGCTCTGGGCAGTGATTGATCAATAATCATGACGACTGTTCCTTCTGTCAAATTGTCTCTCTCCTTTACCCACTTCTGGCGGGTCTGTAGAGACGGTAGGTAGTGCAGTAGGAAACTGTTCCAAAACTTGTCGGCTAATACTTGGCTGTACCTCCACATTCGTCGGCCGTTCGCTTCTTCAGGCCGGTACATTGTCTGGGGTAATGCAGGATCTAGCCGCCCCATCAGGAGTGTGTTGGGGGTAACTGGGTCGATATCCGGTAGATTGGGGGCTCTGCGTAGGCGACCACCCACTCTGATGAGGGTATGAGCGTCGCTCTCGGGGGCCAGATGAATTAATCTGCTGTCGGATGGGACAGGCTTTCCTCCCTGTAGACAGGCCAATTCATCGGGGAACGAGTCTCTCTGGGCTCGCTGCAGTAGAAGCAATTCTGCTTCCTCGTAGTTAGCTGCTGACATATCAGCGGGGGACTTGCACTCCGGGTGGTACCGCAGGAATGTTCTTTGTTGTGCACTCTCTATGGACGTGCAATCGTCTATGTTAGGGTCGGTGGAGGCTACGGTGCTCAATCCACAGAACACAGACTTCTTAATTTCCACCTCCTCTGGACTTGCTTCCCTCGGGATAGGCATGGGCCACTGTCCTTCCGGGAGTCTTAGGAATGCGGGGCCGTCACTGTAGACATTGCGACGGGTGAGGTCATCCAGGGGCATCCCCCGGGTGATGACATCAGCTGGGTTCTGTTTTGTATCAACGTAGCGCCACTCTGTTTCTCCGGTTAACTCTTCGGTTAAGTCTTGAATCTCGGTGACTCTGACTCCCACGAAGACTTTGTACTTGCATGAGTCCGATTTGATCCAGGCGAGTACCGTCGTGGAATCTGACCACAGGATTGTTCTAGACACCGGTATGGTGAGCTCACGTTGGATGAGCGTGGCTAGGTGCGCTCCGGCTAGGGCTGCGCAGAGCTCTAGACGTGGGATAGATTGTTGCTTGCGTGGGGCTATTCTCGAGCGGGCGAGGACAAATGCTGTGTAGATCTCTCCCCCCTGGTCTTGGGCCCGCAAGTAGGCTACTGATCCGTATGCGACCTCTGAGGCGTCACTGAAGACGTGTAAGTCCATTTTACATGTCTCTGGCCTCACCGTGGGTGGGAAGTAGCTTCGGCGCATATTAACGCCTGGGAGTGAGTGGAGCTCCATCTCCCACTCTCTCCAGGTGGATGCAAGGTGTGCGGGAATGGGGTCGTCCCAGCCCTGGTCCTTGTCCCACAATGCTCGTACAATCATTTTTGCCCTGGTGGTGTACGGTAGAATACATCCTAGCGGGTCATATTGTCGGGCGAGTGTTGTGTACACACTCCGTCTGGTGGTCGGCGCCGCCGCCGGCCTTCCCTGCTCCGTAGTCAGGGGCTTGTGTCTGTAGTGAAGCGAATCTGTTTTGAATCGCCACACCAATCCCAGGGTCATCTCCTGGGCTTCTCCCGGGATTGTAGCCATCCAGGTCTCGCTGCTGGCTGCCTTGTCCTCGGAGGAGAGGCTGCGCAGTACTTGCGGGTCGCTGCTGGCCCACTGCCTGAGATCAAAGCCGCCTTTGATCAATGAGGCGCGGAGTTTAATCAGGAGAGCCTCGGCTTCTTCCTGGGTTGAAAGGCTTTGTAGACAGTTGTCTACGTAGAAGCTGTTCTTTACGCTGTGTCGGACCTCTTCGTCCGCTGCTGGGTCCTCTGCTACGTGTTTCTGTAGTGCAAATGTCGCACAGCAGGGGCTGCACGTCGTTCGGAAGGGGAGGACTTCCCATTGGTAGATGGCTGGGTGCTCATCTCCTGGCTTCTCTCTCCATAGGAACCGTAACAGGGGCTTGTCCGCCTCTACTAATCTCACCTGCAGGAACATTCCTTTAATGTCCCCGCTGATGGCCACCTTTTCCTGGCGGAAGCGGAGTAGAACGCCGAGTAGGGAGGGGCCGAGTGTGGGACCGGGCAGTAACTCTTTATTCAGATTTTGGGATCCGATCTGGTAGCTGCAGTTAAATACTATGCGGTCTTTACCGTTGTGATGGACCTTGTGGTGGGGCACGTACCACGATTCAGTGGTCTGGTCAGCCTCTTTAATGTCCATCTTTGTGACGTGTCCCGCTGTGATGAGCTTCTCAATCTCAGCGCGGTATACACTCTCTTGGGCGGGGTTCTTGGCTAAGCGCCGCTCCGTGTTCAGCAGGTACCGTTCTGTGGCGTCTGTCTTGGCGTGGAAAGTAGGCATTCCTTCTCGCCGCAGGAGTGGCGTGGCGTATCTCAACACGCCGTTGACCGGGACTCTCTTGGTCCCTGTCTCGAGGAGGTGAATGGTGTAAATGTCATCTTTAGAGCGAATGTCTTTCTTTCCGTTCTTAAAGGGCATTTGTTCCAGGGTCCATAGCCGCTCTACGTGTTGCAGGAGTGCGGTTTCTCCCTCTGTGACTCGGGAGTGGAGACATCTAGTGGCTGTACTTCGGTTGAGAGATTTGGCGAGCGGGCCTTGGAGAGTCCATCCCAAACGGGTCTCGACTGCTGCAGGGCAGCCTCGGGGTCCGGTATGAACCCGGTCTATCGGGACAATGAGGTCTGCATGGTCGGAGCCTATCAACAGGGTCGGCATAGCATTGTCTATGAGCGGGATCGGTAACTTGCGCAGATGTGCATATTTCTCCATCAGCTTGGCGACGGGGTATGTGTACCGCGACAGTCCTATTTCTTGGCTGGTGAAAGCGTCTGCAATCTGGTACCGTCGCTCAGGCTGGCCGCTTGCTGCGATAGAGAATGAGACATTCTCGCCCTTTATCGTCTTCAAATCTCGTCTTATTGTCCGAATTGTCATTTGGGTTTCGCTTCTCCGCAGCCCTAGCTGGGCCGCAGCGGAGGCGAGCAGCAGGGTCTTCTCTGACCCGTCATCGAGGACGGCGTAAGTGTCCAGGACTTTATTCTGGTAGCTTAGTGTCACACGCACTACTTTTAGGAGTACTCGGGCTCCACTGCTGCTGGCAGGATCGATGTACATGACGCTCGCTTTGCGGCTGGATGGTGCAGGTGAAGGGCGCCGTCTGTTACTGTCGTGGAGTAGGTCCAGATGGGCTCCATCGCACTTGGTGCACCTTTTCTTTAAGCGGCATTCGGCTGCCATGTGTGAGCGCGCACAGCGAAAACAGCGCTTGTTGGACTTTATCCATTGACCTGCTTCCTCCGCGTTCAGCTTGGGGAAGGAGTCACATTGCGCTAGCCAGTGTTCTTTCTCACAGTAGGGGCACACTATCTTCCACTTCTCCGTTCTGGAGGGGGTACTGTGGCTCCTGCTGCTCGGTACTGACTCCGATTGGTGCATCACAGTCACCGATCTTCTTCCATCATTTAGTCGTCTGGTTCCTTCTCTGGAGCCAGGGGTGCTCCGTCCGAATGTATCTAGCCGTAGGCTGCTGACTTCTCTCGCCAGGAAGTCTGCTAGATCGAGGAGGTTCGGTTCGGGGCCATTCGGGTCTCTGTGGTCCCTCTGCCGCCTAAAGCGCTCCTGACGAGCGGGCGGCAGCTTCTCCAGGATCCTTTCCACATTTGAGTTGGCGTAAAGTTCATGCCTCCCCTTCTCTCTTTGCGCTCCCAACATCCCTACCAGGGACTGCACTCTGATGGACAGGTCGTCCAGTGCTCGATTGTCTATTGCTGGGGGTAAGCGGTCGATGTGTCGGATCTCCTGGATCACGTAATCCCATATGCGCCCATACCTCTGGTCCAATGCTACCAGCGCTGCTGTGTATGGGGTGGTGGAAGTCGCGTAGGCGAGCGCTATATTATGTGCGCGGGGTACCTTTAAGTGCTTCAGTAGGATGGCGTATTTGTGGCGTTCATCCAATACATCCACCAACATGGTCTCCAGACACATGCGGAGTTCTGTATACTGGGCCCGGTTCTCTTGGGTGAAGTCGGGTACCATAGGCGTGCCAATGTATGACGCTGACTGTGGATACATCGGCGAGCGTTGGGGGAGAGGCCTCCTAGGCGAGTCTCCTCCCGCTCCTTGGTATGGGCTGGTACCGGCAGTGTACCATGGCCCGCTTGTCCAGGTGCTGTTCCTCGGTGCGGGTCGTGCGTCGTGCTCACCCGTGTATAGAGTCGGGGGTCTGTAGCGCAGCTCCGCGGGAGTATAGCCTGGGCTGTACCGGACCTCCTGGTCCGGTAGAGTACTGTGCTGTCTTCGGGCGTGGTTCTCCTCCTCTTCCTCTTCGTCTTCAGTTAGGTCATCCAGTGCTTGTAGTCTCTGGTTTAGCCTCTCCACAGGATATGCTGCTCCTTCCCGGTTGCTAGGTCTCGCTTGGACCGGTGGGGGGAGGTGGTCTGTGGGGGGTATAGACCTCGTCTGTTGGTCAAGTTCAGGGTTGTTTACTCGGCTAGGGGATGCCGCCCTGGAGGTGTGTCTAGACGAGTTCCTGGAGCCTCTGGCGGAGGGAGAGGGTGTTGTCCGTCTGATCAGCTGTTCTATTAGTTGCGACTGCTGTCTGTCGCGCGCTGCGTCCCGTTGAGCACCGGCTCGTTCTCGGGCCACATTCTCTTCCATCTGAATGCGTCTTATTTCTAGACGTATCTGCTCGTGTTCGCTTCGCTGCTGGATCTGCAGTCGGTCGCGTTCAGCAGCGGCGTTCATGCTGATGAGGAAGGCCTGCTGTAGGGTCCTCTCTGCCTCTGGAGAAGGCGGTTGTATAGGGGAGCCTTCTCTCGGGGTACTCCTTGCGGAGCCTTGGAGCTCTATCTCCACGGTGCTCTCCCCGTCTTCTTCCGTGCCGAGTTCTCTCTTGGTAGCGTTGTATTCCTCCCGGGACTCATCGGGGACTACTTCTTCAGTACTGGCGGGGTGTGAAGTCATGTCTGGTTCCCACTGGTCCCCACCGTGAACTTGGTCAGTTACATTAGAGCCCGTAGGGGCCTCTATGGTCGGGGTAGTCTGGGCGTTGGGGTTAGACATACTTTTACTTTCTAGTTTACCGCGCTTACTGTTAGTAGAAGACTAGGTTGTTGACTGACAGCGTAAGCCTCTAAGTACTGAGGGAGCCGTCGTTCGCGCTGCGGGCGTTGGTTAGGAGGATCGTTTCGTGGAGTGTTCATCATAGGCCATTTCAATATTAATAACACTATATTAATATTACACTAATTACCCTCCGGCTCGAAGGACCAATTGTAACTGAGGGGTACAATTCCCTGACTGTATTACTAGATATGATACTTACTACCACTACCTTTGTACTTAATATTCGGCCACCCAGTACACGGCATAAATATATTATCATGAACACTCTCACGTAGATGAAACGGATCCAACACAAATGTACGAATTAGAAACAGGTCTTTATTTCTACACAGCGATGGTGTGTAGAATAAGCACTTAATCACTTAATTACATTTATGAATTGAAATAGTATGCACTTTTATGGCAAGGAGTATTCGTCGGTATATCAATAGAGAATGTCCAATCTCTGAAGGCGCAGGTGGTAAATATACGACCTGGAATAGTTAAGGAATAACAGCAATGATACTTTAATGATTATACTAGATACACTAGAGGGGGTTAATCCGGTCGCTTGTAAGCCGACAGGAGTAGGAGGGGGGGGGGGGTAGAATCCGGCTGCCTCGTCCGGCCAAGGGTATCCCAGGTGAACCCACTGTAGTGCCGTTCAATGCGCCGGCGATCCTTGGACCACAGATGAAAGCAGGTGGACTCTTTGTGGGCCGGCTCTCTCCGGTCCACGGGGGAGAGACGTGGAGCGACCTCGTCTTGCAGAGCGTCTCCTCACCTTGCGTCCTCTCCAGGGGGGGGGTTCCAACACACGGCAGTGTCGGGGGTCTTTATCCATGGAATAATCAAAGTATCCAAAGCATAATCCGTGCCTGGGAAGGCGGGCTGTCGTCGGTAGAATAATCCGGTATACAGGTCCACTCGCTCGTCGGCTCTGGGGCTCCTCGGGTGCAGCTTCACATAGGGTCAACCACCCTGGGTAAGCAGCCAGTTCTCTGCCCGAAACGATGGGGTACTGACTACGGTAGTATTCTCACCGCACGAAGCACTATATATTAACAGACTATTATTAGCTTAATAGACTACGTCCAACTCGACGATATAGTGCCAAATATGACTATTCAAATATTAATATACACGATGTCTCAATACCGATGGTAGGCGAACTTGGCCTTACTCCCACACGTGGCGTCGCGGGGAGGCTTTACGTCTGTGACTCTATTGGAGGGTAAGAAACTGGACTGAAAAGAAAGTCCTACTTTAGTAGCGCAGTATATATACGCACTATGAACAAATAGTCCCATTAGTGGTGCGGTAGCCAAATTCCTACGCGGAACTAGGACTTGTTCGTACATGTCGAGCGGTACGTTTGAACTGGGTCTGAGGGGTATGGCAGCCTGGCACCAAGGTCTCGACCAATAGTAGAATGGAGACTATTATGGGATGTTCAGTAGGCTAGAATGGATATTAAATGCATATTGTACAAGGAATATACAAGGGATATCAGGGAATATTAGAGAATATACAAATACAATTAAATATATATATATAAATAAATATATATATTCGGTTTAATCTGGCCCTTCACAACAATTACTGTACAGTTTTCTTTTTTTTACAACTGCTTTGATGGATTTTGCACATCAGAGTTTCAATGTGCAAAACTCTTAACACAGAATGCTATACTGCTAATTTTGGGTTCAAAATGCAATATAGCATGCAAAAGTTAAATACCAGTGTCAAATCAGAGAATAGTATATATAATATAATAATAATAATAATAATATAACAGCACCAAAACATTAGATATTTCAAACAATTAAGTGAACAACTGAACCAAATTAGATTATGTCCTGCAAAAGTGTATCATAGTGTCATAACAGTGGATATGTTCATTGTTGAAGTTTTAATTATTGGTGCACTTTTCAAATACAATGGTCAGACTCATTATCAAATAATGCGGTCAAACACAATATACTTGTTACCAAAATAGACTAATGGTAATTTCCTCATAACCCCTGTGATAGACTGCAGTATAGTGCTTGTGTCTTTATGAAAGACAAACAAAATATATGATTACAGTATTTGAAGTTTAATCATTACAGTAAAGAAAAATACATACAGTAATGCTCTGTACTGTACAGTAAAAACTAAAACAGTTACAGTAAACAAACTATTGTAAAGAACAGTAACAAATTGTTACTTGGTGCTTTTTCAATGTTCACCCAATAGTCGTGAGGCTGATTGACTGGATATTTTCGAAGACTCCGTTATCAGCTTTTACAGTAACACAGAATGCTATACTGCAAATTTTGGGTTCAAAATGTAATACAGCATGCAAAATTACCGTAAAATACCAGTGTCAAATCAGAGAATAGATTATGCAAAAGTTTACAGTATCACAGCACCAGAACAGTGGATATGTGCATCGTTGAAGTTTACTTATTGGTGCATTTTCAAATACAACAGCCATTATCAAATACAGTAATGTGGTCAAACACAGAATACTTGTTACCCAAAGAGACTATGCAATGGTAATTTCCTCATACAGTAACCCCTGTGATAGACTGCAGTATAGTGCTTGTGTTTTTATGAAAGATTATTTGATTATTTGAAGTTTAATTGTTACAGTAAAGAAAATTACATACAGTAAAGCTCTGTATTTTACAGTAAAAACAAAAACAGTTACAGTAAGCAAACTATTGTAAAAAAATAAATCGGCATTTGGCCAAAGAATTTCATCGACGTCACATTCAAGTGCCCTCTCCTGCTGCACAGAGAGAAGACGGCCACGTCCTCCACTTGGTAGTGCTCGTTCAGTTCTAATGTACAGTAAAGATAACAATTACAGAAATTATTCACACCCAAACCTTTAGTATTCATGAAATAAAAATAAAAAAAGGATAAAATAATTCTGGAGTACAGTTTTGAGTAAAACATCAAACATTTGTTTTTTTCTTAAAAAAAAAAAATCTTGCAGCATATTTTAAGTTTTTCTTTCTTTTCTTGATATTAAAATATATTTCGTTTTTAAGAATTTGTAAAGGTTAGGCAAAAATAACCATGTGCTTCAGCCTATTCCTTTTTTTCGGTCGTTGATTTTGGATTTTGTGTGTGAGCTTGCCTTGAATATGTAGGGGTGAACGGGGGACGTTGTCACACGGGTAGGTTGTCACATTCATTATATTTCACCACCAGAGGGTCCTGTCACACACACACACACACACGCACGCACGCACGCACGCACGCACGCACGCACACACACACACACACACACACACACACACACACACACACACACACACACACACACACACACACACACACACACACACACACACACACACACACACACACACACACACACTCACTATCCCCTGACTATCACCCCATCATATAGGCCATAATCTCGGTTGAATAGTCTTTCTCATAGACAGCAGAGCAGTGTCGGCCGGTGTGAACTACATTTGGGTGGTCGCGATCATTTGACCAAGCTGACCAAGCGAATACTGACTCATAACGTTACCAACATTAAGTCGAGTTAATTGATTCATATTATACAACGGCATGCAAATTTCTCTATTCTGATTGGCTGAAACAGTCATTTTACACGTCTTTATTGGCAACAATTCCACGCTGCTGGCCCAGGACCCGCCCACAACCGAACCACATCACATCACTCCGCCGGATCACAAGAAGGTGGAAATAATCTTTACAAATGGATATGTTGATAGCGACTAAACGACTAAATATCAAGCGATTCTGTCACAGCGAATGTCTTAGTCGTTTAAACAATGTTGGATGATGTAATTGATGGGTCTTGAATCATTCTGTAACAAAAGAAAAATCGCGGATTGATTGATTGATTAATTTTCATTTTTTTTTTCAATTTCTTTTTCCTTTCGACTGTCAGCGCTCGCTCTAGTCTCCACCCACCGCCACACCCCCCCCCCCCCCCCACACACACACACACACACACACACACACACGCACACGCACACGCACACACACGCACGCACGCACGCACGCACACACACGCACACACACACACACACACACACACTCTGCCTGCAACGCGGGGGATAGTCAGAGAGCTGGGTGCTGCGCTGTTCTAAGTGAGCATGGCCTATTGAGTTGATTGATTGATTGATTGATTGCTAATTTTATTACTGTACGCTTGGTTTCCAACTGGTTAAGTTTAGGCCCTCTACAGTAGGTTTAAAAAAATAAATAAAAGAATAGGGCGAAGAAACGTTTTTTTCCTATAGGGCAAAGAAAACGTTTTAATTTGTTTTACCTACTTTATATAGAAGCATCTAAGAATGAAGTTCTATGGAAAGTAGGTCTGCATTCCCTTAACAATTGTGTGTATTGAGCTGTACTGTATTGTACCCATTCTGCATCTGGTAATAACATTTTCAATCAATCATTCCAATAATACACAGTTGGATGTGTTAGTTGGTTGGATGCACTTCAAGCTGCTTCCACATGAGGCAACTTCTCTCAATCATTCCATAATACACAGTTTGGATGTGTTAGTTTGGTTGGATGCACTTCAAGCTGCTTCCACATGGAGCAACTTGTCTTTTTTGTAGTTGTGGGAACTACTTTTTCTGGCGGATGGTTTTTTCAATAAATCTTCGATTAATGTGTGTTTATTGTATAGAAATAAGGTTGGATGAATCTGGCAGTTGTATAAAAGCTTTACACCACTTGCAGTCGTGATTTGTGAACAATAAACCATGCCTAGGGGGGTCTAACGACCACCCCTAGGCATGGTTTATTGTTCACAAACCACTCCTGCGCGTGATGTAATGCTTAACTACACTAGTACACGTATGATCATCAATCCAATAATGAACACATATATATAGGCCTATCTTGTCATTTTAAACAAGTTACCATTCATTCATTCAGCCATTATGCAATACCCACAGCTAAATGAACACGCTGTGTTGAGAGAGCGAGAGAGAGAGAGAGAGAGAGAGAGAGAGACAGAGAGAGACAGAGAGAGAGACAGAGAGAGCGTTTCCGAGAAAATGCGGCTACGGAAAGTCTCGACGCTGCTTGCTTAGATGATAATAGATCGCTTGGAAAAGCGCCCGCTTCCATCATAATACATCATATTTCAACGCACAGCGAGTTATGCACTGATTGGCTGCGACAGATACAGCAATGAAAACAGTGCACGCCCACTGTAAGCGCTATTGCGTCTAGCCCGAGAGAAATGCGGCTACGGAAAGAATAGACGCCTATTGCGTCTAGCCCTGAGAGAAATGCGGCTACGGAAAGGAGTCACTTCCTGTTGTTAATGAAAACAATTATTTATATTTGATATATTAACGTTATATTGTGCATTGGAAACACAAACATACTTAAAATGAGTAAATATTATTCATTTTAAACATGTTTATTTTATTTATAGGGCCCAAAAAAAATAAAAAAATAAAAAAAATCGTATTCTTCTTCTTTTAACCAGGGAGGGCGGCGCTCTAGCGCCCCTATCGGCCAGCCGCCACTGCAGGCAGAGAGAATCAACTCTGAATCTGAAACCCTGTCTGCTCCTCCCATTTCCACTGCACTTTCTCTCTCTCCCTCCCTTTCTCCATTCCTTTCTTTCCATTTATTTTATCCTTCCTCTTATTCCTTTTATATCTTCCTCCTCTACCCCTCCACCTCTACCTCCATCTGACATTTGTCCTCTTTCATTGCATCGCATCTCTCTCTCCTTACTATCTCGTTAAAATCTCTTTACCTTTAGCTTACTCTCCTTTTTTCTTAATGTGTCCTCTCACTTCTTTTTATTTTCTCCTGTGTCTGATCTCTCTCTCTCTCTCTCTCTCTCTCTCTCTCTCTCGTTCTCTCTCTTGTTCTCTCTCTCTCTCTCTCTCTCTCTCTCTCTCTCTCTCTCTCTCTCTCGTTCTCTCTCTTGTTCTCTCTCTCTCTCTCTCTCTCTCTCTCTCTCTCTCTCTCTCTCTCTCTCTCTCTCTCTCTCTCTCTCTCTCTCTCTCTCTCTCTCTCTCTCTCTCTCTCTCGCTCTCTCTCTCTCTCTCTCTTACAGAGTAACATGCAAGAGAGCAAATGTAGCAGAAATATACCAAGTCAGAGCAGGTGTAAAACATAGAGACTAGTAATTACAGGCTATTACAAATTGCTGACTGATGCACAAATAAGCATAAAGTACCAAATGATGAACTGAGCAAGTGCAGATGTGCAGCGTAATGTAGAAAAGTGCTATGGATGTAAAGTATGCAACATGCAGGGAGCAGCAGAGGGACTAGACCCAGCAGACTAGCATCCTATAAGACAGGCCATGCTCTACAGGAGGCATCAGCTAGATTGATTATACATGTCCTGCTAGGCTGCTACATGGGGTAGGGCTCTAGGCTCATGATCGAGTTTGAGCCGCAGGCCTCGTGAATACTTTCCCTAAGCCAGTTTTACTTTTGCGCAATCTGATTGGCCACTGACGTTTCTGGTCATGTGACATGTGCGCCAATCGTGGGACGGCAAGTTCTGCCACCGGTTAAGCTTAGGCACTCTTTCGAAGTTGGTTAAGGTTAGAGTTTGTCTTAGAGCAGGCCGATAGAACACCAGCCCTGATTCCAAACTCTAACCTTAACCAATTTCGAAAGAGTCGCCTAAGCTTAACCAGTGATAAACTAGGCGTTAGGTAGTTTGCAGGCTGTTAGACCCGGAAATAGGCGCAGAACTTGCCGTCCCACGATTGGCGCACATGTCACATGACCAGAAACGTCAGTGGCCAATCAGATCTCGCAAAAGTACAACTGGCTTAGGGAAAGTATTCACGCCCCCAGGCCAGGCCAATAGGGTATATCTGCAGAGCCGCACTGCCCAAGGCTTCGGGGGCCTGTACTTGGATTTGGGGCTAGTACACTGATGTTGGGCGGTGCTTGGCTTGCTAAGCACTACTGCGCATGCGGATATGGGGGGGGGGGGCTCTCTCTCTCTCTCTCTCTCTCTCTCTCTCTCTCTCTCTCTCTCTCTCTCTCTCTCTCTCTCTCTCTCTCTCTCTCTCTCTCTCTCTCTCTCTCTCTCTCTCTCGCTCGCTCGCTCGCTACGTGTTACTGGTGCGACATTAGCGGACAGACGTTAACAGACACGTGTTACTGGCACGACAATGACATACACAACATACGGATATACAGATATAATCTACTCATTTAATCTAATCTAATCATGACATTTATGACATACATGACATACAGTACTGTATATGATTGATTGAATTGATTGAAAACTTTAATTAACAGATTGCAGAATGGGTACAGTACAGTACTCAATACACACAATTGTTAAGGGGATGCAGACCAGAGAAAGACTTTCGTCTTGTTTACATCAGGGTCCCCCATTTTCAATTCATAATGACATTTATGATATACACAAGATACACTACAGTATGTCATGTATGTCATAAATGTCATGATTACACAACATACGGATATACAGATATAAGAATCTAATCTACTCATCTAATCTAATCATGACATTTATGACATACATGACATACTGTAGTGTATCTTGTGTATATCATAAATGTCATTATGAATTGAAAATGGGGGACCCTGATGTAAACAAGACGAAAGTCTTTCTCTGGTCTGCATCCCCTTAACAATTGTGTGTATTGAGTACTGTACTGTACCCATTCTGCAATCTGTTAATTAAAGTTTTCAATCAATTCAATCAATCATATACAGTACTGTTAAATGTGTGACATACAAGATATGCAAATATGGTTAGAGTTACATAGATGGAGAGACTAATGAACTGGTTATAGTTACATAGATGAGACTAATGAACTGGTTAGAATTACATAGATGAGAGATTAATGAACTGGTGATGAGTACCAGTCTTCTCGTCAGACATATAAAATTAGTTTTTCACATTAATAATAATAATAATAAATCTAATTTCTATAGCGCCTTTCATGAAACCCAAGGTCGCTTTACAAATGGGAAATGGTGCAGTAGGGGAAAAGTGAAAAAGAAAAGGGGAGGATGAGGGCAGGTAAGGGATAATGGGCGACAGTGGCTCGGGAGGTAGAGCAGTCGTCTGGCAATCCGGAGGTTCCCGGTTCGATTCCCACTCCTCCCGGGCAGCGTGTCGATGTGTCCTTGAGCAAGACACTTAACCCCTAATTGCTCCTGATGAGCAGGTTGGCACCTTGCATGGTTGCCTCCGCCGTCGGTGTGTGAATGTGTGAGTGAATGGGTAAAATGTGAAGAACAAATTGTAAAGCGCTTTGGATAAAAGCGCTATATAAAAAAGCAGCCATTTACCATTTATAATGAATCTAATCTAATCTAAACTAACTAATGGGGAAAGCCTTGGTGAAAAGGTGTGTTTTGAGAGCAGTTTTGAAGGTGTCCAGGGTTGGGGCGTTGCGGATTTCAGGGGGAGAGAGTTCCAGAGGATAGGCTGAAGGCTCTGTCACCGAAAGTCCGTAACCTGGTGCGAGGGATGGAGAGGAGACCCAGATCGGAGGCTCGTAGGTTCCGGGATGGAGTAATAATAATAATAATAATGGATTGGATTTTATATAGCGCTCTTCTCTGACTCAGAGCGCTTCACAGAGTCCATTATTCGTTCATACACAGTCATACCGGTGGTGGTAAGCTACAATTGCAGCCAGAGCTGCCCTGAGGCAGACTCACGGAAGCGTGGCGAATAATCATCGCCTACGGCCCCTCCGACCACCACCAACATTCATTCACATGCATACACATTCATACGGGGCAAGTAGGTTAAGTGTCTTGCCCAAGGACACAACGGCAATGGGATGGACATGGGCTTGAGCGGGATTCGAACCACCAACCCTTCGATCATTGGACACCCCGCTCTACCCCTGAGCCATAGCCGCTGGTGGAGGAGATCAGACAGGTATCGGGTGGCGAGGGCATGGAGGGACTTGTAGGTGAGGAGCAGGAGTTTGAAAGAGATACAGAACTTGACTGGGAGCGGGCGGCTGGGTGGCGTAGCGGAGATTACACTCGTCACCAATGCAAGAGACTCCGGTCTCGACTCCCCGAGTCAGCGTTGCCTGCGGCTTGGGCCAGTCGTCATATTCTCAATTAGCAGAGGTAGCGGGTGGAAAGTCGATGGGTGGGGATTGGACGTTGTGGACAGCGACTCCTACAAGTCGGTTGGGTGAAGCCTGTACAGCAGAGACAGGAAGTATCGGGGGCAGCGTGAGCCTCCCACGCGTTACTCCTCGCCACTGAGAGTCCGCACTGTCTGGTGAAAAGATGCGACAGGCTGCCTCCTCGTGTACCGGAGGGGACACGTGATGCAAGGCTTCTATCCTCACTACAGCCGACCAGTGGGAGGCATAGTCTAGCAACGTTCAAGACAGGGGAGGGGAGAATTGAAGGGGAGAATTGGCGATACGAAATTGGGATGGGAGAAAAAATTTTAAATAAGGAGAAAAAGTGGATACAAAAAAAAGAAAAATAACTTGACTGGGAGCCAGTGGAGGTAGATGAGGGTGGGGGTGACATTAGGATCTAACATCCCAACAGGCACTAGCGGACTGACCATCGGGACCACCGGGAGTTTTCCCGGTGGCCTGGCAGACTGGCATGGCCTGGCTGCCCTGGCACTGCTGGCAGACTGGCAGACTGGCAAATGCTTTTTTTTTTGTTGTATTGTATTTGTTTGTTTGTGCCCGCAGTCAGGCCACTGAACTCCGAAGCAGGCCAGGTTTGATTGATTGATTGAACATTTTATTAACAGATTGCAGAATGGGTACAGTACAGTACAGCTCAATACATACAATTGTTAAGGGAATGCAGATCAGAGAAAGACTTTCGTCTTGTTTACATCAGGGTCCCTCATTTTCAATTCATCATAACATATATGACATACATGACATACAGATAGACAGTACTGCTACATCTATACATTTATGACATACCAGATTTGCAAATACAGTACTGTTTGTGATACGAAAAGAGTCCAGAAAAGAGAGTATATACATTTGACATAGAAACTGTACATTGGAGGAGGTTGGGGGGAGGTTGGGTAGGAGGAGTGGGTGGGGGACACTGTACAACTGAACAAGCAAAACTGTACATTGGAATATTGACAAGACCATACTTTCCGTCATTTACTGTATATTGGGGGGGGGGGTTGTGTTAGGACATTTACAGGGGCCAGTTTAGAATTGCAGTGTCCCGTAGGTGTTTTTGAAAGTGGGTAGTGATTCACATTCCTTTACAGCTTTAGGTAGGGCGTTCCAGGGCTGTACACTACGATGATATCATCGCGAATTGCCCCTTTAATTGGCCGTTGCGATTGGTAAATATTATCTGGGGGCGGGCTTGCGAGTAGTGCTTTCAAGCCTTGGATTCGCATTTCACTCCTAAATTATCCAAGGCGTATGATGACGCGATGACGTCACTCACGTGAGCTGAGCAGTGAGCACTCAGCAGGTATGATCAGCGGGAACAATCGACTGAGCACTCACTCTGATAGACTGGCTGACTGTCTGATTTAGCTATGAAGAAAAGTAAAGTTAGTATTGCTTCATATTTTCGTCGCGTTCGACCTCCTATAGTGAGCCGAACTGAACTGAACTCAGACACACAGAGAGAGCTGCGGCGTCTGCTCCTCCTCCAGCCCTCTCGCACCCGTGGCTGTTGTAAACACTGGGACCTCGGTGAGCCTGCCAGCCGGCTAGCAACTGATAGGCGTTCCACATTGATGTGGCATAATTGCGAAACGTGTTTAGTCCCTTGTTTGAGCCGAATCTGGGTTTAACATGATTTGTGGAGCTCCCTCTGGTGTTGTGATCGTGGTATTCACTGACCTTTGGGAAGTATTTTGACATGTACATGGGTACCTTGGTCGTGTAGTGTATCTTGTAGACCAGGCCCATTGCAAGTTGCTGTACTCTGTCGTCTACTCTCTAAGCCATCCTAGGTTGTCAAAGTGGGCAGGGGTGAGGTGGGTTCTAGGAGTAAGGTCAAGCAGTAGTCTGATCAGTTTGTTTTGAGATTGTTTGTAATTTTGTTTTTAGCGCCTTTGAGGTGCTTTGGTACCATGAGGTGCATGAATAGTCGTAGTACCCTTGAATGAGTGCTCCTGCCAGAGTCTTCAGGGTATTCTTGTTTACCAGTGAGGAGATCCGGTACAAGAATCGTGTTCGTTGGTTGACTTTTTTTATTACATTGGATGCCATTTTGTCACAGGAAAGATTTGCCTCTAGGATGGAACCCAGGTAGGTAATATCTTCTTTCCTTGTGACAATATTGTCACCCACTGTAACTGAGAAGCCGTCGGTCTTGCTGAGTTTGTTATTTGAACCGAAGAGAATGGACTCTGTTTTGCCCATGTGTAATGATAGTTTGTTATCAGCGAGCCATATGCAGATTTTGCCTAGTTCTGAGCTGAGGGTTTTTTCAACCTGTAACTTGTTCTTGTCAGAGACCAGCAGGGCTGAGTCGTCCGCAAACAGGAACAAGTTGCAGTCACAAGCTGACGACATGTCATTTGCATAAATTAGGAACAGTAGCGGACCTAGTATGCTTCCTTGTGGAACACCACAGCTCACTGTGAGGGGGGGGGGTAGGGTACCGTTTACCTCCACCATCTGCTCTCTCCCCTCCAGGTAGGATGGAATCCAGCTCACTGATAATACCAACTATCAAAACCAATTGCATGTGTCAGTGGAGTGGGATGTTCTGAAGCCAGATTGGAATTCATAGATTAGATTTGTTTCCGCAAGGTATTTTTCGACCTGTTCGTATAACATTTTTTCCATGATTTTCGAGATGGATGTTAGGATAGAAACAGGGCGGTAGTTGCGAGGGTCTAATTTACTGCCTTTTTTGTGCAGGGGTGTTACTCTCGCAATTTTGAAGTCCTTGGGGATGTGTCCCTGTTTTATGGAGAGGTTTATTATGTGTGTGATGACTGGGGTGATGGCGGCTGCTGAGTCTCTGAGGAATTTGGAGGGGATGTTGTCATGGCCAGTGGCCTTGTTAGGTTGGAGGGCACTCAGTTTTTTGAGTACCTCATCTGTTGTTACCATTTCCAGTTTGAAGTCGTCTTTGTGGACCCCTAGGTTCTTGTAGTATGCTACTATGTGTTCTACCCCATACTGCCCTGAGATGGAGGGTCGTTTGTTTACCAGTGTTGTGGCTATGTTTGTGAAGAAACTGTTTAAGTAATTGGCTACTGTTACGACCCAAGGGCCGGTCCTGCTGACCGGCAGGAGAATAACATTGGACAGTGCTCTCCTCCTGACATTGCTCCCTCTGGTGACCTAAGCCCGATGGTGCGGTCGGCCATTTTGTGTTGGTTGCACATTATTGATTTGATTTGTAATATTATGTTATGCTGGGCCATCCCTGTCTGTGTTTGATGTTACACCCCTGTTGAGTTGTTGTGTGTCATTGCCTTAGTGTCTAGTTGTGTTTAGTGTGTCATGGCCTTAGTGTCTAGTTGTGTTTAGTGTGTCAGTGCTTTTGTGTCTAGGTTGTGTTTGTGATTCTGTGTTTTGGCCTGGCCCTGCCAGGTGTTGATCGTTATTAATTAGTGTTAGTATTTAGGTGTCTGTTTGTTCCTCACTTCCTGTGGCGACATTCCTCCAGTATCCTGTGTGTTCCCCGTGCCGTGCCTTTGTCCTATCATGTGAGTTTGTTCAGTCAGTGAGATCGTTCTTCTGTTTGTTTTGTTATCAGTCCGTGTTTGTTACAGAGCCAGCCCGGCTGTGCCTCCTTTGTTTTGTAGTTTTGATTGTAGTAAATATCCTTTCTTTAAGCTTCACCCCTCTCCTTTCTTTAAGCTTCACCCCTCGTCTCTACCTCGTTTATTCTCCCTTGTCTGCTAAACTGTGTTCTTTACTTCAATAGTACACTAAGCGTTACAGAATGTCGCCACCAATCAAACGCACAGCAGGCAAGGTGGTAGATACTTTTGTTATCCTTCAAAACTTGATGGACGGTAATCTGGAGCAGTACACGCCTGCCAAGTGGGTGTTCTGGCTCCAGACGATCGACAGGGTTGCAAGAGAGAGCCCGACACAGGCGCCTGCGATGCGGGTTATGGCCGACCACGTCTCCGCCCTCATGGAAGGGTTTATGCCGATCCCTAGTACCCTACCCACCAGTCTGGTCCCGCTTGCTAGCTTTTCCCCCGCAGCTAGCCAGCCGACTAGCATTCAACTCACGGTCAGCCTAGAGCCTGTAGCTAACCGTGCGTCCCCAGCTAACGCAGCTCCGCCCGTTAGCATCTCTCCGGTAGCTAACCGTGCATCCCCAGCTAACGCAGCTCCGCCCGTTAGCATCTCTCTGGTAGCTAACCGTGCATCCCCAGCTAGCATAGCTCCGCCCGTTAGCGTCACTCCTACAGCTTGCGTGGCTAGTGCAGCAGATGAGGCCTCCACAGCTAACCCAGGCCCTACTGTTAGCTTAGCCTCTGTAGCTAGCCAGACCCTCCCAGCTGACACAGACGCTACAGCTTGCATGGCTGGTGCAGCAGATGAGGCACCCACAGCTGACCCGGCCGTCGCTGCCAGCCTGGTTCCGCTCGGTGTAGCCCCGGCTGTCATCACTCCCCCTCCGGCTTCCACGACCAGCCCAGCCTCTACGCCACGCATCGCCGCCGAGACCGGACTGGTCTCCACGCCCAGCCCAGCCTCTACAACTGGTCTGGCTGCAACGCCGGGCTCCGGCTCCTCGACTGGTCCTGGCTTCCCGTCTTTTCCACCCCCACGCCGTGGTCTTCGCCGTGGTCTTCGCCGTGGTCTTCGCCGTGGTCTACGTTGGGTCCTGCTCCGGGGGTCGCCGCCGCCGCCCCTCCGTTCCGTCTCCCCTGAACCGGTTCCTAGTCCGGCGGCTGGAGGGGCTCTCGTCCGGGATCCTGCTCCGGGGTCCAGCTCCCCTTCCCGGGCTTCGGCACCTGTTCCTACCCCCCCTCGTCGGGCCTCTGTTCCCAGGTCCAGCCCCCCTCCCCGGGTCTCGGTGCCCGTCCCCTCCCCCCCTCGTGGGGCCGCTGCTCCCTTCCCCTCCCCCCTCTCCGGGCCGCTGCTCCCTTCCCCTCCCCCCCTCTCCGGGCCGCTGCTCCCTTTCCCTCCACCCCTCTCCGGGCATCTGCGCCCGTTTTCAGCCCCCCTGGCTGCTATGCCCCTCCTGGGGTTTTCGCTCTGTCTCCCGGCTCCTGGTCTCCGGGTCCTCTCCTTGTGCCCCCTCCGGGGTTCCGGCTTCCTCCCTCGCCTGGGTGCGGACGTTGTTCTCGGGGGTCTGGAAGCCCCCCGTTGAGAGGGGGGTACTGTTACGACCCAAGGGCCGGTCCTGCTGACCGGCAGGAGAATAACATTGGACAGTGCTCTCCTCCTGACATTGCTCCCTCTGGTGACCTAAGCCCGATGGTGCGGTCGGCCATTTTGTGTTGGTTGCACATTGTTGATTTGATTTGTAATATTATGTTATGCTGGGCCATCCCTGTCTGTGTTTGATGTTACACCCCTGTTGAGTTGTTGTGTGTCATTGCCTTAGTGTCTAGTTGTGTTTAGTGTGTCATGGCCTTAGTGTCTAGTTGTGTTTAGTGTGTCAGTGCTTTTGTGTCTAGGTTGTGTTTGTGATTCTGTGTTTTGGCCTGGCCCTGCCAGGTGTTGATCGTTATTAATTAGTGTTAGTATTTAGGTGTCTGTTTGTTCCTCACTTCCTGTGGCGACATTCCTCCAGTATCCTGTGTGTTCCCCGTGCCGTGCCTTTGTCCTATCATGTGAGTTTGTTCAGTCAGTGAGATCGTTCTTCTGTTTGTTTTGTTATCAGTCCGTGTTTGTTACAGAGCCAGCCCGGCTGTGCCTCCTTTGTTTTGTAGTTTTGATTGTAGTAAATATTAGGGATGTCCGATATTATCGGCCGACCGATATTATCGGCCGATATCGGCAGTAAAATGTGATAAATGTGATAAAAAAAAAAAAAAAAAACCCTCAGCACGGAACTAGGCAAAATCTGCATATGGCTCGCTGATAACAAACTATCATTACACATGGGCAAAACAGAGTCCATTCTCTTCGGTTCAAATAACAAACTCAGCAAGACCGACGGCTTCTCAGTTACAGTGGGTGACAATATTGTCACAAGGAAAGACGAAATTACCTACCTGGGTTCCATCCTAGAGGCAAATCTTTCCTGTGACAAAATGGCATCCAATGTAATAAAAAAAGTCAACCAACGAACTAGATTCTTGTACCGGATCTCCTCTCTGGTAAACAAGAATACCCTGAGGACTCTGGCAGGAGCACTCATTCAAGGGTACTATGACTATGCGTGCACCTCATGGTACCAAAGCACCTCAAAGGCGCTTAAAACAAAATTACAAACATCACAAAACAAACTGGTCAGACTACTACTTGACCTGAACCCCAGAACCCACCTCACCCCTGCCCACTTTGCCAACCTAGGATGGCTTAGAGTAGACGACAGAGTACAGCAACTTGCAATGGGCCTGGTCTACAAGATACACTATACGACCGGGGTGCCCATGTACATGTCAAAATACTTCCCAAAGGTCAGTGAATACCACAACCACTACACCAGAGGAAGCTCAACAAATCATGTTAAACCCAGATTCGGCTCAAACAAGGGACTAAACACGTTTCGCAATTATGCCACAACAATGTGGAACGCCCTACCCAAAGCTGTAAAGGAATGTGAATCCCTGCCCACATTCAAAACCGCCCTTAAAGAGCACCTACGGGAGGCTGCAATTCGAAACTGGCCACCGTAAATGCCCAAAACCCCCACCACCTCCTAATAGACAGTCTCCTCCCCACCGCATGTATATATTCCCTCCCCGCCGTATGTATATTCCCCTCCCACCCACCCACCCCCTCCTAATGTACAGTCCCCTCCCCATCATATGTATATACTCTGTCAGGATCTAGGGGTAACAGTACTGTATATTTGAATACCGCCTATGTCACAAATGTATCAGTACTAAATACCTATATGTCCCTATGCCATAAATGTCATGTATGTTATGTATGTCATAAATGTCTATATGAATTGAAAATGGGGGACCCTGATGGAAACAAGACAAACGTCTTTCTCAGGTCTGCATCCCCTTAACAATTGTATGTATTGAGCCGTACTGTATTGTACCCATTCTGCAATCTGTTAAATAAAGTTTTCATTCATTCATTCATTCATATCGGAAAATATTGGTATCGGTTTAAAAACAAAAAAAAACAATAACAATATTTGTTATATATATATCCAGTGAAATTATTAGTTACCTGAAATTATTCCGTTTTTTGGACGGGGAAACCCTGCTTATATCGGTATCGGTTGATATCGGTATCGGAAATTAAGAGTTGGACAATATCGGAATATCGGTATCGGTAAAAAAGCCCCCCCCCCCCCATATCACACAAGGCCATCTCGTCTGATCAAATGTCCCCGAAAGCACAGTGCAGTCAGTACGGTACAGTATAGCACAATTACCATGCCATCTCTAAAAACATACAAGTAATCATAACTAGCCAATGGCATGGTGAAAAATATACGCCACCAATGCGTTTACCTGCTATTAACCTCAGGGCCATCACGGTCAAACCAAAGCAGACCTCCTCTAAAGAAGTCCAACAAATAAAATTAGCTTTCCTAAATGTCAGATCACTGAATAATAAAACATTCTTAGTAAATGATCTGATTAAAGAAAATAACTTAGATTGCATCTGCCTAGTAGAGACATGGCTAAATAATGACACAGCTACATCAATAATGATAGAAGCTTGTCCACCAGACTATAACTTTTTTCAAATACCCAGAAAAAATAAAAGGGGCGGAGGAGTTGCAGCAATCTTCTCCTCAAAACTCTTGTTTAGAATCACAGAACTAGGCGAGTTCATGTCAATGGAATATCTTGCCATTGAACTAAAAACAGAATCAACTATTATTGTCACAATATACCGCCCGCCTAGACACTCACCAATATTTATACAGGAGCTCTCTGAACTGATCTCACTATGTGTTACCGGATATGATAAGGTGATCCTAAATGGAGACCTGAACATCCATTTTAATAAGAAAACAGACTCCAAAACTATGGAACTAAAAAATCTACTGGATAGCTTTGACCTAATACAGCATATAACAAATGCAACTCACCGGCTTGGGAATACACTAGACTTAGTTATAACAACAACTGGGCTAAACATAACAAATATCTCAATAACTGAATTACCTCTCTCCGACCATCACTGTATATTTTTTGATACTCAAATAACCCTTACTAAAACAAAAAAAGAAATCATAGTTAAAAAGAGGCTCCTAAACGACAAAGCTGAATTAAAGTTCATTGATCTTATCAGACTACATGAACCACACAATCATGACAGCTCTCTAAATGAAATGGTAGAAAATCTCAATGATGCAATGTCATCTATATTAAATTCTGTCGCCCCATTAAAAACGAAAAAGAAGAAAACTAGAGCCTCGCCCTGGTTAAACTATAATACGGTCAACAAAGAAAAAAGGAAATGTCGTGCAGCGGAGCGAAAATGGAGAAAAACAAAAACCACCATATGCTGTGATATATACAAAGATGCTTTAACTGCTTATAATAAAACCATCCGCTTAGCAAGGAAAGATTACTTCTCTAAAATCATTACAGAAAATGCTGGAAACTCCAGAATCCTCTTTTCCACTATTAATGTACTACTCAACACTGCCCCTACACCTCCTCAGTCATCAACGGTTAAGTGTGAAGAACTTGCACTATTCTTTAACAACAAAATAACCTTGATCAGGGCCAGCATTACTCATGATGGAAATAAAGTTGATTGCGGCAAACCGTGCAATGTAACCATGAGAAGTTTCACATGCATCACATTAGATGTACTCTGCAAAACTGTCTCAGAATGTAACTCCTCCACCTCAGACATTGACCCTATACCTACAGCTTTCTTCAAACGGGTATTTAATAGTGTTTCAAGCCCTGTGCTAGATATCATAAACACTTCCCTTAGGACTGGTATTTTCCCGGATGCCTTTAAAACAGCAGTTGTAAAGCCATTACTAAAAAAACCTAACTTGGATAGTAATGAAATGGCAAATTATCGTCCAATATCCAACCTACCATTCATTAGTAAAGTACTTGAAAAGATAGTTTCAGTTCAAATAAATTCCTTTCTTGAAGAAAACAACATCTTAGAAGAATTTCAGTCAGGATTCAGAAAATATCATAGCACTGAAACTGCCCTCACCAAAATAATCAGTGACCTCAGACTAAACTCTGACGAGAATAAGATCTCCATCCTTATCCTGTTGGATCTCAGTGCAGCATTTGATACAATCGATCATGATATTCTAATCGATCGTCTTGAAAACCATGTCGGTTTCTCAGACCATGTGCTGGGCTGGTTTAAAACATACATCAGAGGGAGGAAATTCTATGTTAAACTAGGAGATCACATGTCTGATATATACGACAACAACTATGGAGTTGCACAAGGGAGTTGCTTAGGTCCTTTACTCTTCTCCCTTTACATGTTACCGCTGGGTGATATCATCAGAGAACATAATGTAGATTTCCATAGCTATGCGGATGATACACAACTGTACATATCTGCTGAACCAAATGATACAGCGATTAGCTCCATTACAGACTGCTTACTGTCAATAAATAAATGGATGAGTAAGAACTTCCTGAAACTAAACGAGAACAAAACTGAAATTCTAATTATCGGCTCCAAAACTAAAAAAGAAACATTAATAAAGAACCTGGGGGGACTAACCCCTTGGATCAAATCTGAGGTCACTAGTCTTGGGGTTATCATAGATTCAGAACTGAACTTCAATTCTCATATTAGCAAAGTGACGAAAACATCGTTCTTCCATCTCAGAAATATAGCAAAAGTACGACCATTTATTAATCAGAACGATGCTGAGAAGCTAATTCATGCATTCATATCTAGCCGGTTAGACTACTGTAATGCACTTTTCACAGGTCTCCCTAAGAAAACCACAGAGAGGCTTCAGCTAATCCAAAACTCTGCAGCCCGACTGCTAACTAGAACCAAAAGGAGAGAGCACATTAGTCCAGTCCTAGCCGCTTTACACTGGCTTCCCGTAACATTTAGAATTGACTTTAAGGTCCTTCTCCTTACATACAAAGCTCTAAATGGACAGGGACCTAGCTACATCGCCAACACTCTAATAAATTACACACCAGCAAGAACACTGCGATCATCAGCTGCTGGACTACTAGAGGCTCCCAGAAGCAGTCAAAAGAGGATCGGTAATGCAGCCTTTATCAACTATGCCCCAAAACTATGGAACAAACTACCCCAAAACATCAGGGAAGCCAACTCGCTAGACATCTTTAAAAGACAGCTTAAAACCTATCTCTTTGCTCAGGCATTTCACTGATAGTTATCTGCTACCACCTAGTGGCAAGAGGAAACATCAGGGATATCCTGACACAACTTGTATTTATTCTTACCCTGCCTACTCTTTTACACTGCCTATCAAACTCATGTGTCGGTTATTGCACTTTTTACTTCTTACTGATGACTATTTTTAAACTGAATCATTTTAAACTATTCTTATTTATTGCTAGATCCAAATGTGAAACACTGCGGGTTGTGACGCACGCACACACAGTCACACACACACGGTCACACACACACACACACAGTCGCACACAAACACACACACACACCGACATACACACATACACACACACACACAGACACACACACCGACATACACACACACACACACACACACACACACAGTCACACACAGACACACACACACCGAGTTGTAGTAGCGTTGTAGTTGTAGATCTAGGTTAACTGTGTCCTGGTAGAGTAGTAGTAGATCTAGGTTAACTGTGTCCTGGAGTGGTAGTTGTAGAGTAGATCTAGGTTAACTGTGTCCTGGAGTAGAGTAGTAGTAGTTGTAGCGTTGTAGTTGTAGATCTAGGTTAACTGTGTCCTGGTAGTTGTAGAGTAGTAGTAGATCTAGGTTAACTGTGTCCTGGTAGAGTAGTAGTAGAGTAGTAGTAGTTGTAGCGTTGTAGTTGTAGATCTAGGTTAACTGTGTCCTGGTAGTTGTAGAGTAGTAGTAGCTGTAGTAGTAGTAGATCTAGGTTAACTGTGTCCTGGAGTGGTAGTTGTAGAGTAGAGTAGATCTAGGTTAACTGTGTCCTGGAGTGGTAGTTGTAGAGTAGTAGTAGCTGAAGTACAACCACACACACACACACACAACACAATAAACACACATACACACTAAACAACGATGCATACAGGATTATTTATGACTATTTTTAAACTGAATCATTTTATTCTTATTATTTGCTAGATCCAAATGTGAAACACTGTGATTATTTGTTCATGAACTACAGGAGTATTACTGAATAGAGAGCCTATTAAGATGCTAGATCCTAATGTGAAACACTGTGATTTGCCATATCTTGCTATGCTCGCTCATGCCTGTATTTTTTATGTCCGTTCTATTTTATAATTTTTTGACTATTTTTAAACTGAATCATTTTAAACTATTTTTACTATTTGTGTTACTGAAAACTGTAAGCGGAGAGCCTATTGGGATGCTAGATCCTAATGTGAAACACTGTGATTCTACCCGTCTATCTTTTTATGCTCGCTTATGCCTGTATTTTTTACTGTTGTGAAGCACTTTGAACTGCAACCTCTGTATGAAAAGTGCTATACAAATAAAGTTATTATTATTATTATAATATCGAGCATCCCTAGTAAATATCCTTTCTTTAAGCTTCACCCCTCGTCTCTACCTCGTTTATTCTCCCTTGTCTGCTAAACTGTGTTCTTTACTTCAATAGTACACTAAGCGTTACAGGCTACATCCAGCTTGTCTGTGATGAGCGTGTTGTCCGTCTTTATGTTTATGTTTGAGAATCTGGTTTTAAGTTTTTTACTGCAGCCTAGTTGGTTATTGAGTAATTTCCAAAGTTCACATGGTTTGTTTTTGTTTTCCTCGGTTTTGTCATTGATGGCATTTTTTTTTGCTGTTTTGATCATGGAGTTTATGTAATTTCTTAGTCTGTTTCTTTCCAGTTTGAGTTCAGTCACGTGGGCTTGGAGTTCACTGCTCGTGCTTTTGGTAAGTGTTACAAAGGATCAGATTAAACCGAATATATATATTTATTGATTGATATATATTGCATAGTATTTGTATATCGTTTGATATCCCTTGTATATTCCTTGTACATACACACGGAATGTCCCTTTAGCCTAGTACAGACCATAATATTTCATTCTCCTATTGGACAGCGGTCCACAGGCGCCAGAGCCGTGCCTCCAGAGTCAGTTTCAAAGCCACCGTCAAGACATGTCTGTACATGCCCGGCCTTGCCCAGGAATACGAGACAGAAATGAGGTTGGCACTAGTTTGTTCGCCGTGCATATAAATATGGCGCAGGTGAATACAGAAGTAGAGTTACCCAATAAGTTGAAGCCTCACCCACGATACTCCGTGCGGTGAAGTATGGCCTGTTTGGCCCCAAAATAGAGCATTGAGACCGCGTGCGAATTAATAACTGAATTGTCAGAGTTTGGCGCTATACCATCGAGTGCGACATATTTCTATTAAGTCAGTAATAGTCTATTTGTGTATAGTGTATCGTGCGGCTAAAGTTCTACAGTGACCAGCATCACCAACGCTTCCTCGTATCAGCTAGAGTGCTTATCCAGGCTGGGCTGCTTTCATGGCGCTTTCACCCGAGGAGACCTAGACGAGAACCGTGTGGACATGTACACTGGATTAATCTACCCGACGACTACATAGCCCTTTGCGGCTGGATTATATTTGTTTTGGTCCTGTGATTTATGGAGCAAAGAATCGCCGACGCCTACACGTGTTGGATTTACCCTGTGAGGAGACCAGTCGAGTCTGCGCCTCAGAGAGCCTGAGGCCGGCTAGCTTTCTTCACTGTGGAGCTACAGTCTACGGAGAACAGCTGTATTCGTCTGTGGATCAAGAGACTATTGCACCGTCTCCTGTACTTGGAGTCTCCTTAGTCATCGTTGACCAGACTCTCTACTACCGACAGATCCTCTACCCCTGCTGGCTTACAACCGGGGGGACCCTTCCAGTATCTCCCGCTATATATTACTAGTGTACCATAGATATAATTCCCTAAGATTCAGGTTGTATAATTACCTCCTGCGTAACCAGAGAATGGACATTCATTATTGATTTGCCTACGCACATTCCTTTGCCTTATAAGCGCATCCAAAGTAAAATACAGAGAAGTATATTATGTACCTTTTGCTGCAATAAATACTTGATTACACCTTTGTGTGGAACCGATTCATTGTGGGAAGTGTTCATCATATTTATATATCATGTACTGTATGTAATTAAAGTACATAAAGCGGTAGTGGTTTAATGATACCATACTTATCAATACAGTCAGGGAATTGTACCCCTCAGTTACAATTGGTCCTTCGAGCCGGAGGGTAACTAGTGTAATATTAATATAGTGGTATTAATATTGACATGGCCAATGATGAACACTCCACAAAACGGTTCTCCTAAAGTAGATCGCCCGCAGCGTAGACGGCAGACACCTCAGTACTTAGAGGATTACGTTGCCAATATACTACCTAGCTTTCTACAGACGGTAAACGCGGAAAAAGTAGATATAAAATTATGTCCGACCCTATCGACCAGGCTACCCCGCCAATAGAGGCCCTAGTGGGTTCTAACGTAACTGACCAAGCTCACGGTAGGGACCAGGAGGGACCCGACATGACTTTACCCCCCGCCAAGACCGAAGAAGTAGTCCCCGGAGAGCTCCAGGATAAAGACAGCCCTCCAGGGATGGAACTCTACCCGCTACAAGAAGAGGAGAGCACCCCGGAGATGGATCTCCAGGACTCGACACAGGAGAACAGATCTCCAACGAGTACTGCCAGGAGCGGATCACCTCAACCAGCGTCTTCCCCCAGCGAGGCGGACAAGATGCTGGCACAGGCATTCCTCGCCAGCCTAGCAGCCTCAACAGAGCGCGATCGACTCCAAGCACAGACGCTTAGTGAGCGCGAACATTCTTCCATGGAAAGAGAACGCCTTCAGGCGCAGCAACGGAGCGACGAAGATCGTATACGTCTAGAGATTAGACGCCTTCAGACGGAAGAGAATATGGTAAGGGACCGGGCCGAAGCCCAGCGCGCCGCCGCCGAAGCCCAGCGCGCCGCGGCCGGTGCCCAAAGAGAAGCAGAGCGCGACCTCGCTCTCACCAAGCGCGAAGCCGAGCGCGACCGATTACAAGCGCAGATAATGGAGCAGCTGATCACCAGGGCAACACCCCCTCCCTCCGCACGGGGTTCCAGGGCCTCGTCAAGACAAGGGTCAAGGGCACCCTCCCCTACCCGATCAAGCGACCCTGAGCCCGACCACCAGAGAGAGCCTATACCCCCCTCCGAACCCCTTCCCCGACCGGTCCAAGTGAGACCCAGCTACAAGGAAGAAACGGTCTACACCGCGGAGAGGCTAAATAGACGACTACAGGATCTAGAGGACCTGCCAGAGGAAGAAGAAGAGGGAGAGGAGGAGAATCAAGCCCGACAGCAGCACAGTACTCCACAGGACCAGGAGGTCCAGTACAACCCAGGCTCTACCCCCGCGGCTCTGCGCTACAGACCCCCGACTCAATTCACGGGTGAGCTTGACGCACGACCAGCCCCGAGGAACAGCACCTGGATACGCGGGCCATGGTACCCAGCAGGTACCAGCCCACCAAGAGGCGTAAGAGGAGACTCGCCTAGGAGGCCTCTCTTCCAACGCTCACCGATGTGCCAGCCATCCATGGCATCATACATTGGCACACCGACGTTTCCGGACTTCACCCACGAGAACAGAGCACAGTACACGGAGCTACGAATGTGCTTAGAGACAATGATGTCCGATGTAGCTGATGAACCGTACAAGTATGCTATCCTACTGAAGCACCTCAAGGTGCCCCGAGCGCACAATATAGCACTGGCCTATGCCACCTCTACTACCCCATACACAGTGGCTCTAGCAGCACTCGACCAAAGATATGGACGCATATGGGACTACGTAATACAAGAGATAAGGCATATTGACCGCCTACCCCCAGCCACAGACAATCGCTCACTAGATGACCTGTCTATCAAGGTACAATCCCTGGTAGGGATGCTGGGGGCGCAAAGAGAAAAGGGTATGCACGAACTGTACGCGAACTCTAATGTCGAGAGGATTTTAGAGAAGCTTCCGCCCGCCCGACAAGAGCGCTTCAGCCAAAGAGACCACCGTGATCCTAACGGTCCCGAGTCATCCCTCCTAGACCTAGCCGACTTCCTGGCGAGAGAAGTCAACAGCCTACGGTTGGATACGTTCATGCGGAGCACACCAAGCTCCAGAGAGGGACCTAGGAGAGCAAACGATGGCCGAAGATTGGTGACCGTCATGCACCAATCAGAATCAGTACCGAGCAGCAAGAACCACAGTACCCCCTCGATGAAAGAGAAGTGGAAGATGGTGTGCCCATACTGCGAAAAGGAACACTGGTTGTCACAATGTGACACGTTCAAGAAGATGACCGCCGACGAGGTGAGTCAATGGATAAAGTCCAACCGACGCTGTTACCGATGTGCGCGCAGTCACATGGCAGCCGATTGCCGCTTAAAGAAGAGGTGTAGTCGGTGTGACGGAGCCCACCTAAATGTCCTACACGACAGTAACAGAAGAAAGCCTGCACCCTCAAGCAGCACAAAGGCAAGTGTTATGTACATTGACCCCGCCAGCAGCGGGGGCGCCCGGGTGCTCTTAAAGGTGGTCCGCGTAACACTGAGTTACCAAGATAAGGTCATGGACACTTACGCCGTCCTTGACGACGGGTCAGAGAAGACCCTTCTCCTCGCGTCCGCTGCGGCCCAGCTGGGGCTGCGGGGGAGCGAAAACCAGATGACGATTCGGACAATAAGAAGAGATCTAAAGACGATAAAGGGCGAGAATGTCTCCTTCACTATCGCAGCAAGCGGGCAGCCAGAGAGACGGTATAGGATTACTAACGCTTTCACCAGCCAAGAAATAGGCCTGTCGCAGTACACCTACCCCATCGCCAAGCTGATGGATAAATATGTGCACCTGCGTCAACTACCTATACCGCTCATAGACGGTGCCACCCCGACCCTGCTGATAGGCTCCGACCATGCAGACCTCATCGTCCCGATAGACCGGGTCCACACAGAGGCTGTCCTGCAGCAGTCGAGACCCGCCTAGGATGGACATTACAAGGCCCCCTCGCTAAGTCTCTTAACCGAACAGCAGCCACTAACTGCCTCCACTCCAGAGTGACAGAAGAAGACACCACCCTCCTACAGCATGTCGAGAGGCTATGGACACTAGAGACAATGCCCTTTAAGAACGAAAAGAAAGACATTCGTTCCAAGGAAGACATTTACGCTATAGCCCTCCTCGAACAGGGGACAAAGAGAGTCAAAGTCAACGGAGTGATGAGATACGCAACTCCACTCCTGAGGCGAGAGGGTATGCCTACCTTCCACGCCCCAAAAGAAGCGACGGAGCGGTATCTATTGAACACAGAGCGGCGCCTAGCCAGAGACCCCGCTCAAGAGACGGTGTACCGCGCTGAGATTAACAAGCTAATCACAGCGGGACACATAAAGAAAATTGACATTAAAGAGGCCGATCAGACGACCGAATCATGGTACGTGCCGCACCACAAAGTCCACCACAACGGCAAGGATCGTATTGTGTTCAACTGCAGCTACCAGATCGGATCACAAAATCTGAATAAAGAGCTCTTGCCCGGCCCAACACTCGGCCCCTCTCTACTAGGCGTGTTACTACGTTTCCGCCAAGACAAGGTGGCCATCAGCGGCGACATCAAAGGGATGTTCCTGCAGGTGAGACTAGTGGAGAAGGACAAGCCCCTGCTGCGGTTCCTATGGAGAGAGAGGATCGGGGATGAGCAACCAGCCATCTATCAATGGGAAGTCCTCCCTTTCGGAACCACATGCAGCCCATGCTGTGCTACGTTTGCACTGCAAAAACACATCGCAGAGGACCCAGCAGCTGATGAAGAGGTCCAACAAAGTGTAGGAAATAGTTTCTACGTGGACAACTGTCTGCAAAGCGTCTCGACGCCAGAAGAAGCCGAGGCCCTTCTACTCAAGCTCCGCGCCTCCCTGATCAAAGGCGGCTTTGATCTCAGGCAGTGGGCCAGCAGCGACCCGCAAGTATTGCGCAGCCTCTCCCCAGAGGACAAGGCAGCAAGCAGCGAGACCTGGATGGCGACCATCCCAGGAGAAGCCCAAGAAATGACATTAGGACTAGTCTGGCGCTTCAAAACAGACTCGCTCCATTATAAACACACACCCCTGACCAAGGAGCAGGGAAGGTCGACTGCACTACCGACCACCAGACGGAGTGTATACAGAACACTCGCCAGACAATATGACCCGTTGGGATGTATTCTACCTTACACCACCAGGGCAAAGATGATTGTAAGAGCGTTATGGGACAAGGACCAGGGCTGGGACGACCCCATACCCGAACACCTTGCATCCACATGGAGAGAGTGGGAGACGGAACTCAGCTCACTCCCAGGTGTCAACATACGCCGCAGCTACTTCCCACCCACAGTGAGGCCGGAGACGTGCCAGATGGACCTGCACGTCTTCAGCGACGCCTCCGAAGTAGCCTACGGTTCGGTGGCCTACTTGCGTGCCCGAGAGGAGGGAGGAGAAATACATACTGCTTTCATCCTGGCTCGCTCAAGAATAGCCCCACGAAAGCAACAATCTATCCCGCGTCTAGAGCTCTGCGCAGCCCTAGCAGGAGCGCAACTCGCCACGTTAATCCAACGTGAACTCACCATTCCGGTGCAAAGAACAATCTTGTGGTCAGACTCCACGACAGTACTCACATGGATCCGGTCTGATTCGTGCAGATACAAGGTCTTCGTGGGAGTCAGAGTCACAGAGATTCAAGATTTAACAGAAGTAGCAAGCTGGAGGTATGTGGACACAAAACACAACCCAGCTGACGTCATCACCCGGGGAATGTCCCTGGATGACCTCACCTGTCACAACCTATACAGTGACGGGCCAGAGTTCCTCAAGCTCCCGGAAGAAGAGTGGCCTACACCCACCCCAGGGGAAGCGAGTAAAGAGGAGGCCGAAAACAAGAAATCTATGTTCTGTGGATTGAACACACTCGTCTCCACAGACCCCGACATAGACGATTGCCTCACCCTAGAGAGTGCGCAGCTAAAGACATTCCTGTGGCACCACCCAGAGGTTCAGCTCACTACTGACATTACAGCAGCTGACTACGAAGAAGCAGAACTTCTTCTACTACAACGAGCCCAGAGAGACTCGTTCCCCGATGAGCTAGACTGTCTACAGGGAGCAAAGCCCGTCCCATCAGACAGCAGACTGCTCCACCTAGCCCCCGAGAGCGACGCCCATGGTCTCATCAGAGTGGGTGGTCGTCTGCGGAGAGCTCCAGACTTACCGGATGACGTCAAGTACCCGATAGTCTTAAACAGCCGACACAAGGTCACAGAGCTGATCATAAAGAAATACGACGAGGATGTGCATCACGCCGGGGCAGAGAGAGTCTTCGCGGAGATCAGACGTCATTATTGGATACTGCAAGGGAGAGAAGCAGTGCGGCGCTTCCAGCGAACCTGTCTAGACTGTCGTAAGTGGCGAGCGCAGCCCAGTATACCCCGGATGGCTGACCTACCTCCCTGTCGCCTCCGACTCGGCGACAAGCCTTTTCACTCCACCGGTATGGACTGTTTCGGCCCGCTGTATATAAAGAAAGGAAGAGGAACCGAGAAGCGGTGGGGTATTGTATTCAAATGCATGACCACCCGAGCGATGCATATAGAACTCCTTCCAACCATGAGCACAGACTCATTCCTTATGGCCTTCCGAAGATTCACATCGCGGAAAGGCAAACCGTCTATATTATTGTCTGATCACGGGACAAACTTCAAAGGCGGAGAAAGAGAGCTGAGAGAGAGCTTCCAAGCTATGGGCCCAGAACTTAAGACCCACCTCGCTCCATCCCAGATTGACTTCCAGTTTAATCCCCCGAACGCACCTCACTTCGGTGGAACTTGGGAACGAGAAGTACGTTCAATAAAGACAGCCCTGTACGCCGTGCTTGGGGCCCAGACCGTGGCGGAAGAAGTCCTAATGACAGTCCTCACGGAGATCGAGGGAGTATTGAACTCAAAGCCCCTCGGTTACGTCTCAAGTGATGTAGCAGATGTCGACCCAGTCACCCCCAACACACTCTTGATGGGGCGGCTGGACCCCGCGCTACCACAGACAATGTACAGGCCTGAAGAAGCGAACGGCCGAAGAATGTGGAGGTACAGTCAAGTATTGGCTGACAAGTTTTGGAACAGCTTCCTACTCCACTATCTACCGTCTCTACAGACCCGCCAGAAATGGGTGAAAGAGAGAGACAATTTGACAGAAGGAACAGTCGTCATGATTATCGACCAGTCACTACCCCGAGCTATGTGGCCGGCTGGCCGCGTAAGCAAAGTGATCACCGGTGCCGACGGAAAGGTCCGAGCAGCCGAAGTGCTCGTCCAAGGACGGATCTACACCCGACCCGTGGCGAGGCTAATAGAACTGCCAAGGCTCCCCGATACTATCGATGACGACCATGACCCCATGACTTTGTGAACTGCCCGACCCCTCACAACAGACATTGAGTAGTGGACAGTGCGGTTAATCTGTCTCTGCTTAGCTAATTAGGTGGGACTAATTAGGAGGCGGCTGTTACAAAGGATCAGATTAAACCGAATATATATATTTATTGATTGATCTATATTGCATAGTATTTGTATATCGTTTGATATCCCTTGTATATTCCTTGTACATATACACGGAATGTCCCTTTAGCCTAGTACAGACCATAATATTTCATTCTCCTATTGGACAGCGGTCCACAGGCGCCAGAGCCGTGCCTCCAGAGTCAGGTTCAAAGCCACCGTCAAGACATGTCTGTACATGCCCGGCCTTGCCCAGGAATACGAGACAGAAATGAGGTTGGCACTAGTTTGTTCGCCGTGCATATAAATATGGCGCAGGTGAATACAGAAGTAGAGTTACCCAATAAGTTGAAGCCTCACCCACGATACTCCGTGCGGTGAAGTATGGCCTGTTTGGCCCCAAAATAGAGCATTGAGACCGCGTGCGAATTAATAACTGAATTGTCAGAGTTTGGCGCTATACCGTCGAGTGCGACATATTTCTATTAAGTCAGTAATAGTCTATTTGTGTATAGTGTATCGTGCGGCTAAAGTTCTACAGTGACCAGCATCACCAACGCTTCCTCGTATCAGCTAGAGTGCTTATTCAGGCTGGGCTGCTTTCATGGCGCTTTCACCCGAGGAGACCTAGACGAGAACCGTGTGGACATGTACACTGGATTAATCTACCCGACGACTACATAGCCCTTTGCGGCTGGATTATATTTGTTTTGGTCCTGTGATTTATGGAGCGGAGAATCGCCGACGCCTACACGTGTTGGATTTACCATGTGAGGAGACCAGTCGAGTCTGCGCCTCAGAGAGCCTGAGGCCGGCTAGCTTTCTTCACTGTGGAGCTACAGTCTACGGAGAACAGCTGTATTCGTCTGTGGATCAAGAGACTATTGCACCGTCTCCTGTACTTGGAGTCTCCTTAGTCATCGTTGACCAGACTCTCTACTACCGACAGATCCTCTACCCCTGCTGGCTTACAACCGGGGGGACCCTTCCAGTATCTCCCGCTATATATTACTAGTGTACCATAGATATAATTCCCTAAGATTCAGGTTGTATAATTACCTCCTGCGTAACCAGAGAATGGACATTCATTATTGATTTGCCTACGCACATTCCTTTGCCTTATAAGCGCATCCAAAGTAAAATACAGAGAAGTATATTATGTACCTTTTGCTGCAATAAATACTTGATTACACCTTTGTGTGGAACCGATTCATTGTGGGAAGTGTTCATCATATTTATATATCATGTACTGTATGTAATTAAAGTACATAAAGCGGTAGTGGTTTAATGATACCATACTTATCAATACAGTCAGGGAATTGTACCCCTCAGTTACAATTGGTCCTTCGAGCCGGAGGGTAACTAGTGTAATATTAATATAGTGGTATTAATATTGACATGGCCAATGATGAACACTCCACAAAACGGTTCTCCTAAAGTAGATCGCCCGCAGCGTAGACGGCAGACACCTCAGTACTTAGAGGATTACGTTGCCAATATACTACCTAGCTTTCTACAGACGGTAAACGCGGAAAAAGTAGATATAAAATTATGTCCGACCCTATCGACCAGGCTACCCCGCCAATAGAGGCCCTAGTGGGTTCTAACGTAACTGACCAAGCTCACGGTAGGGACCAGGAGGGACCCGACATGACTTTACCCCCCGCCAAGACCGAAGAAGTAGTCCCCGGAGAGCTCCAGGATAAAGACAGCCCTCCAGGGATGGAACTCTACCCGCTACAAGAAGAGGAGAGCACCCCGGAGATGGATCTCCAGGACTCGACACAGGAGAACAGATCTCCAACGAGTACTGCCAGGAGCGGATCACCTCAACCAGCGTCTTCCCCCAGCGAGGCGGACAAGATGCTGGCACAGGCATTCCTCGCCAGCCTAGCAGCCTCAACAGAGCGCGATCGACTCCAAGCACAGACGCTTAGTGAGCGCGAACATTCTTCCATGGAAAGAGAACGCCTTCAGGCGCAGCAACGGAGCGACGAAGATCGTATACGTCTAGAGATTAGACGCCTTCAGACGGAAGAGAATATGGTAAGGGACCGGGCCGAAGCCCAGCGCGCCGCCGCCGAAGCCCAGCGCGCCGCGGCCGGTGCCCAAAGAGAAGCAGAGCGCGACCTCGCTCTCACCAAGCGCGAAGCCGAGCGCGACCGATTACAAGCGCAGATAATGGAGCAGCTGATCACCAGGGCAACACCCCCTCCCTCCGCACGGGGTTCCAGGGCCTCGTCAAGACAAGGGTCAAGGGCACCCTCCCCTACCCGATCAAGCGACCCTGAGCCCGACCACCAGAGAGAGCCTATACCCCCCTCCGAACCCCTTCCCCGACCGGTCCAAGTGAGACCCAGCTACAAGGAAGAAACGGTCTACACCGCGGAGAGGCTAAATAGACGACTACAGGATCTAGAGGACCTGCCAGAGGAAGAAGAAGAGGGAGAGGAGGAGAATCAAGCCCGACAGCAGCACAGTACTCCACAGGACCAGGAGGTCCAGTACAACCCAGGCTCTACCCCCGCGGCTCTGCGCTACAGACCCCCGACTCAATTCACGGGTGAGCTTGACGCACGACCAGCCCCGAGGAACAGCACCTGGATACGCGGGCCATGGTACCCAGCAGGTACCAGCCCACCAAGAGGCGTAAGAGGAGACTCGCCTAGGAGGCCTCTCTTCCAACGCTCACCGATGTGCCAGCCATCCATGGCATCATACATTGGCACACCGACGTTTCCGGACTTCACCCACGAGAACAGAGCACAGTACACGGAGCTACGAATGTGCTTAGAGACAATGATGTCCGATGTAGCTGATGAACCGTACAAGTATGCTATCCTACTGAAGCACCTCAAGGTGCCCCGAGCGCACAATATAGCACTGGCCTATGCCACCTCTACTACCCCATACACAGTGGCTCTAGCAGCACTCGACCAAAGATATGGACGCATATGGGACTACGTAATACAAGAGATAAGGCATATTGACCGCCTACCCCCAGCCACAGACAATCGCTCACTAGATGACCTGTCTATCAAGGTACAATCCCTGGTAGGGATGCTGGGGGCGCAAAGAGAAAAGGGTATGCACGAACTGTACGCGAACTCTAATGTCGAGAGGATTTTAGAGAAGCTTCCGCCCGCCCGACAAGAGCGCTTCAGCCAAAGAGACCACCGTGATCCTAACGGTCCCGAGTCATCCCTCCTAGACCTAGCCGACTTCCTGGCGAGAGAAGTCAACAGCCTACGGTTGGATACGTTCATGCGGAGCACACCAAGCTCCAGAGAGGGACCTAGGAGAGCAAACGATGGCCGAAGATTGGTGACCGTCATGCACCAATCAGAATCAGTACCGAGCAGCAAGAACCACAGTACCCCCTCGATGAAAGAGAAGTGGAAGATGGTGTGCCCATACTGCGAAAAGGAACACTGGTTGTCACAATGTGACACGTTCAAGAAGATGACCGCCGACGAGGTGAGTCAATGGATAAAGTCCAACCGACGCTGTTACCGATGTGCGCGCAGTCACATGGCAGCCGATTGCCGCTTAAAGAAGAGGTGTAGTCGGTGTGACGGAGCCCACCTAAATGTCCTACACGACAGTAACAGAAGAAAGCCTGCACCCTCAAGCAGCACAAAGGCAAGTGTTATGTACATTGACCCCGCCAGCAGCGGGGGCGCCCGGGTGCTCTTAAAGGTGGTCCGCGTAACACTGAGTTACCAAGATAAGGTCATGGACACTTACGCCGTCCTTGACGACGGGTCAGAGAAGACCCTTCTCCTCGCGTCCGCTGCGGCCCAGCTGGGGCTGCGGGGGAGCGAAAACCAGATGACGATTCGGACAATAAGAAGAGATCTAAAGACGATAAAGGGCGAGAATGTCTCCTTCACTATCGCAGCAAGCGGGCAGCCAGAGAGACGGTATAGGATTACTAACGCTTTCACCAGCCAAGAAATAGGCCTGTCGCAGTACACCTACCCCATCGCCAAGCTGATGGATAAATATGTGCACCTGCGTCAACTACCTATACCGCTCATAGACGGTGCCACCCCGACCCTGCTGATAGGCTCCGACCATGCAGACCTCATCGTCCCGATAGACCGGGTCCACACAGAGGCTGTCCTGCAGCAGTCGAGACCCGCCTAGGATGGACATTACAAGGCCCCCTCGCTAAGTCTCTTAACCGAACAGCAGCCACTAACTGCCTCCACTCCAGAGTGACAGAAGAAGACACCACCCTCCTACAGCATGTCGAGAGGCTATGGACACTAGAGACAATGCCCTTTAAGAACGAAAAGAAAGACATTCGTTCCAAGGAAGACATTTACGCTATAGCCCTCCTCGAACAGGGGACAAAGAGAGTCAAAGTCAACGGAGTGATGAGATACGCAACTCCACTCCTGAGGCGAGAGGGTATGCCTACCTTCCACGCCCCAAAAGAAGCGACGGAGCGGTATCTATTGAACACAGAGCGGCGCCTAGCCAGAGACCCCGCTCAAGAGACGGTGTACCGCGCTGAGATTAACAAGCTAATCACAGCGGGACACATAAAGAAAATTGACATTAAAGAGGCCGATCAGACGACCGAATCATGGTACGTGCCGCACCACAAAGTCCACCACAACGGCAAGGATCGTATTGTGTTCAACTGCAGCTACCAGATCGGATCACAAAATCTGAATAAAGAGCTCTTGCCCGGCCCAACACTCGGCCCCTCTCTACTAGGCGTGTTACTACGTTTCCGCCAAGACAAGGTGGCCATCAGCGGCGACATCAAAGGGATGTTCCTGCAGGTGAGACTAGTGGAGAAGGACAAGCCCCTGCTGCGGTTCCTATGGAGAGAGAGGATCGGGGATGAGCAACCAGCCATCTATCAATGGGAAGTCCTCCCTTTCGGAACCACATGCAGCCCATGCTGTGCTACGTTTGCACTGCAAAAACACATCGCAGAGGACCCAGCAGCTGATGAAGAGGTCCAACAAAGTGTAGGAAATAGTTTCTACGTGGACAACTGTCTGCAAAGCGTCTCGACGCCAGAAGAAGCCGAGGCCCTTCTACTCAAGCTCCGCGCCTCCCTGATCAAAGGCGGCTTTGATCTCAGGCAGTGGGCCAGCAGCGACCCGCAAGTATTGCGCAGCCTCTCCCCCGAGGACAAGGCAGCAAGCAGCGAGACCTGGATGGCGACCATCCCAGGAGAAGCCCAAGAAATGACATTAGGACTAGTCTGGCGCTTCAAAACAGACTCGCTCCATTATAAACACACACCCCTGACCAAGGAGCAGGGAAGGTCGACTGCACTACCGACCACCAGACGGAGTGTATACAGAACACTCGCCAGACAATATGACCCGTTGGGATGTATTCTACCTTACACCACCAGGGCAAAGATGATTGTAAGAGCGTTATGGGACAAGGACCAGGGCTGGGACGACCCCATACCCGAACACCTTGCATCCACATGGAGAGAGTGGGAGACGGAACTCAGCTCACTCCCAGGTGTCAACATACGCCGCAGCTACTTCCCACCCACAGTGAGGCCGGAGACGTGCCAGATGGACCTGCACGTCTTCAGCGACGCCTCCGAAGTAGCCTACGGTTCGGTGGCCTACTTGCGTGCCCGAGAGGAGGGAGGAGAAATACATACTGCTTTCATCCTGGCTCGCTCAAGAATAGCCCCACGAAAGCAACAATCTATCCCGCGTCTAGAGCTCTGCGCAGCCCTAGCAGGAGCGCAACTCGCCACGTTAATCCAACGTGAACTCACCATTCCGGTGCAAAGAACAATCTTGTGGTCAGACTCCACGACAGTACTCACATGGATCCGGTCTGATTCGTGCAGATACAAGGTCTTCGTGGGAGTCAGAGTCACAGAGATTCAAGATTTAACAGAAGTAGCAAGCTGGAGGTATGTGGACACAAAACACAACCCAGCTGACGTCATCACCCGGGGAATGTCCCTGGATGACCTCACCTGTCACAACCTATACAGTGACGGGCCAGAGTTCCTCAAGCTCCCGGAAGAAGAGTGGCCTACACCCACCCCAGGGGAAGCGAGTAAAGAGGAGGCCGAAAACAAGAAATCTATGTTCTGTGGATTGAACACACTCGTCTCCACAGACCCCGACATAGACGATTGCCTCACCCTAGAGAGTGCGCAGCTAAAGACATTCCTGTGGCACCACCCAGAGGTTCAGCTCACTACTGACATTACAGCAGCTGACTACGAAGAAGCAGAACTTCTTCTACTACAACGAGCCCAGAGAGACTCGTTCCCCGATGAGCTAGACTGTCTACAGGGAGCAAAGCCCGTCCCATCAGACAGCAGACTGCTCCACCTAGCCCCCGAGAGCGACGCCCATGGTCTCATCAGAGTGGGTGGTCGTCTGCGGAGAGCTCCAGACTTACCGGATGACGTCAAGTACCCGATAGTCTTAAACAGCCGACACAAGGTCACAGAGCTGATCATAAAGAAATACGACGAGGATGTGCATCACGCCGGGGCAGAGAGAGTCTTCGCGGAGATCAGACATCATTATTGGATACTGCAAGGGAGAGAAGCAGTGCGGCGCTTCCAGCGAACCTGTCTAGACTGTCGTAAGTGGCGAGCGCAGCCCAGTATACCCCGGATGGCTGACCTACCTCCCTGTCGCCTCCGACTCGGCGACAAGCCTTTTCACTCCACCGGTATGGACTGTTTCGGCCCGCTGTATATAAAGAAAGGAAGAGGAACCGAGAAGCGGTGGGGTATTGTATTCAAATGCATGACCACCCGAGCGATGCATATAGAACTCCTTCCAACCATGAGCACAGACTCATTCCTTATGGCCTTCCGAAGATTCACATCGCGGAAAGGCAAACCGTCTATATTATTGTCTGATCACGGGACAAACTTCAAAGGCGGAGAAAGAGAGCTGAGAGAGAGCTTCCAAGCTATGGGCCCAGAACTTAAGACCCACCTCGCTCCATCCCAGATTGACTTCCAGTTTAATCCCCCGAACGCACCTCACTTCGGTGGAACTTGGGAACGAGAAGTACGTTCAATAAAGACAGCCCTGTACGCCGTGCTTGGGGCCCAGACCGTGGCGGAAGAAGTCCTAATGACAGTCCTCACGGAGATCGAGGGAGTATTGAACTCAAAGCCCCTCGGTTACGTCTCAAGTGATGTAGCAGATGTCGACCCAGTCACCCCCAACACACTCTTGATGGGGCGGCTGGACCCCGCGCTACCACAGACAATGTACAGGCCTGAAGAAGCGAACGGCCGAAGAATGTGGAGGTACAGTCAAGTATTGGCTGACAAGTTTTGGAACAGCTTCCTACTCCACTATCTACCGTCTCTACAGACCCGCCAGAAATGGGTGAAAGAGAGAGACAATTTGACAGAAGGAACAGTCGTCATGATTATCGACCAGTCACTACCCCGAGCTATGTGGCCGGCTGGCCGCGTAAGCAAAGTGATCACCGGTGCCGACGGAAAGGTCCGAGCAGCCGAAGTGCTCGTCCAAGGACGGATCTACACCCGACCCGTGGCGAGGCTAATAGAACTGCCAAGGCTCCCCGATACTATCGATGACGACCATGACCCCATGACTTTGTGAACTGCCCGACCCCTCACAACAGACATTGAGTAGTGGACAGTGCGGTTAATCTGTCTCTGCTTAGCTAATTAGGTGGGACTAATTAGGAGGCGGCTGTTACAAAGGATCAGATTAAACCGAATATATATATTTATTGATTGATCTATATTGCATAGTATTTGTATATCGTTTGATATCCCTTGTATATTCCTTGTACATATACACGGAATGTCCCTTTAGCCTAGTACAGACCATAATATTTCATTCTCCTATTGGACAGCGGTCCACAGGCGCCAGAGCCGTGCCTCCAGAGTCAGGTTCAAAGCCACCGTCAAGACATGTCTGTACATGCCCGGCCTTGCCCAGGAATACGAGACAGAAATGAGGTTGGCACTAGTTTGTTCGCCGTGCATATAAATATGGCGCAGGTGAATACAGAAGTAGAGTTACCCAATAAGTTGAAGCCTCACCCACGATACTCCGTGCGGTGAAGTATGGCCTGTTTGGCCCCAAAATAGAGCATTGAGACCGCGTGCGAATTAATAACTGAATTGTCAGAGTTTGGCGCTATACCGTCGAGTGCGACATATTTCTATTAAGTCAGTAATAGTCTATTTGTGTATAGTGTATCGTGCGGCTAAAGTTCTACAGTGACCAGCATCACCAACGCTTCCTCGTATCAGCTAGAGTGCTTATTCAGGCTGGGCTGCTTTCATGGCGCTTTCACCCGAGGAGACCTAGACGAGAACCGTGTGGACATGTACACTGGATTAATCTACCCGACGACTACATAGCCCTTTGCGGCTGGATTATATTTGTTTTGGTCCTGTGATTTATGGAGCGGAGAATCGCCGACGCCTACACGTGTTGGATTTACCATGTGAGGAGACCAGTCGAGTCTGCGCCTCAGAGAGCCTGAGGCCGGCTAGCTTTCTTCACTGTGGAGCTACAGTCTACGGAGAACAGCTGTATTCGTCTGTGGATCAAGAGACTATTGCACCGTCTCCTGTACTTGGAGTCTCCTTAGTCATCGTTGACCAGACTCTCTACTACCGACAGATCCTCTACCCCTGCTGGCTTACAACCGGGGGGACCCTTCCAGTATCTCCCGCTATATATTACTAGTGTACCATAGATATAATTCCCTAAGATTCAGGTTGTATAATTACCTCCTGCGTAACCAGAGAATGGACATTCATTATTGATTTGCCTACGCACATTCCTTTGCCTTATAAGCGCATCCAAAGTAAAATACAGAGAAGTATATTATGTACCTTTTGCTGCAATAAATACTTGATTACACCTTTGTGTGGAACCGATTCATTGTGGGAAGTGTTCATCATATTTATATATCATGTACTGTATGTAATTAAAGTACATAAAGCGGTAGTGGTTTAATGATACCATACTTATCAATACAGTCAGGGAATTGTACCCCTCAGTTACAATTGGTCCTTCGAGCCGGAGGGTAACTAGTGTAATATTAATATAGTGGTATTAATATTGACATGGCCAATGATGAACACTCCACAAAACGGTTCTCCTAAAGTAGATCGCCCGCAGCGTAGACGGCAGACACCTCAGTACTTAGAGGATTACGTTGCCAATATACTACCTAGCTTTCTACAGACGGTAAACGCGGAAAAAGTAGATATAAAATTATGTCCGACCCTATCGACCAGGCTACCCCGCCAATAGAGGCCCTAGTGGGTTCTAACGTAACTGACCAAGCTCACGGTAGGGACCAGGAGGGACCCGACATGACTTTACCCCCCGCCAAGACCGAAGAAGTAGTCCCCGGAGAGCTCCAGGATAAAGACAGCCCTCCAGGGATGGAACTCTACCCGCTACAAGAAGAGGAGAGCACCCCGGAGATGGATCTCCAGGACTCGACACAGGAGAACAGATCTCCAACGAGTACTGCCAGGAGCGGATCACCTCAACCAGCGTCTTCCCCCAGCGAGGCGGACAAGATGCTGGCACAGGCATTCCTCGCCAGCCTAGCAGCCTCAACAGAGCGCGATCGACTCCAAGCACAGACGCTTAGTGAGCGCGAACATTCTTCCATGGAAAGAGAACGCCTTCAGGCGCAGCAACGGAGCGACGAAGATCGTATACGTCTAGAGATTAGACGCCTTCAGACGGAAGAGAATATGGTAAGGGACCGGGCCGAAGCCCAGCGCGCCGCCGCCGAAGCCCAGCGCGCTGCGGCCGGTGCCCAAAGAGAAGCAGAGCGCGACCTCGCTCTCACCAAGCGCGAAGCCGAGCGCGACCGATTACAAGCGCAGATAATGGAGCAGCTGATCACCAGGGCAACACCCCCTCCCTCCGCACGGGGTTCCAGGGCCTCGTCAAGACAAGGGTCAAGGGCACCCTCCCCTACCCGATCAAGCGACCCTGAGCCCGACCACCAGAGAGAGCCTATACCCCCCTCCGAACCCCTTCCCCGACCGGTCCAAGTGAGACCCAGCTACAAGGAAGAAACGGTCTACACCGCGGAGAGGCTAAATAGACGACTACAGGATCTAGAGGACCTGCCAGAGGAAGAAGAAGAGGGAGAGGAGGAGAATCAAGCCCGACAGCAGCACAGTACTCCACAGGACCAGGAGGTCCAGTACAACCCAGGCTCTACCCCCGCGGCTCTGCGCTACAGACCCCCGACTCAATTCACGGGTGAGCTTGACGCACGACCAGCCCCGAGGAACAGCACCTGGATACGCGGGCCATGGTACCCAGCAGGTACCAGCCCACCAAGAGGCGTAAGAGGAGACTCGCCTAGGAGGCCTCTCTTCCAACGCTCACCGATGTGCCAGCCATCCATGGCATCATACATTGGCACACCGACGTTTCCGGACTTCACCCACGAGAACAGAGCACAGTACACGGAGCTACGAATGTGCTTAGAGACAATGATGTCCGATGTAGCTGATGAACCGTACAAGTATGCTATCCTACTGAAGCACCTCAAGGTGCCCCGAGCGCACAATATAGCACTGGCCTATGCCACCTCTACTACCCCATACACAGTGGCTCTAGCAGCACTCGACCAAAGATATGGACGCATATGGGACTACGTAATACAAGAGATAAGGCATATTGACCGCCTACCCCCAGCCACAGACAATCGCTCACTAGATGACCTGTCTATCAAGGTACAATCCCTGGTAGGGATGCTGGGGGCGCAAAGAGAAAAGGGTATGCACGAACTGTACGCGAACTCTAATGTCGAGAGGATTTTAGAGAAGCTTCCGCCCGCCCGACAAGAGCGCTTCAGCCAAAGAGACCACCGTGATCCTAACGGTCCCGAGTCATCCCTCCTAGACCTAGCCGACTTCCTGGCGAGAGAAGTCAACAGCCTACGGTTGGATACGTTCATGCGGAGCACACCAAGCTCCAGAGAGGGACCTAGGAGAGCAAACGATGGCCGAAGATTGGTGACCGTCATGCACCAATCAGAATCAGTACCGAGCAGCAAGAACCACAGTACCCCCTCGATGAAAGAGAAGTGGAAGATGGTGTGCCCATACTGCGAAAAGGAACACTGGTTGTCACAATGTGACACGTTCAAGAAGATGACCGCCGACGAGGTGAGTCAATGGATAAAGTCCAACCGACGCTGTTACCGATGTGCGCGCAGTCACATGGCAGCCGATTGCCGCTTAAAGAAGAGGTGTAGTCGGTGTGACGGAGCCCACCTAAATGTCCTACACGACAGTAACAGAAGAAAGCCTGCACCCTCAAGCAGCACAAAGGCAAGTGTTATGTACATTGACCCCGCCAGCAGCGGGGGCGCCCGGGTGCTCTTAAAGGTGGTCCGCGTAACACTGAGTTACCAAGATAAGGTCATGGACACTTACGCCGTCCTTGACGACGGGTCAGAGAAGACCCTTCTCCTCGCGTCCGCTGCGGCCCAGCTGGGGCTGCGGGGGAGCGAAAACCAGATGACGATTCGGACAATAAGAAGAGATCTAAAGACGATAAAGGGCGAGAATGTCTCCTTCACTATCGCAGCAAGCGGGCAGCCAGAGAGACGGTATAGGATTACTAACGCTTTCACCAGCCAAGAAATAGGCCTGTCGCAGTACACCTACCCCATCGCCAAGCTGATGGATAAATATGTGCACCTGCGTCAACTACCTATACCGCTCATAGACGGTGCCACCCCGACCCTGCTGATAGGCTCCGACCATGCAGACCTCATCGTCCCGATAGACCGGGTCCACACAGAGGCTGTCCTGCAGCAGTCGAGACCCGCCTAGGATGGACATTACAAGGCCCCCTCGCTAAGTCTCTTAACCGAACAGCAGCCACTAACTGCCTCCACTCCAGAGTGACAGAAGAAGACACCACCCTCCTACAGCATGTCGAGAGGCTATGGACACTAGAGACAATGCCCTTTAAGAACGAAAAGAAAGACATTCGTTCCAAGGAAGACATTTACGCTATAGCCCTCCTCGAACAGGGGACAAAGAGAGTCAAAGTCAACGGAGTGATGAGATACGCAACTCCACTCCTGAGGCGAGAGGGTATGCCTACCTTCCATGCCCCAAAAGAAGCGACGGAGCGGTATCTATTGAACACAGAGCGGCGCCTAGCCAGAGACCCCGCTCAAGAGACGGTGTACCGCGCTGAGATTAACAAGCTAATCACAGCGGGACACATAAAGAAAATTGACATTAAAGAGGCCGATCAGACGACCGAATCATGGTACGTGCCGCACCACAAAGTCCACCACAACGGCAAGGATCGTATTGTGTTCAACTGCAGCTACCAGATCGGATCACAAAATCTGAATAAAGAGCTCTTGCCCGGCCCAACACTCGGCCCCTCTCTACTAGGCGTGTTACTACGTTTCCGCCAAGACAAGGTGGCCATCAGCGGCGACATCAAAGGGATGTTCCTGCAGGTGAGACTAGTGGAGAAGGACAAGCCCCTGCTGCGGTTCCTATGGAGAGAGAGGATCGGGGATGAGCAACCAGCCATCTATCAATGGGAAGTCCTCCCTTTCGGAACCACATGCAGCCCATGCTGTGCTACGTTTGCACTGCAAAAACACATCGCAGAGGACCCAGCAGCTGATGAAGAGGTCCAACAAAGTGTAGGAAATAGTTTCTACGTGGACAACTGTCTGCAAAGCGTCTCGACGCCAGAAGAAGCCGAGGCCCTTCTACTCAAGCTCCGCGCCTCCCTGATCAAAGGCGGCTTTGATCTCAGGCAGTGGGCCAGCAGCGACCCGCAAGTATTGCGCAGCCTCTCCCCCGAGGACAAGGCAGCAAGCAGCGAGACCTGGATGGCGACCATCCCAGGAGAAGCCCAAGAAATGACATTAGGACTAGTCTGGCGCTTCAAAACAGACTCGCTCCATTATAAACACACACCCCTGACCAAGGAGCAGGGAAGGTCGACTGCACTACCGACCACCAGACGGAGTGTATACAGAACACTCGCCAGACAATATGACCCGTTGGGATGTATTCTACCTTACACCACCAGGGCAAAGATGATTGTAAGAGCGTTATGGGACAAGGACCAGGGCTGGGACGACCCCATACCCGAACACCTTGCATCCACATGGAGAGAGTGGGAGACGGAACTCAGCTCACTCCCAGGTGTCAACATACGCCGCAGCTACTTCCCACCCACAGTGAGGCCGGAGACGTGCCAGATGGACCTGCACGTCTTCAGCGACGCCTCCGAAGTAGCCTACGGTTCGGTGGCCTACTTGCGTGCCCGAGAGGAGGGAGGAGAAATACATACTGCTTTCATCCTGGCTCGCTCAAGAATAGCCCCACGAAAGCAACAATCTATCCCGCGTCTAGAGCTCTGCGCAGCCCTAGCAGGAGCGCAACTCGCCACGTTAATCCAACGTGAACTCACCATTCCGGTGCAAAGAACAATCTTGTGGTCAGACTCCACGACAGTACTCACATGGATCCGGTCTGATTCGTGCAGATACAAGGTCTTCGTGGGAGTCAGAGTCACAGAGATTCAAGATTTAACAGAAGTAGCAAGCTGGAGGTATGTGGACACAAAACACAACCAAGCTGACGTCATCACCCGGGGAATGTCCCTGGATGACCTCACCTGTCACAACCTATACAGTGACGGGCCAGAGTTCCTCAAGCTCCCGGAAGAAGAGTGGCCTACACCCACCCCAGGGGAAGCGAGTAAAGAGGAGGCCGAAAACAAGAAATCTATGTTCTGTGGATTGAACACACTCGTCTCCACAGACCCCGACATAGACGATTGCCTCACCCTAGAGAGTGCGCAGCTAAAGACATTCCTGTGGCACCACCCAGAGGTTCAGCTCACTACTGACATTACAGCAGCTGACTACGAAGAAGCAGAACTTCTTCTACTACAACGAGCCCAGAGAGACTCGTTCCCCGATGAGCTAGACTGTCTACAGGGAGCAAAGCCCGTCCCATCAGACAGCAGACTGCTCCACCTAGCCCCCGAGAGCGACGCCCATGGTCTCATCAGAGTGGGTGGTCGTCTGTGGAGAGCTCCAGACTTACCGGATGACGTCAAGTACCCGATAGTCTTAAACAGCCGACACAAGGTCACAGAGCTGATCATAAAGAAATACGACGAGGATGTGCATCACGCCGGGGCAGAGAGAGTCTTCGCGGAGATCAGACGTCATTATTGGATACTGCAAGGGAGAGAAGCAGTGCGGCGCTTCCAGCGAACCTGTCTAGACTGTCGTAAGTGGCGAGCGCAGCCCAGTATACCCCGGATGGCTGACCTACCTCCCTGTCGCCTCCGACTCGGCGACAAGCCTTTTCACTCCACCGGTATGGACTGTTTCGGCCCGCTGTATATAAAGAAAGGAAGAGGAACCGAGAAGCGGTGGGGTATTGTATTCAAATGCATGACCACCCGAGCGATGCATATAGAACTCCTTCCAACCATGAGCACAGACTCATTCCTTATGGCCTTCCGAAGATTCACATCGCGGAAAGGCAAACCGTCTATATTATTGTCTGATCACGGGACAAACTTCAAAGGCGGAGAAAGAGAGCTGAGAGAGAGCTTCCAAGCTATGGGCCCAGAACTTAAGACCCACCTCGCTCCATCCCAGATTGACTTCCAGTTTAATCCCCCGAACGCACCTCACTTCGGTGGAACTTGGGAACGAGAAGTACGTTCAATAAAGACAGCCCTGTACGCCGTGCTTGGGGCCCAGACCGTGGCGGAAGAAGTCCTAATGACAGTCCTCACGGAGATCGAGGGAGTATTGAACTCAAAGCCCCTCGGTTACGTCTCAAGTGATGTAGCAGATGTCGACCCAGTCACCCCCAACACACTCTTGATGGGGCGGCTGGACCCCGCGCTACCACAGACAATGTACAGGCCTGAAGAAGCGAACGGCCGAAGAATGTGGAGGTACAGTCAAGTATTGGCTGACAAGTTTTGGAACAGCTTCCTACTCCACTATCTACCGTCTCTACAGACCCGCCAGAAATGGGTGAAAGAGAGAGACAATTTGACAGAAGGAACAGTCGTCATGATTATCGACCAGTCACTACCCCGAGCTATGTGGCCGGCTGGCCGCGTAAGCAAAGTGATCACCGGTGCCGACGGAAAGGTCCGAGCAGCCGAAGTGCTCGTCCAAGGACGGATCTACACCCGACCCGTGGCGAGGCTAATAGAACTGCCAAGGCTCCCCGATACTATCGATGACGACCATGACCCCATGACTTTGTGAACTGCCCGACCCCTCACAACAGACATTGAGTAGTGGACAGTGCGGTTAATCTGTCTCTGCTTAGCTAATTAGGTGGGACTAATTAGGAGGCGGCTGTTACAAAGGATCAGATTAAACCGAATATATATATTTATTGATTGATCTATATTGCATAGTATTTGTATATCGTTTGATATCCCTTGTATATTCCTTGTACATATACACGGAATGTCCCTTTAGCCTAGTACAGACCATAATATTTCATTCTCCTATTGGACAGCGGTCCACAGGCGCCAGAGCCGTGCCTCCAGAGTCAGGTTCAAAGCCACCGTCAAGACATGTCTGTACATGCCCGGCCTTGCCCAGGAATACGAGACAGAAATGAGGTTGGCACTAGTTTGTTCGCCGTGCATATAAATATGGCGCAGGTGAATACAGAAGTAGAGTTACCCAATAAGTTGAAGCCTCACCCACGATACTCCGTGCGGTGAAGTATGGCCTGTTTGGCCCCAAAATAGAGCATTGAGACCGCGTGCGAATTAATAACTGAATTGTCAGAGTTTGGCGCTATACCGTCGAGTGCGACATATTTCTATTAAGTCAGTAATAGTCTATTTGTGTATAGTGTATCGTGCGGCTAAAGTTCTACAGTGACCAGCATCACCAACGCTTCCTCGTATCAGCTAGAGTGCTTATTCAGGCTGGGCTGCTTTCATGGCGCTTTCACCCGAGGAGACCTAGACGAGAACCGTGTGGACATGTACACTGGATTAATCTACCCGACGACTACATAGCCCTTTGCGGCTGGATTATATTTGTTTTGGTCCTGTGATTTATGGAGCGGAGAATCGCCGACGCCTACACGTGTTGGATTTACCATGTGAGGAGACCAGTCGAGTCTGCGTCTCAGAGAGCCTGAGGCCGGCTAGCTTTCTTCACTGTGGAGCTACAGTCTACGGAGAACAGCTGTATTCGTCTGTGGATCAAGAGACTATTGCACCGTCTCCTGTACTTGGAGTCTCCTTAGTCATCGTTGACCAGACTCTCTACTACCGACAGATCCTCTACCCCTGCTGGCTTACAACCGGGGGGACCCTTCCAGTATCTCCCGCTATATATTACTAGTGTACCATAGATATAATTCCCTAAGATTCAGGTTGTATAATTACCTCCTGCGTAACCAGAGAATGGACATTCATTATTGATTTGCCTACGCACATTCCTTTGCCTTATAAGCGCATCCAAAGTAAAATACAGAGAAGTATATTATGTACCTTTTGCTGCAATAAATACTTGATTACACCTTTGTGTGGAACCGATTCATTGTGGGAAGTGTTCATCATATTTATATATCATGTACTGTATGTAATTAAAGTACATAAAGCGGTAGTGGTTTAATGATACCATACTTATCAATACAGTCAGGGAATTGTACCCCTCAGTTACAATTGGTCCTTCGAGCCGGAGGGTAACTAGTGTAATATTAATATAGTGGTATTAATATTGACATGGCCAATGATGAACACTCCACAAAACGGTTCTCCTAAAGTAGATCGCCCGCAGCGTAGACGGCAGACACCTCAGTACTTAGAGGATTACGTTGCCAATATACTACCTAGCTTTCTACAGACGGTAAACGCGGAAAAAGTAGATATAAAATTATGTCCGACCCTATCGACCAGGCTACCCCGCCAATAGAGGCCCTAGTGGGTTCTAACGTAACTGACCAAGCTCACGGTAGGGACCAGGAGGGACCCGACATGACTTTACCCCCCGCCAAGACCGAAGAAGTAGTCCCCGGAGAGCTCCAGGATAAAGACAGCCCTCCAGGGATGGAACTCTACCCGCTACAAGAAGAGGAGAGCACCCCGGAGATGGATCTCCAGGACTCGACACAGGAGAACAGATCTCCAACGAGTACTGCCAGGAGCGGATCACCTCAACCAGCGTCTTCCCCCAGCGAGGCGGACAAGATGCTGGCACAGGCATTCCTCGCCAGCCTAGCAGCCTCAACAGAGCGCGATCGACTCCAAGCACAGACGCTTAGTGAGCGCGAACATTCTTCCATGGAAAGAGAACGCCTTCAGGCGCAGCAACGGAGCGACGAAGATCGTATACGTCTAGAGATTAGACGCCTTCAGACGGAAGAGAATATGGTAAGGGACCGGGCCGAAGCCCAGCGCGCCGCCGCCGAAGCCCAGCGCGCCGCGGCCGGTGCCCAAAGAGAAGCAGAGCGCGACCTCGCTCTCACCAAGCGCGAAGCCGAGCGCGACCGATTACAAGCGCAGATAATGGAGCAGCTGATCACCAGGGCAACACCCCCTCCCTCCGCACGGGGTTCCAGGGCCTCGTCAAGACAAGGGTCAAGGGCACCCTCCCCTACCCGATCAAGCGACCCTGAGCCCGACCACCAGAGAGAGCCTATACCCCCCTCCGAACCCCTTCCCCGACCGGTCCAAGTGAGACCCAGCTACAAGGAAGAAACGGTCTACACCGCGGAGAGGCTAAATAGACGACTACAGGATCTAGAGGACCTGCCAGAGGAAGAAGAAGAGGGAGAGGAGGAGAATCAAGCCCGACAGCAGCACAGTACTCCACAGGACCAGGAGGTCCAGTACAACCCAGGCTCTACCCCCGCGGCTCTGCGCTACAGACCCCCGACTCAATTCACGGGTGAGCTTGACGCACGACCAGCCCCGAGGAACAGCACCTGGATACGCGGGCCATGGTACCCAGCAGGTACCAGCCCACCAAGAGGCGTAAGAGGAGACTCGCCTAGGAGGCCTCTCTTCCAACGCTCACCGATGTGCCAGCCATCCATGGCATCATACATTGGCACACCGACGTTTCCGGACTTCACCCACGAGAACAGAGCACAGTACACGGAGCTACGAATGTGCTTAGAGACAATGATGTCCGATGTAGCTGATGAACCGTACAAGTATGCTATCCTACTGAAGCACCTCAAGGTGCCCCGAGCGCACAATATAGCACTGGCCTATGCCACCTCTACTATCCCATACACAGTGGCTCTAGCAGCACTCGACCAAAGATATGGACGCATATGGGACTACGTAATACAAGAGATAAGGCATATTGACCGCCTACCCCCAGCCACAGACAATCGCTCACTAGATGACCTGTCTATCAAGGTACAATCCCTGGTAGGGATGCTGGGGGCGCAAAGAGAAAAGGGTATGCACGAACTGTACGCAAACTCTAATGTCGAGAGGATTTTAGAGAAGCTTCCGCCCGCCCGACAAGAGCGCTTCAGCCAAAGAGACCACCGTGATCCTAACGGTCCCGAGTCATCCCTCCTAGACCTAGCCGACTTCCTGGCGAGAGAAGTCAACAGCCTACGGTTGGATACGTTCATGCGGAGCACACCAAGCTCCAGAGAGGGACCTAGGAGAGCAAACGATGGCCGAAGATTGGTGACCGTCATGCACCAATCAGAATCAGTACCGAGCAGCAAGAACCACAGTACCCCCTCGATGAAAGAGAAGTGGAAGATGGTGTGCCCATACTGCGAAAAGGAACACTGGTTGTCACAATGTGACACGTTCAAGAAGATGACCGCCGACGAGGTGAGTCAATGGATAAAGTCCAACCGACGCTGTTACCGATGTGCGCGCAGTCACATGGCAGCCGATTGCCGCTTAAAGAAGAGGTGTAGTCGGTGTGACGGAGCCCACCTAAATGTCCTACACGACAGTAACAGAAGAAAGCCTGCACCCTCAAGCAGCACAAAGGCAAGTGTTATGTACATTGACCCCGCCAGCAGCGGGGGCGCCCGGGTGCTCTTAAAGGTGGTCCGCGTAACACTGAGTTACCAAGATAAGGTCATGGACACTTACGCCGTCCTTGACGACGGGTCAGAGAAGACCCTTCTCCTCGCGTCCGCTGCGGCCCAGCTGGGGCTGCGGGGGAGCGAAAACCAGATGACGATTCGGACAATAAGAAGAGATCTAAAGACGATAAAGGGCGAGAATGTCTCCTTCACTATCGCAGCAAGCGGGCAGCCAGAGAGACGGTATAGGATTACTAACGCTTTCACCAGCCAAGAAATAGGCCTGTCGCAGTACACCTACCCCATCGCCAAGCTGATGGATAAATATGTGCACCTGCGTCAACTACCTATACCGCTCATAGACGGTGCCACCCCGACCCTGCTGATAGGCTCCGACCATGCAGACCTCATCGTCCCGATAGACCGGGTCCACACAGAGGCTGTCCTGCAGCAGTCGAGACCCGCCTAGGATGGACATTACAAGGCCCCCTCGCTAAGTCTCTTAACCGAACAGCAGCCACTAACTGCCTCCACTCCAGAGTGACAGAAGAAGACACCACCCTCCTACAGCATGTCGAGAGGCTATGGACACTAGAGACAATGCCCTTTAAGAACGAAAAGAAAGACATTCGTTCCAAGGAAGACATTTACGCTATAGCCCTCCTCGAACAGGGGACAAAGAGAATCAAAGTCAACGGAGTGATGAGATACGCAACTCCACTCCTGAGGCGAGAGGGTATGCCTACCTTCCACGCCCCAAAAGAAGCGACGGAGCGGTATCTATTGAACACAGAGCGGCGCCTAGCCAGAGACCCCGCTCAAGAGACGGTGTACCGCGCTGAGATTAACAAGCTAATCACAGCGGGACACATAAAGAAAATTGACATTAAAGAGGCCGATCAGACGACCGAATCATGGTACGTGCCGCACCACAAAGTCCACCACAACGGCAAGGATCGTATTGTGTTCAACTGCAGCTACCAGATCGGATCACAAAATCTGAATAAAGAGCTCTTGCCCGGCCCAACACTCGGCCCCTCTCTACTAGGCGTGTTACTACGTTTCCGCCAAGACAAGGTGGCCATCAGCGGCGACATCAAAGGGATGTTCCTGCAGGTGAGACTAGTGGAGAAGGACAAGTCCCTGCTGCGGTTCCTATGGAGAGAGAGGATCGGGGATGAGCAACCAGCCATCTATCAATGGGAAGTCCTCCCTTTCGGAACCACATGCAGCCCATGCTGTGCTACGTTTGCACTGCAAAAACACGTCGCAGAGGACCCAGCAGCTGATGAAGAGGTCCAACAAAGTGTAGGAAATAGTTTCTACGTGGACAACTGTCTGCAAAGCGTCTCGACGCCAGAAGAAGCCGAGGCCCTTCTACTCAAGCTCCGCGCCTCCCTGATCAAAGGCGGCTTTGATCTCAGGCAGTGGGCCAGCAGCGACCCGCAAGTATTGCGCAGCCTCTCCCCCGAGGACAAGGCAGCAAGCAGCGAGACCTGGATGGCGACCATCCCAGGAGAAGCCCAAGAAATGACATTAGGACTAGTCTGGCGCTTCAAAACAGACTCGCTCCATTATAAACACACACCCCTGACCAAGGAGCAGGGAAGGTCGACTGCACTACCGACCACCAGACGGAGTGTATACAGAACACTCGCCAGACAATATGACCCGTTGGGATGTATTCTACCTTACACCACCAGGGCAAAGATGATTGTAAGAGCGTTATGGGACAAGGACCAGGGCTGGGACGACCCCATACCCGAACACCTTGCATCCACATGGAGAGAGTGGGAGACGGAACTCAGCTCACTCCCAGGTGTCAACATACGCCGCAGCTACTTCCCACCCACAGTGAGGCCGGAGACGTGCCAGATGGACCTGCACGTCTTCAGCGACGCCTCCGAAGTAGCCTACGGTTCGGTGGCCTACTTGCGTGCCCGAGAGGAGGGAGGAGAAATACATACTGCTTTCATCCTGGCTCGCTCAAGAATAGCCCCACGAAAGCAACAATCTATCCCGCGTCTAGAGCTCTGCGCAGCCCTAGCAGGAGCGCAACTCGCCACGTTAATCCAACGTGAACTCACCATTCCGGTGCAAAGAACAATCTTGTGGTCAGACTCCACGACAGTACTCACATGGATCCGGTCTGATTCGTGCAGATACAAGGTCTTCGTGGGAGTCAGAGTCACAGAGATTCAAGATTTAACAGAAGTAGCAAGCTGGAGGTATGTGGACACAAAACACAACCCAGCTGACGTCATCACCCGGGGAATGTCCCTGGATGACCTCACCTGTCACAACCTATACAGTGACGGGCCAGAGTTCCTCAAGCTCCCGGAAGAAGAGTGGCCTACACCCACCCCAGGGGAAGCGAGTAAAGAGGAGGCCGAAAACAAGAAATCTATGTTCTGTGGATTGAACACACTCGTCTCCACAGACCCCGACATAGACGATTGCCTCACCCTAGAGAGTGCGCAGCTAAAGACATTCCTGTGGCACCACCCAGAGGTTCAGCTCACTACTGACATTACAGCAGCTGACTACGAAGAAGCAGAACTTCTTCTACTACAACGAGCCCAGAGAGACTCGTTCCCCGATGAGCTAGACTGTCTACAGGGAGCAAAGCCCGTCCCATCAGACAGCAGACTGCTCCACCTAGCCCCCGAGAGCGACGCCCATGGTCTCATCAGAGTGGGTGGTCGTCTGCGGAGAGCTCCAGACTTACCGGATGACGTCAAGTACCCGATAGTCTTAAACAGCCGACACAAGGTCACAGAGCTGATCATAAAGAAATACGACGAGGATGTGCATCACGCCGGGGCAGAGAGAGTCTTCGCGGAGATCAGACGTCATTATTGGATACTGCAAGGGAGAGAAGCAGTGCGGCGCTTCCAGCGAACCTGTCTAGACTGTCGTAAGTGGCGAGCGCAGCCCAGTATACCCCGGATGGCTGACCTACCTCCCTGTCGCCTCCGACTCGGCGACAAGCCTTTTCACTCCACCGGTATGGACTGTTTCGGCCCGCTGTATATAAAGAAAGGAAGAGGAACCGAGAAGCGGTGGGGTATTGTATTCAAATGCATGACCACCCGAGCGATGCATATAGAACTCCTTCCAACCATGAGCACAGACTCATTCCTTATGGCCTTCCGAAGATTCACATCGCGGAAAGGCAAACCGTCTATATTATTGTCTGATCACGGGACAAACTTCAAAGGCGGAGAAAGAGAGCTGAGAGAGAGCTTCCAAGCTATGGGCCCAGAACTTAAGACCCACCTCGCTCCATCCCAGATTGACTTCCAGTTTAATCCCCCGAACGCACCTCACTTCGGTGGAACTTGGGAACGAGAAGTACGTTCAATAAAGACAGCCCTGTACGCCGTGCTTGGGGCCCAGACCGTGGCGGAAGAAGTCCTAATGACAGTCCTCACGGAGATCGAGGGAGTATTGAACTCAAAGCCCCTCGGTTACGTCTCAAGTGATGTAGCAGATGTCGACCCAGTCACCCCCAACACACTCTTGATGGGGCGGCTGGACCCCGCGCTACCACAGACAATGTACAGGCCTGAAGAAGCGAACGGCCGAAGAATGTGGAGGTACAGTCAAGTATTGGCTGACAAGTTTTGGAACAGCTTCCTACTCCACTATCTACCGTCTCTACAGACCCGCCAGAAATGGGTGAAAGAGAGAGACAATTTGACAGAAGGAACAGTCGTCATGATTATCGACCAGTCACTACCCCGAGCTATGTGGCCGGCTGGCCGCGTAAGCAAAGTGATCACCGGTGCCGACGGAAAGGTCCGAGCAGCCGAAGTGCTCGTCCAAGGACGGATCTACACCCGACCCGTGGCGAGGCTAATAGAACTGCCAAGGCTCCCCGATACTATCGATGACGACCATGACCCCATGACTTTGTGAACTGCCCGACCCCTCACAACAGACATTGAGTAGTGGACAGTGCGGTTAATCTGTCTCTGCTTAGCTAATTAGGTGGGACTAATTAGGAGGCGGCTGTTACAAAGGATCAGATTAAACCGAATATATATATTTATTGATTGATCTATATTGCATAGTATTTGTATATCGTTTGATATCCCTTGTATATTCCTTGTACATATACACGGAATGTCCCTTTAGCCTAGTACAGACCATAATATTTCATTCTCCTATTGGACAGCGGTCCACAGGCGCCAGAGCCGTGCCTCCAGAGTCAGGTTCAAAGCCACCGTCAAGACATGTCTGTACATGCCCGGCCTTGCCCAGGAATACGAGACAGAAATGAGGTTGGCACTAGTTTGTTCGCCGTGCATATAAATATGGCGCAGGTGAATACAGAAGTAGAGTTACCCAATAAGTTGAAGCCTCACCCACGATACTCCGTGCGGTGAAGTATGGCCTGTTTGGCCCCAAAATAGAGCATTGAGACCGCGTGCGAATTAATAACTGAATTGTCAGAGTTTGGCGCTATACCGTCGAGTGCGACATATTTCTATTAAGTCAGTAATAGTCTATTTGTGTATAGTGTATCGTGCGGCTAAAGTTCTACAGTGACCAGCATCACCAACGCTTCCTCGTATCAGCTAGAGTGCTTATTCAGGCTGGGCTGCTTTCATGGCGCTTTCACCCGAGGAGACCTAGACGAGAACCGTGTGGACATGTACACTGGATTAATCTACCCGACGACTACATAGCCCTTTGCGGCTGGATTATATTTGTTTTGGTCCTGTGATTTATGGAGCGGAGAATCGCCGACGCCTACACGTGTTGGATTTACCATGTGAGGAGACCAGTCGAGTCTGCGCCTCAGAGAGCCTGAGGCCGGCTAGCTTTCTTCACTGTGGAGCTACAGTCTACGGAGAACAGCTGTATTCGTCTGTGGATCAAGAGACTATTGCACCGTCTCCTGTACTTGGAGTCTCCTTAGTCATCGTTGACCAGACTCTCTACTACCGACAGATCCTCTACCCCTGCTGGCTTACAACCGGGGGGACCCTTCCAGTATCTCCCGCTATATATTACTAGTGTACCATAGATATAATTCCCTAAGATTCAGGTTGTATAATTACCTCCTGCGTAACCAGAGAATGGACATTCATTATTGATTTGCCTACGCACATTCCTTTGCCTTATAAGCGCATCCAAAGTAAAATACAGAGAAGTATATTATGTACCTTTTGCTGCAATAAATACTTGATTACACCTTTGTGTGGAACCGATTCATTGTGGGAAGTGTTCATCATATTTATATATCATGTACTGTATGGCCAGTAATTAAAGTACATAAAGCGGTAGTGGTTTAATGATACCATACTTATCAATACAGTCAGGGAATTGTACCCCTCAGTTACAGTAAGCTTTGACTGACTTTTACGAAACTCAGAGCATTTTTTGTCTCTGGTTTTCATAGCGGTCAGTATTTCAGTGTGCATCCACGGCTCAGCGCGATTTTTTACCCTGGTGGTTCTTAGGGCGGCCATGTTGTTTAGTATTGTTGAAAACTTGGTTTTGAAACCAAGCCATGTTTCTTCAACCAGTGTCGGTATACATGTTTATATTTGCGCATAATAAGTTCAGGCAAGCAGGCAGGAATGCGTGATTTTTTTTGGAGCGGCAGTTTGCGAAGACGCTCTCTGATTGGTTTAGCTCTGAAGGGCTCTTCCGTGTTACTACACAAGTTTTGAATCAGATGGACATTGAAATTGACGTGCAAACTCCGGATGTTGATCACTTGATCACTATTGTACTGTATGGGTATGGGCCTGGCCTGGCCTGCCTGAGTCAAATTCCCGGTATAGGAATTATGGTCCCAGTCCGCGACTGCCAACAGGCCACCTTGATTGTGGTTTGATTCAGTTTTAGTAGAATGTGAAAGACATGAATGATGTGACACGTCTTCTAAAACAAGTCAAGAAGAAACATCACAATACATCAAAAACAAAGACAAAAACACCAGGACATTTCTCAATTGCTTTGGTGCATTTCTCTGATCAGAATAAAAATTCTTATTTTTTTTTAGCCACTTTTTCTCCCATTTTCTATTTTTCTCCCATCCCAATTTTCATATCGTCCAATTCAACCCTCCCCTGTCTTCGAACGTTGTTTCTTGCCTCCCACAAGCCGGCTGCAATGTGGACTAAGTCATACATAGCACGAGTCCCCTCCGATACTCGAGGTAGCATCTTTTCACCTGCGCGGCTCGATCTTTCAGCGTCGGGGGTCTGGGCTTTGGAGGGGCCCCGCCCCTGTCGCTTCTTGATTCTACTTCGCAGGCGCACCAACCGACCTGTAGGAGTCACTGTCCACAATGCCCGATCCCCACCCTTCAGTTTCCCTCCCCGTAATACGGCCAATGTGTATTACTGTGGACGACCAGCTAAACTGAAAGCAATGTGGAGAGCGGGGCTCGAACAGGAGGCATCCTGTTCGAGCCCAGTCTCCAGCATTCGTTGCGAGCGCCTTGCCCACTGCGCCACGTAGCCGCCCTCAGAATAAAAATTCTCATAACTGTTAGTTCAACCTCCACAACATTTAGTCATTTGTGCACATCATAGTAGCAGTTTCTCATTCCTCCCAACAAAAAGAGTCATGGTTGTGTACGATACCAAAATCAATATGTGGCACTGTCCATGCGCCAAACCCAAAAGATCATGTATCTCCACAAGTACATAGCAAAATGGCATTTGTTTCAAACGGACAGTCAATTGTTCAGGACAGCCAGAAGCACAGAGGAGTTGGATGCAAGCACTGTACCACATGCATCACAGAATGAAGAATGTGATTGTGACATGCACTATCCACCAAAAGACAAACTGCAGAGCATCGTTGAGTACATGCAGGAAAAAAAGATGATCCCCGCTGTGCTCCCAGAAAACTTGAGGCTTCCTTCAGTGGCAACTGTTTATCCACCATGCCTAGTTCCTGAGGAGATGTGCCCCTCTCAGATCCTGTCCTTATGAATGATTTACAGTACTGTGTATGTTGTATGTTCCAATATGTACTGCAATATTTTGTTACAGTTGTGCTAGAGCTGCCGTGATTACCGCATTACCGCGGTATCGCTGTTACATCACGCCCACCGCAGAGTTAGGCTGAATACCGCATCACCGCTGTTTTTTATAATAATAATAAAGTACCCTGCTCTCGTTGGGCTTGCGGCTCTGCAGATATACCCTACTCCTCTGTCGAGGTTCCAAGTGACCCTATTGGGTACCAGAAAAGTCACGTGAAACACTGCAGACCACTGATTGGTCAGAAGAGAGACGCGTCACACGTTGGAGTGTCCTGCAGTGTGTTACCACCAATCGGCAAGCGCGTATTAGGTTTTTACTTCCTAAATGTCAGCCATTGATCAGAGCTCACAACACGGCTAATACGTTAGCTCCCGCCGGAGTGGATTACCGTCGCTCCTCAGGAGTACTAAACGAGGCATAATGATTTTACTGCAACGAATGTTATAATAAAAGCCCTTCGTTCTATACACTTGTCTGATTGAAAACTTTATTAACAGACCGCAGAATGGGCACAACTCGGCACGCTCTGAGCAAAGAAAGGAACTGAGATATGAATTGAGTAATGCTTGCCTTGCTATGGTCCGGTAAATACGCTGATGTTATTGAACGTGTAACTATACAAACTTTATTCGTGTATAAAACGAATGCCTTTGTAATCATAAGTAGTAACGTTATAATAATAATAATAAGAAGAAGAAAGGGTCGGGGGGTAACCGCTGGGTGCGCCGCTACCACCCCTGCACACAGTGAACGGCGCACGACCAAACGGGAGACTTCGAATCCGTGTTTCACTTTCAATAACGAATGCGTGCTTGCCGAATCCCAAACAATATTCATGCTGCAAAGTCATCCTCTAAAGATAGACATTTAGACTAGAGGCAGGCTATATGCTATAAAGAGTAGACTACAAAAGAAATGCATTCAAATTTTTTTGTGTGTGTGTGTGCGGTAGGAAATATTTCGCAAATTTGTGCGGTAAGGAAAACATCAATACCGCGGCAGAAGTAAGTTGTGCACAGCTCTACCCAAAGGGTGTTTCTTATGTTAAATTATTGCTAAGAGCATATGCAGTAAACATTTGAAACATAGTTGAAACCAAAACTGCAGACTAGCATTTAATTATTTACAGGGGTGTAAAAAGTACCCAGAAATTATGCTTAAGTGAAAGTATGGGTACCGTTTCAAAATCTTACTCAAGTAAAAGTCAGAGTATCTGGCTAAAAACACACTTGAGTAAAAGTTAAAAAGTTTGTACTTTTAAATGTACTTAAGTACTAAAAAGTCAAAGTAAAAACTTTTTTTTATTCCTGGGCAATGAAATGTTCCGTTCCGTCCTCTTCATCACTCTTACACTGTACTATCGTTTGTGACCATTCTGTAGCTTGTCACTCTGACTGTCTATTCTTCTGATAGCAGGTGTTTAATAAAGAACCCCACTTTCTAGTCTTGCACAAGGACCAATCAGCATAGGTATGGACGGGTTCATTTTCCATTTATGGGGATTTGATTGGCTGTTTTTAACACTTTGGGTGCCGGGAACCGTCTTTAGACGTCATTCCCGGCCATGCTCAAGTTGCCGGAGGACGCTTTACGTCGTCCTTATATCAATATTTCAAAAATCTGCGATCGGATTCATATGTCCCCTCCGCTGGCCTGAGATCCACCAGCAGGACCCACTGAGCTCTCTGGCGGTTCAGGAGCGCCATCTGGTGGCCGATCGGCGCAATCGCTTAAACAGGATGTGCCATAGAGGTTGTGCTAGACGTCCGTATTGCTTCCGGCCACTCGGTACATGTCCTGTGACTCTGGCTCGTCACGCTACATAGCGATCGATTGCCAATAACTCGATAAACAACATGATTTGGACGTATATACCATTATACAAGCTGGAGATGGACCGGGTAAATCGCCATCCCATAATGATAGAATTTCTACTCTACGATGATCGCCCAACGGCGCGCGGAGACTGGGGTGAGTTTGAGCGTGTAACGTTACCGTCTTCGATACTAACTGCTATTATCAACATTTGACCCACATTAGATGATTGGAATAACGCTGCCCACGGAATTATAAACGCCCCCTCGCCCATCCGGTCAACATCAGATGACGTGTAGTAACTTCTAGAAGTACGTCTAGTTGGAATTTTTTATATCGCGCTGATTGCCATCAAACTGTATTTCATCATCAATATAATGCATTTGGGGCTATATATCACGTTCTGGAGAAAGCTGCAGAAAGAGATGAAAACATACTTATACATTAGACCATACTTTACTATGAATATGTGAATGAAAAAGTTTAACGTTGCTACACAATGAACAATACATATAGGACTTTGAATGGGCCCTAATAATGGCAATGTAGCAATAGAATTTAAAAAGTTATAGCCCTGCAAAGAAGGGGACTTTCTCCATAGACAAATAGCGCTGGCAATCTATGGTATATCATGAATTTAACCTTAGGCAGCCAAAGTAAAGAGCGGCCAGAAAAACAAATATACTAATTAAAATAGTTGTACCTGCGAGATTTGTACTTTATACTTTGTAGGTCTACATTTTAAATGTAAGGAGTAAAAAGTATGTTTTATTTCTCTGAAATGTAATTGAGTAAAAGTACAAGTATACAAACCTAATAATACTCGAGTAAAGTACAAATCGCCAAAAACAGTACTTAAGTATTGTAACAAAGTACAATTACTCAAGTATTTTACACCCCTGATTATTTACCACTGCCTCTACTGCCAGGCAACAATTGTAACAAAAATAAATGCTTTGATCCATCTATCCTCATGCAAGAGCCGGCCCTCCCCTCAAACAAGTCTGCCATCTGAGGAATCAACTCTGCCCTCAACAGCAAAGGCCAAAATCCTGACCAGCACCAAAATTATTCAAGGTATTTTGATTATTTTGTTTGTTTGTTTGTTTGTTTGTTTATTAACACAGTTAAACAGAAGTAAAAACAATACATAATAAGTTATAACGATTGTGAAGGAGAAGTTAGAAGCCTAGAGGCTTATAAAGAACGTCCCCCGTTTTATAAAATCAAACATACAAAAATACAAGAATATGCATATTATAAAATACCAAAATACATTAAAAGATTCGTGTTAATACAAACATACATACACACAGTACATACATGGATATACTGTGTACATAATAATATATAACAACCCACCCACCTGCCTATAAACCTACCCACCCACATAACCAAATGCATACCTACATGTATGACCTGTTATCTATCTACTACTTTTGGATGAGAATTTCTTTGTAGTTTGCTTTAAAAATAAGCAGAGATGGAGATTTCCTCAGCATAGGATCAGCTGCATTCCAAAGATTGGACCCTCTATACCTCACTGAGAACTGCCTAAGTGAAGTACCACAATAAGGTATATGCAGGTCCCTGGACTGACGTGTAGCATATGAATGGACATCTGAATTAAAAGAAAAAAAACTATTAAAACCATTTGGTAGATTGTGATCATGAATGCATTTGTACACAAATATACATATCTGTAAAGAATTAACCTCAGACACAGTCAGAATGTTTAGTTTCTTGAAAAGAGGAGCAGATGGTTCAAATCGATCTGAGAGGGTTGCCAGTCTAACAAATCTTTTTTGAAGTAAAATAATTTTTTGAAGATGAGATGAATGAGTGCTAGCCCAAATTATGTTACAATAAGATATGTAAGGAAAGATAAGACTATAATACAGGATTAAAAAACAACTTCTATTTATCAATGAACACACCTTCCTAATTATACCTACTGACTTCATTGCTTTTTTACAAACATGATCAATGTGTTTTTTCCAATTTAGTTTATCATCAACTAGGATCCCTAAAAACTTTGTTGAAGTTACTTGTTTGATTTCGGTGTTACTGATCAATATCTTTGCCTCCTTTTTCGAATAACTTTTACCTTTATTACAAAATACAATAAAATTTGATTTTTCTACATTTAAGAGCCGGCCCTCCCCTCAAACAAGTCTGCCATCTGAGGAATCAACTCTGCCCTCAACAGCAAAGGCCAAAATCCTGACCAGCACCAAAATTATTCAAGGTATTTTGATTATGATATTGAAATGTGCTCAATGTAATCAACCATGTGAGAAAGTACTGTATATCAAGTGTAATGCTGCATATTTCCATCTCTAGATGTTTCCACCTACTACAAACACTGCCATCAGTGTAGAATGCATTACAGTTACCAGGGCCCTCATTCATCAACGTGGCGTAGAAAATGTTCTATTTCCACACGTAAGCACAGAATTTAGAATCAGTGCACGCACAAAAAAAACGGGATTTACCACACGTGCGTACGCAGGTTCTACGCACACCTGTCATGATAAATATCACCTTGGCCCTGCGCCGAGGCTCGTGCACACTTTCATGTATTTGCATACCAAAACCGCCCCGATTAACCATATACGGTAATGGGCACCCCCATGAAATGTGGAAGAATGGATTAAACCGAGGGAAGCGTGTTATGAGACAGGCTGACAGACGTGTACACGTACGGTGATGTCGGATATGATATCTATTAACCATTGCTGCCTGGGCAGCGCAAACACTAATAAAGACCGTGCTGGAATATGACTGCCTTTTTCCGTTTTGTTTGATTAATACCCAGGGATTAAAGTTCTCCTCAATTTTATTCCAAATCGCGACGGATTTTCCGTAAATTTTCTACCTGCTGCATATGATTTCTAGAGTCATACAATCTATTTTGATGTCAGTATTGGGTAGCCTATATAAACAATAATACGAGAGCATATACAAGAACAATGAATCTCACTGCCAATGATGTAGCCTATACGCCATGTGTAGCCTGCCTATATGTGATCAATACAAACTTGAACTTGAATTCCATCATGTCTGTGTGCGGGTCACTGCAGGAACTCACAAGGCTGTTGTCACAATGTAAATAAGAACGTGCACTGAAAAGTTACAGTATGTAGTTGGTTGATTATTTGTATGACAGTCAGTAAACCCTTGCAAAAAGTATCCGTTTTATTTAATGAATTGAAAACATTCAGCATCGCCTTCCTCCCGGCATGCAGCAACAACATGTATCAGGCAAATGCGCATCGCAACATTGACTTAGTGGACTCCCTTTCTATTCACATAACTGCATTTGTGATGGAGCTTTGACAGCTACAGTAACAGTCTATTGCTCGATCCATCTCCAATATCACGATGGACCGTGCCGGTGGCAAAGACCCGAGGGTGGAGAGGATTTTGAATGAATTCCATCATCATATTTATATGTTGTGTGTCTGTCCACTATGTCTGTTACTTTGTTATTCCCCCCCCTATCTATGTAAAGCGACCTTGGGTCTCTTGAAAGGCGCTATATAAAATGAAGCTATTATTATTATTGTTATTATTATCACATCTGAGCGGGAGCTCACAAATAGACTGTTAGTCTCAGTGAAGTTTCAACGGAGGTCATCTATTCTAACCAACAAATTGAAGTAGAAAGCATTTCGTGACCAATCTTATTTGGAAACATGAAACACAAAATAATTCGCTTTTTATTTGAAACAATATTTAATCGCGTTTGGAGGTTGGTGTTTTGCGTCTGCCCCCCGTGCCAAACAAGCAGGCCAACCTCTTGTTCGCGTGTGAGCCCATTATAATTACACTACTGTCACTATTTTATAATGAACTATAATGAATTACGGGTCATACAGAAGTTGAACACTAATGCACGGAAGCTTATTTCCGCCTTGAAACTAATGCAGAACTGAGGAGCGCTTATGCCGTAGTAACGATGTTCTACCACTGGGCGTCAGCTAAGTGTGCTCCAAGCTGTGCGTACACATAAGCACGAAGTCAAGTTCAAGTTGAAATGGATGAATCCCACTCTTTGCTTAGAAATGGTCGTACGCACAGGTTAAGCACATATCTGTGCGTAAGTCAGGTTGATGAATGAGGGCCCAGGAATGGAAAGATGGTCTACACAACTTCAGCAGACTAGATTGATTGATTGATTGAAAAGTTTATTAACAGATTGCAGAATGGGTACAGTACAGTACAACTCAATACATACAATTGTTAAGGGGATGCAGACCAGAGAAAGACTTTCGTCTTGTTTACATCAGGGTCCCCCATTTTCAATTCATCATATGACACACACGACACACACGACATACAGATAGACAGCATTTCATTACCACTGATTAAATTGGATGAGTAGATTAGATTCTTATATCTGTATATCCGTATGTTGTGTATGTCATTGTCGCGCCAGTAACACGTGTCTGTTAACGTGTTGTGAGGACTACACTTGAGCAGGTACCGCAGCCCGTTGGCTCCCCCCTGAGGCGTGGCGCTGTTACTCAGCCCCGACACACGTGTCTCACTAGACGTCTCCGTTCCACGGCTGTTTCTGATCTTCAATCAGAGACTGTTGTCTCCTCCCGGACTATAAACTCCTGATCAGCCCAGTGGACTACGCAAGTTCGTTCTGTTGGAACAGTAGGTTGCGTCTTAATATTCCTCTGACTATTTTGCCCTTTTCCGAGTCATTGTGATTACATTCTGTAGTGTAGTGTAGGACTACAACTCCCCTGATCTTAAGGTGTCACGTGTCTTGCTTATCATTGGTTGTTGTTGTTACGTGAACCAGAGGCGCCCCGGAGCGCTCTGTGTCAGAATAAGGTAGCAGCCAGAGGGACTGGCTGCGGTTTCACTGTTTACCTGTATGCAGGCATGCGTTGTTCATGGGACGGGGTAGCACGGTGTGGGACCTCACTCGCTATTTGCATATCAATAGCTCCGGTCGTCAGGTGTGTTAAATACGTTCTCAGACACATTCACACCTAACCTTGTTGTGAAGACGTGTTACATTCCATTCGTAGAGGCAATTAGGCACTGTCTTTAGTCTGTGCCCAAGCGAGGGGACATTAAATGCGCATTCGCGGGAGCGCGCGCACGCGCCAGGAGCGCGCGTGCACGTGGTGCGTGTCACCCCAGATGATTTCAATAACGCACCACTGCCTGTATGAATACCAAACTGTGAATAAAGCACAACTGAGCACTACCACGGTCTCTTCTATTAAGATACTACAGTGGCGACGAGGATAAAGGAAAACACACGTTTGTGTCCACCTCGGAAATAGAGGTTGTAGGCTTGTAGCCGAAGAAAGAATAATAATCAAGCTAGCTTCCACGTTTTTTTTTTCTCTTGAAAACGTGGCGGGGAAGTGCAAAAAGGAATGGCGCTGTATAGTCTAGAAACGGGACTGGTGTTTGATGAGACGATAGAGACATTTGAAGCCTATGAAGAGAGACTTCAGCAGTTTTTCATCGCAAACAACATAGCGGCAGGCCGGCAAAGGGCTGTGTTTCTCTCTGTGGTAGGAGCTAAAATGTTTACATTGCTCAAGGATTTGGTGGCGCCGGACAGGCCAGGCGACGTGGACTTGAAGGACTTGTTAACGGCAGTGAGAGCCTATTTTTCACCGAAGAAGAATGTGCTAGCAGAGAGGTATACGTTCAGAAATCGCAAACAGCTCTCTGGTGAATCGCTCACGGAATATGTGGCGGCATTGAAAGGATTGGCTTCTTGGTGTGCATTTGGAACATCAATGGAAGAGCAGCTTCGTGACCAGTTTATCTGCGGTATCACAAGTAACGATCTGCGCAGTAAGCTGCAGAATGCAGCTTGTGACGGGGTCCTAGCGTGGACCAAGACGCTGGAGATCACCAACAACTATGAATGCACCGTGGTCAGCATGAAAAAGTTTGTGCCAGAGCCGCAGTTCAGAGCCGACAGAGTGGAGATGACGGGAGGACAACGGGAAGGCGCTACGGGAGGACGGCGACCACCGGGAGCAGGAACAGAGAAGAGGAGCGGCAATGCGTCGGAATGTAACCGCTGCAACGGGAGAGGACATTCGGCGGGAGATTGTCGCTACAAGGATTTCCAGTGTCGGTTTTGCAAGACGACGGGGTATCTGGAGAGGGCTTGCAGGAAGAGGGGCCAAGTCAACGGACAAGATCAGCGAGGGAGAGCAACGCGCGCGGCCCAGCACAGAGGCGGGCGAGGAGGAGGAGTCAACATGATCTCAGAGACTGAACATGAACAGGCAGAGTATGGGTCCGGTTCAGAGGAACAGACTCAAATGGGACTGTATACAGTCCGACCCAATATGGATTGTGAGTATAAGAAACCATACAATGTGTTTGTGAAATGTAATGATCAGAAAATATGTATGGAGGTGGATACAGGTGCCGCGTTGTCAGTCATATCAGAGAGTATGTACCATGCCAAGTTCAAAAATGTAACATTACTTCCATGTATGACTAAGTTGAAAATGTACACAGATGAGCCATTGGAGCTAATGGGGAAGATAATGGTCACAGTTGAGAGTGGGGAACAGAAGTTGCAGTTACCCTTAGTGGTAGCCAGGGGGCGGGGTCCTGCACTCATGGGTCGTAATTGGATAAGACCATTAAACCTAGACTGGTCTAAGGTCAACAGGATAGGGGATCCGGTGGAGTCCCTGTGTCAGACATATACGCAGGTATTTGGCAATGGTTTGGGTAAAGTGACAGGGGTTAAGGCTAAAATGTATGTGTCCCCACATGCAAAACCTAGGTTTTGCAAAGCCAGGTCTGTTCCTTATGCTTTGAGGGAAGCTGTAAACAAACAGCTAGATGACTTGGAGAAGCAAGGGGTTATTTCTCCAGTGCCACACAGTGAGTGGGCAGCACCCATAGTGAATATTCCAAAGAGAGACAACACGGTTCGCATATGTGGGGACTACAAAGAAACAGTAAATCCATTTCTGGATGTAGATCAGTATCCTCTTCCCAGAACACAAGACTTATTTGCCAAGTTGGCAGGAGGGAAACATTTTACAAAGCTAGATTTGACACAGGCATATCAGCAGATGGAATTAGAAGAGGAGAGCAAGAAATACTTAACAATCAACACACCAAAAGGGTTGTACAGATACAATCGCTTGCCTTATGGGGTAGCCAGCGCTCCAGCCATATTTCAATGAACAATGGATCAAGTGCTGCAAGGGTTAGATGGGGTAGTCTGTTTTCTAGACGACATATTGGTGACAGGCAATGACACAGACAGTCATATGAAAAACCTAGAAAGGGTACTGCAGAGGTTGGATCAATATGGGCTGAGAGTAAACAAGGTAAAGTGTGCTTTCTTTCAGGACAGTGTGTGCTATTTGGGCCATCGCATAGATGCACAGGGGTTACACCCCCTTCAGGAGAAAACGGAGGCCATCGAAAAGGCCCCGGTGCCCAAAAACACCACAGAGTTGAGGGCGTTTCTGTCTTTGTTAACCTACTATGGGAAATTCATGCCTTCTTTATCTACTCAGATAAAACCTATGACAGAACTACTACAGAAAGGACAGGAATGGGTCTGGTCAAAGCAGCGTCAAGAGGCTTTTGAGAGAACCAAGAAAATGCTGACAGCAGCACCAGTGCTAGCGCATTTTGACCCCCAGTTACCAGTGATAATGGCCTGTGACGCTTCCCCATACGGGATAGGGCGGTGATATCACACAAGCTACCAGATGGCAGTGAGCAGCCAATAGCATATGCCTCGCGGTCGCGGACCCTGTCCAAGGCAGAGGTAAATTATGCGCAAATAGAGAAGGAGGCCCTCAGTATCATTTTTGGAGTAAAAAAGTTCCATGAATATTTGTATGGTCGAAAATGTACCCTCTGTACAGACCATCAGCCACTGGTCAAGATCTTAGGACCTAAGACAGGTGTTCCCACATTAGCAGCAGCAAGACTGCAGAGATGGGCCCTAATTCTAGCAGCCTACCAGTACGATATTCAGTATAAGGCCGCCCTGACACATGGGAATGCGGATGCATTATCTAGGTTACCGATGCAGGCAGAGGCACAAGAGTGTAGCCCGGACTTCAGAGTCTCGTTCTTAGATGAGATCCCTATCTCTGCTAGAGAGATCGCAGAGCACACCAAGAGTGATGCAGTAATGAGAACAGTGAAAGATTTCACACAGAAAGGGTGGCCTAAGCATGTCACAGAGGAGGAACTAAAACCATACTGGGTGAGACGTACAGAACTGTCTGTAGAGAGTGATTGTGTGATGTGGGTTTTTTAGAGTGGTCATTCCTCCCGTACTGAGGTCACAAATGTTAAAAGAGTTACATGACGATCATGGGTATAGTGAGAATGAAGACCAGAGCACGTAGCCATTTTTGGTGGCCAAACCTGGACAGAGACATTGAAAACCTGGTGGCCACATGTAACCCTTGTCAACTGACTAGAAACACACCACCGACGGCTCCGGTGCATGCATGGACTGATGCAGTGAGACCGTGGCAGAGGGTCCACGTGGATTTTGCAGACAAAGGCAAACATAAGTTCATGGTGTTAACAGACAGTTTCTCTAAGTGGCCGGAAGTGTCATTGATGATGACAACGACAGCGGAGAAAACAGTGGAGGTTCTGAGGGGGTTCTTCGCAAACTATGGACTGCCAGAGGAACTGGTGTCAGACAATGGCCCCCCATTTCAGTCACGGACATTTCAGGACTTTCTCAGGAACAATGGGGTGAAACACACACGGTCGCCGCCGTACCACCCTGCCTCTAATGGGACTGCAGAGCGCCTGGTGCAGAATCTGAAAAAGGCGCTGGAAAAAGCAAAGAGTCAGAGTATCACAACGCAGCACTCTATTCAAGACTTTTTGTTTTGTTACAGGAGCACCCCCCATTGTGTGACGGGTAAAACACCGGCAGAACTGTTCTTGGGATGGAAACTGAGAACAAGACTGTCGCTGATACAGCCCAGCGGTGCAGAGACGGGACAACAGAGCACACAGCGGAGTCCGGAGGGACCGCAGAAGAGGGTTCGATCATTTCAACCTCACCAGCGGGTGTTGGTGAAAAACTATGGGGGAGGGGAAGGAGAAAAGTGGGTTCATGGGAGGATTGTGAGGCCATTAGGCCCGGTTACATACATGGTTGAGGTTCAGAACAAAGTATGTAAAAGACATGTGAATCAAATGGTGTCAACTAAGTTACCACAGCCTGAAACGGAAGAGCGAGTAATACTAGGGCCTGATGGTCCTCAGGTCAGGGGAAGTAGTAGACCAAAAACGTAATGCAAAACCCCCAGACAGATTAGATCTGTAATCTCAGGAATCAGGGTAGGGGAGGAGTGTAGTGTAGTGTAGGACTACAACTCCCCTGATCTTAAGGTGTCACGTGTCTTGCTTATCATTGGTTACTGTTACGTGAACCAGAGGCGCCCCGGAGGCCGGAGCGCTCTGTGTCAGAATATAGCAGCCAGAGGGACTGGCTGCGGTTTCACTGTTTACCTGTATGAATACCAAACTGTGAATAAAGCACAACTGAGTACTACCACGGTCTCTTCTATTAAGATACTACACATTCTATATATCCTAGTGTTTGATTTTCGTTGTTGGTTGCGCGTGTTATCTGCCTTGTTAATCCTAACCTTCTCTCCCTTCTATCTTGGGTAGATGTTGGCTGGTTTACTAACCTCGTGTTCTTTCTCTCTTGTGCCTAGTTCTGTTTGGGAAGACGTCGCCCCTCGTAGCCGCGCCGCGCACGTCGCGTTCGAGTTCAAGTTCACTCGTTTCTCTCCCGTGGTTATTTTCTTCCCTTACCTCGCCAAGTCCCTCGCGTGTTATTCCCTCGGGGTATTCCCTATATTATTTTCCTGGCGTTGCTGAGGCAACCTTGCTACATATAACAACACGGTAAGACTTCATTTACATATATAGATATTAAATACTAGGGCTGTCCCCGACTAAGGATTTGTATAGTCGACTTGTAGTTGCCGAAATTTGCCGATAATCGACTATTAGTAGTATAATTATATACTTTCTTATAGTATACTTTATTTATTTATTTTTTTTCCACTTTTTCTCCCATTTTCTATATTTTCTCCCATCCCAATTTCGTATCATCCAATTCAACCCTCCCCTGTCACGAACGCTGTTTCTTGCCTCCCACAAGCCGGCTGCAATGTGGACTAAGTCATACATAGCACAAGTCCCCTCCGGTACTTGAGGTAACAGCAGTCGCATCTTTTCACCTGCGCAGCTCGATCTCTCAGTGACGAGGAGTAACGCGTGGGAGGCTCACGCTGCCCCCGACACTTCCTGATTCTACTCCGCAGGCGCACCAACCGACCTGTAGGAGTCGCTGTCCACAACGCCCGATCCCCACCCATCAGTTTCCCACCCCCTAATATGGCCAATGTGTATTAGTACGGACGACCAGCTAAACTGAAAGCAAATGTGGAGCGCTGGGCTCGAACAGGCGAGCCCATGCAGCGTCTTCAGATTTCGTGGCGAGCGCCTTGCCCACTACGCCACGTAGCCGCCCATAGTATACTTTATTTTTTTATTTTTTTTATTCCATTTGGGCTGTGGGGGTGCTTAATGTCTGATGGAGTCGACTGAAGGCTTCTTGTTCTCTGCCAAAGCATGCAATTGGTCCACTGATGGATACAGCTTGATATTTGTCTAGTCTAGTGTGTTCATTTGATGGGTGAAATCCTCTTTCAGTGCCTCTATGCCTGTTTTCTTAGGCAGTTCGCCTCTGGTATGCATGCCATTAGCGTTAGCCACACTTCTAGGCCTCTTTGCTTTTGGAAAGAATGATTAATTTTTTTTATTATTATAATAATAATAATTATTATTATTATTATTATATATTTGTTTGCATTCGACTAAGAGGGTGGCAGTCGACTACGGCTCCTTTCGATCGATTATTCGACTAATGGGGGTCAGCCCTATTAAATACACACACATCGTCATCTGCTACACCACACATTTTGGAGTAACTACACATCTCATTTAACCCAGGCCCTCCCAACCAGTGATGCCAGTAACGCGTTACTAAGTAACGCGTTATTGTAATCTGATTACTTTTCCCCGAAAATAGTAATCTAACGCGTTAATCTTTAAAAGCCAGTAATCTGATTGCAGTTACTTGTCCAAGTGGCTGTGCGTTACTATTTCGTTACTATCTCATCATAAATTCATAATGCAGGCGGAATGCAGTATTTTATTTCGTTTTCGACAGTCAAAAATACATTTTGAGCTGTTTTTCTTATTTGCGAGTGACGTCGTGTGGCAGTGAAAGGGTTACACAAGAATGTGTCCCGCGGCGTGACTGGTCCCTCTGTCTGTGAGTGACTCTGCTTTGGTCAAATCACATTCCCCATCCACAGTCTGCGAATCAGAGGCAGCACGTCATGTGACATATGCGCCAATCGTGTGACAGCAGGGCTCCGTCGTTAGAATTCCACCCCAAAACGGTTGTCTAAACGCAAAATTAAAAGTGATTGCGGTTTCTGTTCAGACTTCCATCCCAAAACGCTTGTCTAAACGTAGCCTCAATCACTATACTTCACGTTCATATGCGGAGGAAACAAAATACTGTCTACCGCTAAAAACAGCACATCCAATTGCATTGAAAGCATCTGGAATCACAACACTAGCCGACGCTTCGACTAGGTACAGGAGGACTCGGATGTCCAACAGCAAAAGAGAGAGATTGTTTCTTTCCCTTTTGATTAATGTATATTTGATGGTGGCAGAGCAAAAGCTCTTATTTGCCAGATTTACAGTTAATTTACATGTTAAAGAGAGACTGATTGTATGTTTATAGAGAGACATTTATAAAAACAATTTAATAGTTACAGTTGATATAATTGAATAGTTCAGCCTGCATTTGTTAGATGTTTGATTGATTGATTGAAAAGTTTATTAACAGATTGCAGAATGGGTACAGTACAGTACAGCTCAATACATACAATTGTTAAGGGGATGCAGACCAGAGAAAGACTTTCGTCTTGTTTACATCAGGGTCCCCCATTTTCAATTCATCATTGTCATGTGTCATTGTCATCACATCATCATGTGATACACTGGTTTTGTAAAACCACTGGCTGGCTGCTCTAATGCTGTGAGCATCATAGACTGTTGCTTTACCATACTTGATGGTACAGAAGCTGAAGCACTAGTTTAACAATTTACGTTATGTGCAGAGAAACAAGTTAAAAACAATTTATGCACTTTCAATAAAGCGTTTAAAAAAAACTGTTGGGGGAACGACGACGACTTCGTAACCTAGTTACTTTCAAAGTAACTAAGTTACTCTGATAATCAAGTAATCAGTAAAGTAACTTAGATTACTTTTTAAAGGAGTAATCAGTAATCAGTAATCAGATTACTTTTACAAGTAATCTGTGGCATCACTGCTCCCGACCTGCTCGCACGACACCACCACCTCGTTTGTTTTGTAGAACTTGGTTTTTGTCTGATGATATTTTGTTGTGAATAAATATACGCTGATTGTGCGTTTACCCTGTTGAACTGTCTTGCATTCTCTTATTTGGGTCCCGTTCCTCTGTTTCCATAACAGTCTGTCCGCTAATGTCGCACCAGTAACACGTAGCGAGAGAGAGAGATCTCTTATCTTAGGAAGACTGGTCCACATGTAACACGCTCCAGTGATGAGTTTTTCAGGTTCCCCGAGCTAGAACTAATCTAATAAATACAGTACAGTAGCAGAATTCTTTCATTAAGCTTAATGGGTTCTCATACACTCATATATCATATTGTGATGGCTACTGGTTCCCATACTGTATGAACATACAGAAAAATAATTCTGCCTGTTTCCCTCTTTTAGAGATTGCAGTCAACTCCAAGCAACTCAAAAAGGTAGGAGAATGATGACATAACTGTCAACGTGCAGTACTGTAATGGATCTCACTGGAAGTTGTGTGATTTGATATGTTTTATTCGTGTTGTATCTGCTCCCCTTAGGGCCTATACTTGGCTGGCATCAAACTGTCTCTGTCTCAATGACAGAAAAACAGAGGTCATGGTGTTTGGTCCCAGCAATGGGCATGTGTCTCCTCCTGGTGACTTGGGCCCTCTTGGGCTTTTTGTGAAGCCAACAGTCACCAACCTAGGTGTAAAATTTGTGACCTAAAGTTGGACAAACAGATCAATGCTGTGGTGGGAAAGAGTTTTTTCCAACTTAGGAGGCTGTCCAAGGTCAAACCTTTTTTATCCCGTTCCGTTTTTGAAACAGTTATCCATGCTTTTATGACCTCTCGCCTTGATTACTGCAATGCCCTGTACGTTGGCGTCAGTCAGGCCTCCCTCTCTCGTTTGCAGTTGGTACAGAACGCCGCTGCCCGTCTCCTGACGGGAACACAAAAGCGGGAGCACATTTCCCCTGTGCTGGCTGCCCTCCACTGGCTTCCTGTGCGTTTTAGGATTGATTTTAAGGTTTTACTGTTTGCTTTTAAATGTTTGAACGGCTTGGCACTGGGTTACCTCTCGGACCTACTGGAACCCTACGTTCCCCCAAGGTCCCTCAGGTCCTCTGACCAGCCCCTCTTGGCCGTTCCAGACTCCAGGCTGAAGCTTAGGGGGACCGTGCTTTTGCAGTGGCAGCCCCAAAGCTCTGGAATGAGCTGCCACTGCATGTTAGGCAGGCCCCCACTCTGCAGGTGTTTAAATCACGCCTCAAAACACATTTATTTGCTCTGGCTTTTGTTTTTTAAACCGTCTTTGAGAGACTGGCCTTTTTTATGTGACACATTGTACTGCTTTTATTGTGTGCTTTTATTCAATTGTTTTATGTTTTATCTTATCTTATGTTATGTACAGCACTTTGGTCAACTTTGTTGTTTTAAATGTGCTTTATAAATAAAGTGGATTGGATTGGATGTTATGTAGGTTTGATGTTATACAGTCATTCGATATTTCTTATTTGTCCATCTCTTCCCACAGGGACAGAAGGCAGGCCTACACCTAGACACCAATGGCGTTCCAGAACCCAGCCTCTCAATCTCTGCACCATCCTCCCATCTCTGAAGGTACTGCACCAGCCTGGGTCTTCAACATCAATCTCTTTATTTCATATATTTAGCTCATTTTGCTATTTTCTTTCCTACTTTGACCCTCATTTATCTTTTCCTTCATTCTATAATTCCTCCTTTCTTCTCCCTGGCACATCATCGGAGGATGGGTCCGCCTTATGACCGGCACACACTCTTCACCCTTCCCTCTCCCAGACCCAGCTCCTCTTCCTCCACTCAGCACCCAAACTATATCTGCCTGCACATCCATTTTCCATCCATATGAGCTTTTATTTTAGATTTTTTAATCAATCTATCCATTTCCTTGTCTGTTTCTGCTCTCCTAGCCTTGCATGCCAACTCTTTAATGCATGTTTCAACGTCATGGTCGAAAGGAGGTTTGACTTCCGGATTAAATACGGTACATTACCATGTACACTACAGGAGCACCACTGTATGGACTTGGCACCAACTATTTGGGTTTGTCTGTCTCCTAAAGAGTGGAGGTAGAACTACGCAGTATGAGATACATAATATCTTAAATTATTACCATGGTAAATAGTGAATTCATACTTTCTCATCCCTGTAATGATTCTTGATTCCATGCTCTCTCTTTTTCTTCCATAGAAATATCTGGCTTCAAGGCCACCTCCACTCTAACCCAGTACCCACCCTCCCCTTCCTCTACCCCCGCCCCCCCTCCACCTCTCCCCTCCAGAGCCCACCTCTTTATCCAAATAGCAGTTACACACATGAATTATCAACAGGTGATTTTCATTCAAGCTGCACAATAAATTATATAGTTGTCAGACCACTTCAAACCATCATCACTATCCCAGCTTTTTGCCATTTTATTATAAAACCAGGGAAAAACACCTCTCTCTATCCTCCGTTACGTGCAAGTAGCGCGTGTCTGGGGGAGCGCAAATGGAATTTTCCATTGGTTCTCCCAGCCCATGTGACAATTTCTAGCATTTCCATTAGCTAGAGGCTAAAAGCCCAGTTCCAGATATAGATAGATAATAATAATAATTTCTTAGATTTATATAGCGCCTTTCATGAGACCCAAGGTCCTTAACACTGGAGGGGGAAAACTAAGGGGAAGGAGATCAGAGGAAACATTTTGTAAAAAAAAAAAGAGGGATGTCAGGCAGAGTTATTGATACATTTAGTGAAGAGGTGAGATTTGAGTTGATATTTTGTCCAGCATTGTGGATGTTTGGAGGGAGGGAGTTCCAGAGGGTGGGGTGGGTGCGGCAACAAAGAAGGCTCCGGGGCAGACGGTGCACAGGTTGGTGGTGGGGATGGAGCGGAGACCGGAGTCAGAGGACTGCAGCCTCCGGGGTGGGATGGAGGGATGGAGGAGGTCCGCTAGGTACCGGGGGGCAAGGGAGTGAAGGGCTTTGTAGGTGATGAGGAGGATCTTGAAATTGATGCAGGACTTGACTGGAAGCCAGTGGAGGTGGATGAGGGTGGGGGTGATGCGGTGCCAGGACTTGGTGCGGGTGAGAACCCTAGCAGCTGAATTCTGGACATATTGTAACCTTTAAGCATTGCTGGGTAGCCCTGTAACCTAGATACAGCGGATTAGATGCAGTCTGCATTTGTAAGAGGAAACGACCAATTTAGATATTTCAAGATTCTATGCCTTACTTCCGCACTCTGCCAGTGAGCCTCTGGGAGACGAAAAAATACACTTAAAATTCTGATGGAGAGAACTATTTAAGTCAGTCTTTATCACAAATGGTTCCAAAGATGTTTCATGTTTTCCAAAACAAGTCTAGTGTTGCGTGGCACTCGGTGTTAGATGGTTAAAAGTGATGTAGCTAAGTGACATATTGAAGATGTACATAGCATGCAATGTGTGAAGGTTTGAAATGTAAGATGGAAGGTTAAACTCTTTCCTCCCCTCTCTCTCTCTCTCTCTCTCTTTCTATATCTCTCTAACACTGAATTCTCTCTCTCTCTCTCTCTTTCTGTATATTGCCCACTTCCTCTTACCCTTCCCCCAGATTCCATGTGAAAACAATCCACTCATCTCCTGCAACACTCTTGAATCCTGAATTCACTCTGTCTTTCGATATTTTCTTGCCTCTGGGGTTGGAGAAGAACCCCCCCCCCCCGCTGTTGTTGTTAATTAGCTAACTAAGTCTCTGTTAATTAACTAACGTTGCTGTGAGATGAAATACAATGTATTATGGATGTTGTGTGGCTCAGAAGCTGGTCCCTAAAGAGCAGCGCTGAATATTGATGTTTTGCTAACGCAATAATTTTTATAGCCTACAATTATGAGATTATGGAAAAACTTGAAATAACAACAACAACCAACACCACTGTTGTTTGCTTAGTCATTTACAGATTGCAGAATCAAAAATGTAATTGATTTAGCAGACAAGTAATCCAAAAGTAGTAAGTTAAATCAGTTCAATAATGCATGTATAACCTCAACACTGTAATGCACAATCATGTTATATACATCTTATATATAACATACACACTGGGGTATCAGAATATGTATGCTGCAATGATGTCACATGAATGTATAAATAGTTATATGACCATTTATAAATAATTATGGAAATTGATTACCCCAGAATTGTATTGAAATCACACATAGAACATAGTGCACCAGACTTTTGGCTTTTGAAATCTGTTAATCTAGGCCGTGGTAGTCAGGGGGATACAACACACATCATGAAGTATTTATATGTTTTTTTTTATTTTTTTGTTGATCTTTTCCCCCCTCCTTTTTCCTCAGTTTTTCTCCCCTCCCAATGTTAGTCGTTATGCCAATTCCCAATCCCCTTCCTGGTCGCTGCGCACCTACCCCCTACAGTCGGTCTGGGAGAGTGGAGGCTATCACATGCTTCCTCCGACACATGTGTAGCCAATCAACCGCTTCTTTTCACCTGACAGCGCGGACTCTCACTGAGAGGGTGTAACGTGTGGAAGGGTCACACTACCCCCCCCCCCCCCCCCTTAGATCCTTTCCTCGCTGAGCGGGCGCCACGACCGAACTGTAGGAGTCGCTGTTTACAACGACCAGGACCCACCCACCAGCTTCCCCACCCCTAACACTGCCAATTGTGTTAGTATGACTATGAACCACCAGCCAAGCTGGTAGCAACACCGAGAGCTGGGCTCGAACCCAACGGCCACTTAGCCGCCCTACTATTTATATGTTTTAAAGATAAGTCCCTAAATTATTTTTTGCTACATATAATAATAATAATAACTAACTAATAATAAATAATAATAATAACTAATAATATCATACAAAACACATTAAAAGTCAAGTGTTCAGGGCTAGGGTTAAGAAGGGTTAAGAAGTGAGAGATTCAGAAACACAGACAGCTCATGATTTACTCGGTTTCCAGGTGTTTCATGAATGTTTTAAATTCATTCAAAGTAATGCATGATTAAAGTAATGATTTTCCAGCCACAAGTCAGCTTGTCATGTATTCCAGGAAAAGGGAGCGGAATACCTAAAAGCCAGCGTAGCTAGTTCTGTCTGGACCTTGGTTACAGATCATATGTACAGGGCAGGCAAGTGTTGGCTATAGCTGCTGTTGCGAGATATGAAAGTGGACTTATGGACTTATAAATAAATGTGAGCGAATGGGTGTTGCATCTGCATAGACACAGAGGGCCAATTAGCCTTGGTAAGGTACCGTTCTGTGTAAGACCTTTACAGCCCGTCGCAAAAAAAAACCTCAGTGCACTATTATAGACAGTATAACACTGGGCAGATGAAGCAGATCACCATAATCTAGCAAAGATGAAAATTTAGAAATAGAAAAACAGAAAAACAATAGAAAAACAGGCATTATTCCTAAATTAAAAGAATAGTTTTAGTTTTAGCTTCTTCACAATTGTTTCAACGTGAGGTTTAAAAGAAAGCTGACTATCAATTAAAATATGTAAATAAAGTATTTGTACATTTGAACTTGTTTAATCTTCACACCCTGCACAGTTATAATGCTTGGAGTAGCTTGAAGTGCTGCTTTTAGCAGTATAACGGTAATCAGCACCGGATTTCCCTTTACTAGTAACCTTCCACGTAACCTTTGAGAGATTCTCTACATATGGGGAGACACACAACTACATTATTATAATATTTTCCTGCGTCATGTTCACTGCTTCCTGTCTCTATTATATCAGCCTGGCGGGAGAGGAGATGATCAAATAAAACAAGACATTGTCTGTTGTTTGGCTCTCAACACAAACAAATCCAAATGCATCTGTCTCCCACATACAGCACACACACACTTGCATGCACACACATGCACAAAATACACACATAACACACACACATGCACCCGCACACATACACATTTGCATGCACACACACACACACACACACACACACACACACACACACACACACACACACACACACACACACACACACACACACACAAACAAGCACATGCACACACACGCACGCACACACACACACGCACACGCACACATTAACACACATTAACATACTTCAAAGCTTGAAAGCCCTTCCAGCGGTTGAAGCTTAAAGTGGGTTGCTTGGAAACAACCAATAATTTGGCACCTAACTGGAGAATGCCTTCTATCTACCAGACGAGGCAGTCAGATGCGTTGGTAGTGTAGACTCATAGTAATAGTATAGGACATATTAGGACAGACTGAATGCAAGATCACATTATGGCTTTAATGGAAGGTTGTATAGTGCAGCAGCAGACCTACTTTTGAAGTGTGTGGACTTACTTACTGCCCCCTAGGATGTGTGTACTCTCTCTCTCTCTCTCTCTCTCTCTTCTCTCTCTCTCTCTCTCTCTCTCTCTCTCTCTCTCTCTCTCTCTCTCTCTCTCTCTCTCTTTCTCTGTGTGTGTGGTAGCCGCTCAGTATGGAGGAGACTTTTCTTCTTCTTTTTCTGTATGTTACTGTTTCATCTGCTACTGATATTTTCATCATGTGTTATTATCCTGTTTGTATGCAACAGTGTGGTGCCAATCAGACACTTTTGTAACTAACTGTCTTTCAATATCTGATTGTATTATTGGTGTTTATGTCATTGACATACTTGTACTTATGTCGACATAAATACATCTTTCAAATGCGTGTGTACTGAATGTGTGTGTGTACTGTGTGTGTGTGTGTGTGTGTGTGTGTGTGTGTGTGTGTGTGTGTGTGTGTGTGTGTGTGTGTGTGTGTGTAGATCTAACTATATCTGTCTGTCTGTCTGTCTATCTACAGTATCTTTCACTGTCTATACAGTATATCCATTTCTCACTTTTTTGTTTTGCTTTCTCTCTCACTCTCTCTCTCTGCCCCCCTCTCTCTCTCACTCTCTCTCTCTGCCCCCCCCCCTTCTCTCTCTCTGAGCGCAGGGATCATTCTGAAACCTTTGAAGGCATTGAGGGCTATATGGCTCCTGTTCTGTTGCTGCCACTCTGACTGGACATGAATATTTTATTTGGAGTGAGAGAGGGGGGTAGGTGGAGAGACACAGAGAGAGAGAGAGAGAGAGAGAGAGAGAGAGAGAGAGAGAGAGAGAGAGAGAGAGAGAATATCAGTGTTAGAGAGATATAGAAAGAGAGGTGGATAGAGGGAGAGGAGGATAACCACAGAGAGGAAGGGACTGGTAGATGGAGGAGTGAGTGAGTGGGGGAAGAAGAGGAGAAGATGGAGTCACAGAGACAGGGAGTGATTTAGTGTCTTTCAAACTGCATTCGAGAGAAACAGAAAATAAACAGAGGAAAAAATAGAGCAGATGTATACAAAGAGAGGGGGAGGGAAAGAGAGTGAGTAGTAAGAAAGATAGAAAGAGAGAGTAAGGAAGAGAGAGATGCGAGAAAAATGGAGAGAGGCAGGGTGTAGAGCTAGATAGATAGATAGATAGATCTGGCAGGCGACGATGGAGTGAGACTCATCTGGAATACTAATTAACTAGAGCAGGGTATTAATGTGTTTGATAAACCGGTTTCATCTGGAGAGGCTACCTCATTCTTACTCTCCTGAGACACACACACACACACAGACCCTCTCTCTCTTTGAGAAGCTAGTGAAGGGCTACATCTGTTCCTCCCTCCCCATCAACCTGGACCCCCTGCAATTTGCATATCGCCCCAACAGGTCCACGGAGGACGCCATAGCCCATGTGCTGCACACAGCAGCATCACACCTGGACAAGAGGCATGGGAACTATGTGAGAATGCTGTTCATCGACTACAGCTCAGCATTCAATACCATAGTCCCCTCCAAACTCATAGCCAAGCTCAGGGACCTGGGCTTGAACTATGACCTCTGCCAGTGGGTCTTGGACTTCCTGACGGGCAGACCCCAGGTGGTAAGAGCAGGCAACTGCACCTCCTCATCCATCACGCTCAACATAGGGGCCCCCCAGGGCTGTGTTCTGAGCCCCCTCCTCTACTCCCTGTACACACATGACTGCATGGCACAGCGGAACAACAACACAATCATCAAATTTGCTGATGACACAGTAGTGGTGGGCCTGATCTCTGCCAACGACGAGAGGGCATACCTGGAAGAGGTAGAGAATCTGTCACAGTGGTGTCAGGAGAACTGCCTCTCCCTGAACGTCAGCAAAACAAAAGAGATGATTGTGGACTTCAGGAGGTCGGGGGTCAAGGACTACAGCCCCCTCAGCATCGACGGGGCACCGGTTGAGAGAGTGAACAGTTTCAAGTACCTCGGAGCCCACATATCCGAGGACTTGACATGGACCACACACACTGACAGTGTTGTGAAGAAGGCACAACAACGCCTCTACTTCCTCAGGCGCCTAAGGAAGTTCCAAGTCAGTCAGAAGATCCTTAGGAACTTCTACTCATACAATAGAGAGCATCCTGACTGGCAACATCACCTCCTGGTTTGGGAATAGCACTGCACAAGACCGTAGCAGACTACAAAGAGTGACACGTTCAGCCGAACGCACAATTGGAGGGGGGCTTCCCACCCTCCAGAACATTTACAACAAGCGGTGCAGGGGGAAGGCGAAGAGAATCATCAAGGATTCCAGCCACCCGAACAACTGCCTCTTTGAACTGCTGCGGTCAGGCAAGCGATACCGGAGTCTTAAGGCGAGCACAGAAAGACTCAGAAGAAGCTTCAATCCCCTAGGCCATCAGGCTGCTCAATGAACAATAAACACTATGCAACAACCATCAATTGCACATAGCACACACACCCACACGCACACACTCACTTAAACAAACAACACACTGCAGCACCCACTCTCCACACTTTAGATCACACAAACACACTTTATATTTATTGATAAAGGATCTGCACTACAACTCGTACACCTACTGTAAATTGTACCTAAATTGTACCTCATCCCATTTCTGCTTTGCACTATATAGTATTGTATATTAGTACACTGCATAGCATATTGTTATATGGTAACTCAGTTACGTCTATTATGCATAGAACATTGTACATTTAAGCATTACATCACGCGCAGGAGTGGTTTGTGAACAATAAACCATGCCTAGGGGTGGTCGTTAGACCCCCCTAGGCATGGTTTATTGTTCACAAATCACGACTGCAAGTGGTGTAATGCTTTTATACAACTGCCACATTCATCCAACCTTATTGCTATACAATAAACACACATTAATCGAAGATTTATTGAAAAAACCATCCGCCAGAAAAAGTAGTTCCCACAACTACCAAAAAGACAAGTTGCCTCCATGTGGAAGCAGCTTGAAGTGCATCCAACCAACTAACACATCCAACTGTGTGTTATTGGAATGATTGAGAGAAGTTGCCTCCATGTGGAAGCAGCTTGAAGTGCATCCAACCAACTAACACATCCAACTGTGTGTTATTGCATCCAACTGCCTTTCAACTAAGGCATCCAACCAACTAACACATCCAACTGCCTTTCAACTAAGACATCGAACCAACTAACACATCCAACTGCCTTTCAACTAAGACATCCAACCAACTAACACATCCAACTTTTCTTTTGTTTTTAATTATGAAGTTAGTGGTTATTGGAATGATTGATTGATTGATTGATTGAAAATTGTATTACCAGATGCAGAATGGGTACAATACAGTACGGCTCAATACACACAATTGTTAAGGGGATGCAGACCTACTTTCTATAGAACTTCATTCTTAGATGCTTCTATAGAAAGTAGGTAAAACAAATTAAAAAGTTTTCTTTGCCCTATAGGAAAAAAAAGTTTTCTTCGCCCTATTTTTTTTTTTTTTTTTTAAACCTACTGTAGAGGGCCTAAACTTAACCAGTTGGAAACCAAGCGTACAGTAATAAAATTAGCAATCAATCAATCAATCAATCAATCAATCAATCAATCAATCAATCAATCAATCAATCAATCAATCAATCAATCAATCAACTCAATAGGCCATGCTCACTTAGAACAGCGCAGCACCCAGCTCTCTCTCAGTCTGACTATCCCCTGCGTTGCAGACAGGAGTGTGTGTGTGTGTGTGTGTGTGTGTGTGTGTGTGTGTGTGTGTGTGTGTGTGTGTGTGTGTGTGTGTGTGAGTGTGTGTGTGTGTGTGTGTGGGGGTGGGGGTGTGTGGGGGTGGGTGGAGACTGAGCCAGCGTCGGACAGTGTGAGAGTGAGGGCTGCAGTCAGAGAGAAGGAAAAAGAAATTGAAAAAAAAATTGCAAATTAATCAATCAATCAATCCGCGATTTTTCTTTTGTTCTATAATGACTCAAGACCCATCAATTACATCATCCAACATTGTTTAAAGGACTAAGACATTCGCCCTGACAGAATCGCTTCATATTTAGTCGTTATGACGCTATCAACATATCCATTTTGTTAAAGATTATTGTCCGCCATCTTGTTTTCTCCCGGAGTGAGCCGGTGGAGTGATATGTGATTCGGTTGTGGGCGGGTCCTGGGCCCAGGACCGTGGATTGTTCTCAATAAATACGTGTAAATGGACTGTTTCAGCCAATCAGAATCGAGAAATTTGCATGCCGTTGTATAAATGTCTATACTGAACACTGTGACCTAATTTTTTACTTCTAATTTACATGCTATACTATGTTATTTTATTTCATACTTATCTTGTCTTGCACAGTCTCTGGAGCGTAACAGTAAGAAGCATTTTGTATAAAAGTATTCTGTACTTCTGTATGACAACTATTAAAGAAACTTGAACTTGAACTCACACACATGCACTCATGCACATACAGACATGCACATGCACTTCCTCATTGCCAGTTCCTCGTGGGTGAGGGTACACATATTGTGACGAGCCTGGTGGTGTTCAGACTCGTCACGGTTAAAAAACAAACAAATTCAATTGTCCACACAAGTGCAATATCAATCAATAAGAATATTCATTGAGTAAAGGCAGAATATAGTCCGATGGGCAAATAGAATGGTCGTAATACAGTCCGTTGTCCAAAACACAAAAACAGGCTCTCGTATAGAAAAAGGATTGTTCAATACTCAGAGTAGTCTTCCGGTCCAGGGTCAGTACACAAGGGGGTTTCTCAGCCAGTCTAGTGTCCAGTACACAATGAACACCTTCTCGCCTTCACCTCTCCTCTCACTACCTCTCACCTCGCAAAACTCCATAAACAAACAATCTCTCTCTCAATACCTTGCTCCTACCTCAGCTCCTCTCAACTCAACTCTATCTGTCCTAGTGTATTATAGTGTGTGTCTGGTGTGTGTGCGTGTGGGATGTCGGTGATCTAATGGTGCACAGGTGTGTTCTATCAGTACTAATCAGCTGCCTAATTGCTTCCACTCCTCCCATGGCAGTATATTGCCCGTCCTTCACATATCCATGAGACGGGGGGTGATCTGCCACATATCCCCCCCCTTAGCTCCGAGCTTCTTGGGGCGGACCACTTTCCCAGCGCTTCCCTCCTGGACACCGCATCTGCGTTCCCGTGTGCTGTGCCAGACCTGTGGATGACGGCGAAAACAAAAGGCTGTAAGGACACTAGCGTTGGTGTCTTTGTTACGTGATAGCCATACGAGGGGTGCATGGTCCGTGATTAGGGTGAAGCGCCATCCCAACAGATAGTACTTAACTCCTCGAGGGCCCATTTTAACGCCAGGCACTCCTTCTCGATCATGGAGTAATTCTTCTCCCGGGGTAGTAGCTTGCGACTGATAAATATCACTGGGTGTTCCTCACCTTCTCTCAGTTGCGATAGGATGGCACCCACCCCAGTCTCCGATGCATCCGTTTGTACCAACAGAGGCTGGCTGAAGTCGGGGGTCACCAGCACTGGTTCCGAACACAGTTTGTCCTTTAGCTGCTGAAAGGCCTTCTCCGTCTTCTCGGTCCACAGGACCTGGTCTGGCAATTTGTTCTTCGTTAGGTCGGTCAGGGGAGCTGCGAGGGCAGAGAAGTTGGGGACAAAACACCGGTAATAGCTGGCTAGGCCTATGAAGGTTCATACCTGCTTTTTGGTTTGGGGGCGGGGCCAGCTCCGAATGGTCTCGACCTTGCCGGCTTGGGGTCTGATACACCCCCTCCCGATGGTGTACCCCAAGTAGTCAGCATCCTATAGGCCCAGGTGACGTTTCTTTGGGTTAGCGGTTAGCCCCGTCCCCTCAAAGCTTGTAGAACAGCCGTGACCTGTCGTAGATGCGTTCCCGACTCCTCGCAGTGAATGATGATGTTATCCATGTAGGCCGCTGCCTACTCTCGGTGGGGTCGGAGGACCTGGTCCATCAGCCTCTGAAACGTGGCGCCATGTAGACCAATGGGGAGAACAACATAGTGGAATACCCCATCTGGGGTGGCAAACGTTGTTTTCTCCCTATCTTCGGGAGCTAGGGGGACCTGCCAGTAGCCTTTAGTGAGGTATAAGGTGGTAATGAACCTCGCCTTTCCTAGCCTTTCAATAAGTGCCTTCACTCGGGGCATAGGGTAGGTGTTGCATTTGGAGATGGCGTTCAACTGGCGGAAATCATTACAGAACCTTGGGGTTCCATCTGGCTTAGGGACTAGTACGATGGGGCTACACCATCCACTATTGGACTCCACTATTACTCCCGCCTGTAACATGTCCTGCACTTCTTTTCTCACTGCTTCTCTTCTGGCCTCCGGGAGTCGGTAGGGACGAAGTTTCACCTTTCTCCCTATGACAGTAGGGATGTGGTAGTGTATTACCTCGGTTCTCCCTGGTTCCGTGGAAAACACATCCCGATGGCATTCCACCAGCTCTCTTATGTAATTCTTCTGGGGAACGCTGAGTTGGTCTGCCATGGGGACTTCAAGCAGTTGGGTCACGGTTGGGTTTTTTTTCCTCTGAAATGTAATTGAGTAAAAGTACAAGTATAGAAACCTAATAATACTCAAGTAAAGTACAAATCCCCAAAAACAGTACTTAAGTATTGTTGTCAAGGCTAACCGCAGTAACTTGAAAAAAGTCAAAATTTAGTTATGAGTGAAATTGACCTTGTCAATAAATGTTTTATCTTGTGACCAAGTTTCAGATGTTAATGTCGCTCAGTTTTGGAGATATGGGGTTTTAAAAACTGCAGTAACTACAAAATCACACTCAAAACCCAGGCAGACCGCAGTAACTTCCAAACAGTGAAAAATGGCTTTAAAGTGTTTTGACTTGCCATCCAAAATGTGTTATAGGTAGATAGATGATAGTACCCAGATTTAACATGTATTAATGAAGTAATCTTTAGGCATACAAAAATATGACATAATTATTTTAATTAACCCCAAAAAAGCAGATACTGCACTCTGCTGCACGATTTCCTTAAATAATTATACAGGTAATGTACAGGCAAAGTGCAGTAACTTCAAATACAATGTTGTTTTCCCTCCAGCTTTCATAACTTAACCTAGCCATTTTGAAAATGAAATTTAATACCTGAATATATTGGAATGATGATGATCCAAATAAAATGGCTAGGTTAAGTTATGAAAGCTGGAGGGAAAACAACATTGTATTTGAAGTTACTGCACTTTGCCTGTACATTACCTGTATAATTATTTAAGGAAATCGTGCAGCAGAGTGCAGTATCTGCTTTTTTGGGGTTAATTAAAATAACTACGTCATATTTTTGTATGCCTAAAGATTACTTCATTAATACATGTTAAATCTGGGTACTATCGTCTATCTACCTATAACACATTTTGGATGGCAAGTCAAAAAACTTTAAAGCCATTTTTCTCAGATTCACTGTTTGGAAGTTACTGCGGTCTGCCTTGACAGGGCAGTATTGTAACAAAGTACAATTACTCAAGTACTTTACATCCCGGTCCATATCTTTTTAATTTTTTTGAATTATGTTTTTTCCCCCTTCTTTTTCCGTTTTTCTGCCCTCCCAATGTTAGTCGTTATGCCAATTCCCAATCCCCTTCCTGGTCGTTGCGCACTCTACCCCCTACCGTCGGTCTGGGAGGGCGGAGACTATCACATGCTTCCTCCGACACATGTGTACCCAGCCCACCACTTTATTTCACCTGGCAGTGCGGACTCTCACTGAGAGAGTGTAACGCGTGGAAGGTCACACTACCTCTCTTAGATCCTTCCCTCGCTGTGCAGGCGCCCCGGCCGAACTGTAGGAGTCGCTGTCCACAACGACCCAGACCCACCCACCGGCTTCCCTCCCGCTGACTCTGCCAATCGAGCCAGTATGATGGCCGGCCCAGCCGGAAGCAACGCTGACAGCTGGATTCGATACCAGTGTCTCTTGCGTTGGTGACGAGCGCCTTGTCCGCTGCGCCACCCAGCCGCCTATCCCGGTCCGTATCTGTCTGAAATGAAATTACCTGCATATAATCCTTACTTATACTTATACACCTGCATATAACCCATATAACTCTGTATGATAGCATGAACAATAATGCTGTATAGACCCCCCCCCCCCCCCCCTCTCTGTCTGTTCCAAGTCAACAGCTTGCAGGATGATATCTGAATCCTGCATCTCTCCACATGAGACAATCTGTCATCAGCTATACAGTACGTGTGTGTGTGTTTGTGCGTGTGTGTGTGTGTGTGCCCACACACATGAGTATGTGTACATGAAAGAGACAGTGTAGACAAGTAAAGAAAGAAAGAAAGAAAGAAAGAAAGAAAGAAAGAAAGAAAGAAAGAAAGAAAGAAAGAAAGAAAGAAAGAAAGAAAGAAAGAAAGAAAGAAAGAAAGAAAGAAAGAAAGAAAGAAAGAAAGAATGAATTAAATGTGGCTCTAAATGTGGCTAGTATCCTCCTCCTGATTCCTGAATGCTTGAAACGGTCTACGTATGTGGCCAAAATCTTCGTAGCTGGGTTCCCACAAATGAAATACGTCACTCATTCTTTTTTTTTTATCCACTTTTCTTTTCTTTTTTCTTTTTCTTTTTTTCCATCCCAATTTCGTGTTTCCAATTCTCCCCTCCCCTGTCTTGAACGTTGCTCGACTATGCCCCCCACTGGTCGGTTGTAGGGAGGATAGAAGCCTTGCATCACGTGTCCCCTCCGGTACACGAGGAGGCAGCCTGTCACATCTTTTCACCTGCCAGCGCGGACTCATTGGCGAGGTGTAGCGCATGGGAGGCTTATACTACCCCCGCCACTTCCTGTCTCTGCTGTGCAGGCGTCCCCCAACCAACCTGTAGGAGTCGCTGTCCACAACGTCCAAATTACCACCCATCGACTTCCACCCGCTGGCTCTGCCAATTGAGCCAGTATGACGGCCGGCCCAAGCCGGAGGCACTTCGAAGATGCACTTCTTCAATCAATATGTGAAATGAAAAACATAATAATAATAAAATAAAGAAATCTAACCCTAACTAACCTTACGGTCAAACACAAAAAACAAACACATGACACACTTTGTAATTTAACTTCTATGCCTAAATTATCTGTCATACTGTCAGGCCACAGATATTCCTTCTGACTTTAAAAGACCTTTTTTAAACGCCCCTGCATGCAATTGTGCAACAGCCAACAAGGGACACATGCAAACACACACACACACACACACACACACACACACACACACACACACACACACACACACACACACACACACACACACACACACACACACACACACACACACACACACACACACACACACACACACACACACACACACACACACACACACACACACATGCAGATATCTGGACCTCTTCCATACAAGGCTGAAATCGATCAGAAATGCCTGGCTTCTTGATATCTGTTTTGCTCAGTCATTACACTAATATATAATGGCACCGTGGGCATTTAGGCCAGGCATTTCATCTGGAGCCATTCAATCAATGCACATTGACTATTTATGGGAGCCTTGCAGGACTCAAACATGAGCCCCACAGCAGACATTAATCCTACCAGCTGAACCAAGGACTCACACCCATCAATCTAAACACAATCTGTATACTGTAATGTGTGGGACCCCCCCCCCCCCCCCCCTCCACCATATCATGCTGGAGTTACTGGAGGAACGTCCTGTGAAAGTTCTCCTGAGGTTCTGATGGGTTTCTATAAGGTTCTCATGGGGTTCTGATGGGTTTCTATAAGATTCTCATGTGGTTCTGATGGGTTTATATAAGGTTCTCATGAGGTTCTGATGGCTTTCTATAATATTCTCATGTGGTTCTGATGGGTTTCTATAAGGTTCTCATGATGTTCTGATGGGTTTATATAAGGTTCTCATGCGGTTCTGATGGGTTTCTATAAGGTTCTCATATGGTTCTGATGGGTCTCAGTATACGGTTCTCATGAGGTTCTGATGGAATTCTATAAGGTTCTCATAAGATTCTGATCACGCTTTTTTCCAACCTCTGAAAAATCCTATTATGATTCTGTGTCATACACAGGGACTGATATATGGGCAATCTCATTCCGTTATGAGCAGCTGCTGTGTATTGAGATTGACTACAACAGGACCGGTGCACACAGACTGATGCGCGTGGATGTGTATCTGTGCGTGCGTGTGTGTGTGTGTGATTGTATGTGTTTGTGCCACTGTATACTGTACCTAGAAACACTCTTCTAAACCTGTGAGCAGGCGGCCCTTATGTCTGCTCACAGGTTTGATGTCATACACCCACACAAGGTAGAGAGAGGGGGAGGGGTCTCTCCCATGACTCTTGCATTTGCAGAAGGGTCTCTCGGCCTTGAGAGAGTCTTTTTCTTTCCCTCTACTGTGTGTGTGTGCATTCATTCATTCAATAATTTGTGTGTGTGTGTGTGTGTGTGTGTGTGTATGTGCAACCCTATATCACACACATCCGCAGCTCCAAGGGAGAGACCCATAATGAGGAATACATGTGTCTGAGGATAGCTCTGTTAGGTTCCCAGTTCCCTACAAATCTGACTGTTGTCTGGCACTCCTTCCCCAGCTGTGCCCTACAGTACTGTACCAGAATTGGCGTCCCGACCTTCGTTCCGGTTCATACTTTGAAACTTGCGCATCTGAATGGGATTTTTAGAAACCTTGGACATGTATGACTATAAGACTTCAGGCTTATGGAACCGTTATGTTTTCCAGCTCCTACCTCTCAGCTGGAACCCAAAAACAGGCATCTGGCTACAACAAGTCAACAAAAAAATAAGGAGCAAATATTTTTATTTCAGTTTATTTAGTTCAGAAATGATGTTAAATACACATTAACATGAATCCAACATATTGTGCACTTTTCACAATGTCTGGGTCACCAAACTTGCATATCTTGCTGACATTTTCTCTGAGCTGAACAAACTTAACAGTTCTATGCAAGGTCGCAATATACAGTAGGCCTAAATGCCATTCAGCTGTATGACAGAATGGAAGAAGAAATCAGAAGGTGGAGGGAGCACGTCGGGGAGGGAATATCTTCCATGTTTCCATCAGTGGATGAGCTGGGAGATTCTGCTGTGCTCTCGCTCTTTTCCTCACTCACCTACCTGGAAAACAAATACAGGTCAAGACTGCAGCCCGAGGCTGATATGACCCTCTGCCTGACAACCTCCATCCATCTAGGTTAGATAAGTTGTGTCACTTGACAACCTCCATCCGTCTAAGGTTAGATAAGTTCTGTGCTACTCATCAGGGTCCAGTGGCGGCTCGCCACTAGGGGCGCAAGGGCGCCGACCCACCTGCTGGCCAGCTGCTGTTAAATCAGAGAAGAAGACAATAAAACTTTTTAGTTTTTGTGTTTTATAGCCCTATAAATAATATAAACATGTTTAAAATGAATAATATTTACTCATTTTAAGTATGTTTGTATTTCCAATGCACAATATAACGTTATTATCTAAATAAAAAAAACATCGTTTTCATGAGCAGGAAGTGACGTTTTTTTAAATTTTTTCGTATTTCTCGCCCGGGCTAGAAGCGATAGCGCTCTGAGTGCGCGTCACAGTTTGATCGCTGTCTCCGTCACAGCCAATCAGTGCATACGGCGTTGTGCGTTGAAATATGACTATTATGTTGGAATCCGAGCGCGATTTGAAGCGGTCTAGGCAGCAGCGTGAACTTCCGTGAAGAATTTCCATAGCCGCATTTCGCGGAGACGCTCTCTGATTGGCCGACGCCAGTATTTTTTTCCATGGCAGAATTTCACAGAGACGATCTCTGATTGGCCGAATCCAATTTCTAATGTTCCAATTCTAGCTTCTAGCTTGGTTCCTAGGTTGGTCTAGGTTGTTTGTCTTATAGCGTGCCGTGACTGCAAGTTCTTTAGACTGTTAAGCTTAGGCACTCTTTCAAAGTTGGTTAAGGTTAGAGTTTGTCTTAGAGCATGGCGATAGAATGCCAGGTAGTTTGCAGTCTGTTCGAGCGGAAATGGACAAAGGAATGTACTTGTTGAGTGTTGTGCTAACGAGCTCAGCTAACACTTGGCTAACAAGCTATATGGCGGATTATACACGTTTATCAAGCTCTCCTGCCCTGGACGTTTCAACTAAACAGTGAGTCTCTCTCTCTCTCTCTCTCTCTCTCTCTCTCTCTCTCTCTCTCTCTCTCTCTCTCTCTCTCTCTCTCTCTCTCTCTCTCTCTCTCTCTCTCTCTCTCTCTCTGTGCTTAACGTTAACGTTTGTAAATAGTTTTTTTTAGGAGCAGTACTACTGCTGGCCATTCATGAAGCGAGACATTGCTGATTGTTTATTTATTTTATAACACAAGACTATGACTACCAACTGCCTAGCCAGCCGTGTATCAATCTTGGATGCAATAATAACGTTACTTACCACACTGACTATGTCGATGGCTCATTGATTTAACTACTGCAGCTCTCTCAGATTGAAAATACGTGGATTATGGCGTGTTCAATATCGTCTATGTTTGAATGAATGAATGAATGAGAACTTTATTAACAGATTGCAGAATGGGTACAATACAGTACGGCTCAATACACACAATTGTTAAGGGGATGCAGACCAGAGAAAGACGTTTGTCTTGTTTACATCAGGGTCCCAGATTTTCGATTCATATCGATAGTTTAATAGCTAGCCTTGGCTCGTTTAACAATATGCAAAATATGTGTACAGCCCTGTACTCATACTGAAGTTATTCTTGGTATATAATAGGTCTGATTGTGTAACAAATCGATTCCACGTCGCGCTGTGTGTGAGAGAGAGAAGGAGAGAGGGAGAGATCTGCCTGTGTTTGGAGACGGGCGAGTTTTGTTTCTAACTTTTCTATTTATATTGTGTTTCAAGTTTTGAATTAGAGTCTAGACTATACTTTATTTGACTGGTTGTGTGTTGTTGTAGTAACAGCTGAGCGACTCGTTCATAAGAGCCGATTCATTGCCGTGAGCGTGAGTCGAATCGCTCACGTCTTGCCATGAGTCTTGCGTGGTACAGTACTGTACTGTACATGTTTGCAAAATATTTGGTATAGCGCCCCTAGTGGCGAAGTACCCACCGGCCGCCACTGTCAGGGTCAGACAGCTCACTAATGTGGGAGTATGTGTGCCATCCACAGATGGCTTGAGGATTCACTGTCCCTTCTACATGTATGTTTAAAATAAAAACATGAATCTGTGAATTATTTTAATAGCTCAGTGTTGTATGCAAGATGTATGTTTGTAAATGGCAGTGGCATGGCCACCCTGTACCTTGCACAGGTTTAAAATAAAAACATGAATATATTAACCTGTATATTATTTGAATAGATTAGTATTGAATGCACAATAACCAGGTTGCTATGTTTATACATGGCACTAGGCCCAGTTTAATATAAAACACAATTTTATACAATATATAGTAGGGGGTCCCTGCTCCATCTCTCCATCAGTTTAGGGGTCCTTGACCTGTAAAACGTTGAAGTCCCCTGCTTTATATTATATATACTTTATCTTCCAATAAAGGTATAAGTGTGCAGGTGCGGTGGCTGAAAAACATGCTTTTTCTTACCTTTACACACTTTAAAATCAAACGATATCTCAAGGTGCTTCACAGCTAAGGAGAAAATACAAGGTCAAAAGTAAAAACATAGGAGCAGCAAAAACAGTGCCCTAGTGAAAGGCAGAGTGAAATATATGAGTCTTAAGGCTGGTTTTGAAGGCAGCAAGGGAGCCTGATGGATCCTGGAAGCTGATTCCACAGACGTGGCCCGAGTGTGGAAAAAGCATGGTGCCCCATGGTTGACAGCCTGGTGCGTGGGATGGCCACAGGCGGAGTTTGAACTTGACGCCCGGGGGTGCGACTGCTTGGCGAATGATACCCGCGTGCACGATTTTTTTGACCTTTATTTTATTATTTTAGCGTTTTTACAATGCCCTAACCCCTAATTTTTTATTTTATTTAGGTAGTACAGCAGCACACACACACACTCACACACACACACACACAGCACTACGGGGGATCATTTTTAACTGACTTACTCTTAATCATTGACAAAGTGACAAAGATAAAGAAGGAAATACTAAAATAAAAAGACCACAACAAGTATATTGCTGCTCCACTAGACCACTTTACTGTACCAAACATGACATACAAAAATAACAAAATACTGTGCAACACTCTGCCAAGCGCACAGCCGCGCACACGTATGCATACACACTAAAAACAGATGGGTCAATTCTATAACCCAATTTCTTGGTTAATCGTGTTGGGTTAAAATTATGGGTTAATTCTCTGAGCATAGCCATTATTTGGGTTATTGAGATTTAATTTTGACCCAATTTTGACCCAATTTGTGAGTTATAATAATTATGGGTCAATTTTATGAGACATAACCCATGTGTTGGGTCAGAGAGCTGGGTGTTTCCGCCGGGATCTGCAAAGCTACACCCCTCCCCCACTGGGAACTATATGTTCCAGTCAGTCAGACGGTCATGTTCACAGTCAACACGGTCCCACGTTCACAGTCAACACGATCCAACAAACCCTCTTCACGATCACGGAAAAGACTTCACTGACTCAAGGTAAGATCTCGTTTCGTTAGCACAGTATTTATATCTCAACCCATCCATTGTACATATTGTGTCGTGTTAACCATGCACTGTGAACGTTGTGGAACTAAATTAGCTAGCTCTTCACAGCTATCTGTCGCGTCATCAGCTAGCTAGCTAGCTAGCTAGCTATCCACCGCAAGTTGCAACTTAGCTACTCATTTCTATAATCGGTTCATCTCTAACCTTGTAAAAATATGTGGTAACCTCTATTAATAAATAAACCACACGACACGACACATAAATCATTACCGTTCAAGCATGCTACCGAAAGTGACCAAGTCTATGAGTATTACAAAGGTTCTGGCTAGTAGCTAGGCCTAGTTAACCAGTACTAGTAACGTTACTGTTATTGCTAATTTTACCGTGTTTTGGGTTGTAATGATACCAGATTAACTGGAGACTATCTATAGCTGTGTAACGTTATATGATTGATATCTTTATTAACCATATGTGTGTAATAAAGCTGTTGTCCTCTCAATGCGGTGACATAGCTGGTTAGCTAGCTAGCTACATACTGAGATTTAGCGCCATTTTGTGGTCTACATTTCCATCATCTCTCTAATGTCCCACGATTCGGGCATAAATTTACAACATCCTATACTAAATTAAGCAGTAGACTGCGGAAGCCAGACATGTGGTGAGGCTTTTTACACCTGAAATCAGTGCTAAATATTCTAGGCTGCTATGTCAGCAAGTATACTTGGCCTATCGTTCACACGTGGCTGAGTACTTGGGCACGCATGAGGCATTAATTAATTGCAGATGTGTTCATTTCCACATTGCTTTCTCTTTTGTTTCAGGCCAGTCTTGATGGACAGCTTTGTCGCAGAAAAGCTTATTGAGTGGCAATTGCCAGAGCTCACAGACAGTTTTAAAGGTGAGAATTTTTACTTTCTTGACCATGAAAATGTTTCCATGACAAAGCAGTATTGTATAGGATTTCAACACACATGCAGGCACACACACATTATTCTGTTCTTCATCTTGGTTCTCTGGTCCTGCCAGCCTGGTCCTGTGTTGGAGTTAGCTGCCACTGGATGGCACTGAAATTACTGTAAAAGTATTTTTGTTTTCTGTCTTTGTCTTTCAGATCAAGATATCGATGAGGAGGCGTTTCACCTTTTAGATGGCGAAACAATCCGGAACCTCATCCCCAAAATAGGCCCCAGGCTCAAGTTTTCAAAACTTTACAGAGAATTTGTAAGTGATCACTAAGTGTTCTAACATCAAGGCAGATGGCGTATACATGCTTTAAATGCAAAAGGCTAATTCCTGGTGATGCCAAGTCTCTCTTTTCACATTTACGATTAGCACACAATATAATACAAGACTGATGCAGAGGGCTTCCAAGGTTCTTTAAATCATTCTTACTTATTACAGAGGGCTTGTTTCCCACATCACAAAAGCCATAATCAAAGCTGGTGATACGATAGTTTAGCTTATCTAGTGAGATAAGCTTTTGTTCTATGAGTGCATTTAACACAAGTTTAAATTCGTATGGCCCTACCCCTTCGAGGATGTCATGCATTATGTCCAGTGCCATATTGTCCGTAACATGATAAAAAGACAGACTGTTGAGGACACTGTCTCTTTTAAGGCCTGTCTGAGAGGGGTTGTCTGTCCGTAAATCCTCTGCGTGAGTATTCACATCTCGGGACAGCGTATCGTCTACCTGTGTCTGTACTTTCAAGACATCTCTGTGTATTTTGCATAAACGGCACACATGGTTCCCCGAAAAACTCTCTATGTAACCAAGTATTGCGTTCAATCCTAAATTGTCTCCCACTACCTGAACAACGGCGAATTTGACAACGCCTTGGAAGCTAGGCGTGTTAACAGTTATGCCATCCCTCTCAAGACACTTTAGTTCTTCCACAATAGGGCGCAACACTGCATCAATGCCATAGGTTTTTGCATCATCTGATTTATAGACTGCCAACAAGAAGTGTGACTGCAAATTGGATAGGATGTCTGGTGGCAAACTCTTCAAGATAAAATATATAAATCCTAACTTGTGAACCCCAGTCTTTGACCCGAGGGGGTTCACAGTTTCACAATCATCATTGTATAACAGCAATGGGATTGACACCTCTTTCAAAAAGAGTGGAGGATTTTTACAGAAATCTCCATCAAATATATCCTGAAGAGCATCACTCTCTCTCTGTTGCCATTCCATCATGGCCTGTAAAACACCAGGAAGCTCCAGTATCTTGACCAGAAGACGCTTTAGTGGAATATGCTGAAAGGTATCAGTCAGAGCAACTTGTCGAACGGTGCCAGTGGCAGAGTCTCTCCGCTGTACAAAGGTTTGGTTATCGGAGAAACACTCCTCAATTGGCTGGATGAAGTTCCCAGAGTTAGTAAAATACCTAATCTGTTTATAGTCTGTCTCCAGACCCTCGAAAGGGTTAGCTGCATCTAAAAAGTCCTGCCTGAGCTCCTCTACCTGTGGGTTTTGATCATGCCCAAACTGACTGAAAAGCGACATGGTCTTTGTTTGTAGTCTGCTCACTAAATCTCCACAACATTTATATTTGTAAAGGTCTGGGAAGATTTTGATCTAAGATGAGCTATAAAATGGGCTACTCTCTCTGTGATTCCCTCTTGCTCTAGTTCGTCCCATTCATCATCATTATCTTCATCTTCCTCCATGGCTTATCGACATCAGATAATGCAATGCTACAGTTTCATGTGTGGGTCTGTGTTAAGCCACAACACAGAAATTGGTCCAGGGTATGCTACCTTTCTGGCTCATTTTGAAGGCTATAATGAAATTCAAAGTGGTCTCACAGGAATCCCCCTTTTTGCTGAATTGTATGTACCGGCCAGGGTCACTGTTAAGGGTACAACATACAGACCAGGCATGACAGTGTTTATGTCCTATGACCAAGATGGAGAGCCTCAGTTTGGGCTTATTAAAGCCATTTTGGTTATAGAGCCATCTGTAAAGCTAGTTGTTCAGAGGTGGGAGACAATGGGGTTTGAGAAGCATTTCTTTGCTTACAGTGTGATCCAAACCAAAGATTTGTTGGCTATCGATGTGAAAGAGCTGCTTGATCATCACCCACTACATGCAGTCCAGTCATACAGAGATGTTGACACTTTATTCATCTCTCTGCGCTATAGACGTTTTTAGACTGTGAATGGCCATCTGAATGGCCACTGCCACTTGTAAATAGTGAGGAAAAAAATCAGGAAAGAAACACTGCCTTGATTTACTAGAAACACAGTGATAGCCTACAGTATATATTCCGAACATATTTTGAATAGTTAGTCTTTAGTTTCATGCTGTGTACTGCCTTACTCTGCTACAACTCTTCGATGACTGAGATACATTGTTGGACTGCTGGGATGGGGAAACTCCTTGGACTACTGAGATGACATTAATTGTTGTAAGTAAGAATTATGTTTAATTAAAATAGTTCTACAACTAAACACTAACCACTTTAAACCCTATGACAAAATAAATCTTCACCAGTATTTACATTTTTCCATGTGTGTAGGCTATTGGCCATCGGTTAAATGGAAAACGACACTGCTGACTGCAAATATATTTTGTATCTGTACACAACAACTCACTTTAACCTAAAATGCCTCTAAGCTGATAACCTTTCTTTGCTGCAAAAGGCTTCGAATGCTGAGCCACCTGCAACAAGCCTTGTTGCTACCATATCCCCCATGGAGGAATCTGCAGCTTCTGGATCAAGCCAGGAGGTCGCCACCATAGAGGAATCGAGGGCAGCAGACCAGATTGTGATTCTACGACCGGTTCCACTATTTGTAAGTTGTTCAAGAAGCATGGATGGATCTGGAAGCACTTGGAGCCAGTACATATCTCAGAACTTCAATACTTAAACTAACTCATCTATACTCTTGTCAGTATTTAGACCGTGGCTATGTAAGTTTTCTTCCTCCAGCCGAGTTCATCGAGAAATGGAACATTTGATGAGTAGTAATATTAGTAGAAAATAAGGAGTCATTTTTCTCTCGCATCACATACAGGACACCCAATGTTAACCCGTTGAGTAACAAGTTTTTCTACAACTCAAGTTCAGACCTATGTTGCTCTATTTCAGTAGCACTAAAAGTGAGTTTTCTTTATTGTATCAGAAACTTCAGAATGTAATCTTTCAAAAGAGACCAGGATCATGCATGTGCTATAAGTATAAAGTATAGTATTTTGTGTTGTGTTTGTAAATAGCTGTTTAAAAAAAAGTTATGGCATTTTACAATACAACACTTTCCATTCCTGCACGAAAATCAATCAGATCCAATTTGATTGTACTCCAGGTACAGGGTTGATGCATTTTATCCCCCCCCCCCTCCCTGCTCTTTGTTTCAGGTACAGGACTTTTTCCATAATTTAAGCATAACATTGCAAAGGGTGACAGAGTTCTATCTTGTCTTATCGTTTCCAGGACATATGGTGCATCAAAGGCCGGAAGGGAATGAAGAATGGCAAACCTTTCTACTATCCAGCTACTGGATTCATTGAAGAAAGGCTTCGGAATGTCCGAAAGAGGCGGGGTTCTGGGTCCAGACAGCGAATGCCTGAAGCCAACAAGCCACCCAGGGCATATACCAGGTAATACCTGGGGTCGGCAAAAAGGGCCATGTTTTCCTGTGTCCCCAGGGGGTAACTATATTCTTCACCAGGGGGAGCTTACTGCACATGAATCCTCAAGGGGGGCTCCATGGAGCAAAAATGGCTGATTCCTGACTTTACCTCGTTTAATATACCTTGTTGAACCCCTCACCAAAACATGCAACAATGCTGGGCAATAGCACCTCCCTCTGGTCAGCCGGGGCGCCTGACTGGAGGGAAAGGATCTGATTGTAATAATGTGCTAAGTCCTACTGGTGAAAATGGGTTACGAAATTGGAGATCATTTTTAGATAGTTAATTTACAATGTGTTGTATATATGTTTCTATAGAATCGACCCTGCCAGAAGAAAGGGCCCAGCAGCAGTGGCTGAAACATAACCTGGAGCCCTTCACTCAAGTTCAGGAGTACATGAAGGACACCGTCCTCTACAGAGCCAAGTGGATTCGGGGAAATCACTCCAAGGACATAGAAGAGGTCATTACGGAGTACCCTCGCCTCACCAGCCCAGGCATGGTATGGATCTACTGTAACATATTGCATCTACAAGGTTTTGTACTGCTTTACTGCCCTGTTGGAACACTCCCCCAGATATTGATAGATCAAAACACATATATACTAAGGCTGTCAAAGTTAACGCGGTATTAACACGTTATCGCCCGATTCTATTAACGCCACTATTTTTTTTAACTCACGATTAACTTTTAAGATTTTTTTGTACTAGACTATTCAGGTGTATTATTGATGCTCTCATTGATACTATGTTTGTTTCTGAAATGTGTGTGTGTGTGTGTGTGTGTGTGTGTGTGAGATATAGAGAGAGAGAGGGGGGTGAGAGAGAAGGGAAGGGGCAAGAGAGAAAGAGAGCTGGGAGAGTGTGTGTGAGAGAGAGAGAGGGGGGGGGTGTGTGCGATTACTCAGCCCTTGTGTGGGTGAATGTAACAAGTTCCTAACATTTTCTTTCCCCTATTATTTCATGTACACTTTATTCATTGGTTTAATGAATTTTCTTTCTTTTAAGTTATTTTGTGCATCACTCTGTTTTGAATTTGATGCAAATTTGCAATGCATGAGGGTCATCCTTTTGTGTTAAATGACTGCATAACGAAAGCATTTGTTGACTCGCATGTTGATAAGAGAGTATTAAAACTTGGAACTTGAAAAAGATCCGTTTAAGGTAGAAAACATTTGATTAATTTGTGATTAATCGCGAGTTAACTATGGACAAACATGCGATTAATCGTGTTAAATATTTTAATCGATTGACAGCACTAATATATACATATAGAAATACGGGACTTAGCGTCTACCCATCTCCCTCCTCCTCCATCTCTTCCCCCACCTTCCCTCCTGCTACTTCACCTATTCCACCTCCTCCTCATTTGTACGTTTTGCGTTACGTACGGCTGTCCTTAAGAATGCTACATGCTTGGACTCTGGTCCCTCAATATTATATATATAACGTGCTGGAGAAACTCCCATGCATGAACACACTGCCTGGGGTACTTTATGTTAAATACATAAAATGCTTTAAAACACGTATCAACTGCCCCGAGCATTGTGCTTTCAGGGTGTGCCCGACCTGCATAGATCACGAATGCCTGAGCACAACATGTGTGTGCGATTACTCAGCCCTTGTGTGGGTGAATGTAACAAGTTCCTAACGTTTTATTTCCCCTATTATTTCATGTACACTTTATTCATTGTTTTAATGAATTTTCTTTCTTTTAAGTTATTTTGTGCATCACTCTGTTTTGAATTTGATGCAAATTTGCAATGCATGAGGGTCATCCTTTTGTGTTAAATGACTGCATAACGAAAGCATTTGTTGACTCGCATGTTTAATACTCGCATTGAGTATTAAAACTTGGAACTTGAAAAAGATCCGTTTAAGGTAGATTTTTTTTAATTAATTTGTGATTAATCGCGAGTTAACTATGGACAATCATGCGATTAATCGTGTTAAATATTTTAATCAGTTTGACATGAAAGCACTTTTTGATGTCCACACGCCGTGACATGTATATGCAACAAGTGTAATAAATGTTGAAGTTAAATGTATTCTACGCCTTGGTCTGTTCTTTTCATTGATTTCAGCACATTTAGACTGTTATACCTTTCAATCAAGCATCTGTGCCAACCTAATGTAGTGTACTAACTAGGGATGCTCGATATTGGCTTTTTTACCGATACCGATATTCCGATATTGTCCAACTCTTAATTTCCGATACCGATATCAACCGATATCAACCGATACCGATATATGCAGGGTTTCCCCACCCAAATAACTGAATAATTTCAGGTAACTAATAATTTCACTGGATATATATATAACAAATATTGTTATTGTTTTTTTTTTTTTTAACCGATACCGATATTTTCCGATATCACATTTTACTACCGATATCGGCCGATAATATCGGTCGGCTGATAATATCGGACATCCCTAGTACTAACTATAGCAGTTGTGTTAATAGGCCCTTTTCACAGCAGCCATCTTGACACAGCAGGGTAAACCTACATCCTGTGAACCAGACTGACACATGTGTAACTAATCATGTTGCTGTGTCCATCTGTTGGTCAATCGTTGTCAATCTGGCTCACAAGATGGCTGCTGTGAATAGGGTCTATTTGACCCTTTTGATGTAACCCAAGATTCAGTCAAAGCAACTATTTTGACCCTTAAAATGGGTCGTTTGTATAACCCAATACGGGGTCAAATCAACTAGGAGGTTGGGTTATTTTGACCCTTAAAATGGGTCGTTGGTATAACCCAATATGGGGTCAAATCAACTTGGAAGTTGGGTTATTTTGACCCTTAAAATGGGTCGTTGGTATAACCCAATATGGGGTCAAATCAACATGGAGGTTGGGTTATTTTGACCCTTAAAATAGGTTGTTAGTATTCGTTTATTTGACCCAAGTTATGGGTCAAATGAAATAACCAATAATATTGGGTCAAATTAACCCACACACTGGTCGGGCCCTTTTTGACCAGTGAATTGGGTAAAAAATAACCCAAATTGGGTCAAATTTGACCAATCTGTTTTTAGTGTGTACAGTAGGCTGTCAAAGTCTGTACAAACAAAAGTTCACATTTTCTAATAACAGCATTATTAGACATGCCAATCCAACGAAAGATGTGCTGGTCGCGCTGGAGAAAAGAAAAGAAAAAGATGTTGCGTTTGTCTTTTACATGTTATTTGTTATTCTAAGATGCTAATTCATCTGTATCTGGATAACCAATGAACGGATTCTGTCGGGGCAGGTAGCGTTATTTCGGGGAAATTGATATCTATAGTCTGGTATATTTTTCGTCCATAAAAAATGGAGGCTCTAATTATTATTATTCATAGAGACTCTCGAGCAATAATAATTATTACAGCCTCCATTTTTCGTGGACGAAAAATATACCAGACTATAGATATCAATTTTCCCGAAATAACGCTACCTGCCTCGACAAAATCCGTGCATTGGTTATCCAGATACATTAATTATCATCTCAGAATAAGTGGCTTTGTACAAGTTACAATGTACTATCGTGCGGGGCATTCTGCTGCTGCTGCTGCGAATGGTGGTGCTTGGCCGCGCGTTAACCCTTTCACTGCCACACTACAGAAGGTTCGCCTTATAATGTGACATGATTACTACTATAAAATGAATGTATTGTAAAACAAAACATAATAGAATTCAGATTTGTTTCTCACAATTATTATAATTTTATTAAAATAAAAATAATCTTGATTTTTTTTTAATTTTTTTTTTAAAGCAATTTCACCCCCGGCCACCAGGGGGTGCAATGCACCCCCTGCACCGCCATAAACTCCGCCCATGGGGATGGCGAGGAGGCTTTGGCTGCCACTGCCTGTCAGACCTGAGTGACCTGGATGCAGATCGAGGGGAGAGAAGGTCCTGGAGGTAGGTCGGGCCAAATGGCCTGTAGACCAGCAGGAGAATCTTGAAGTTTGTCCACTGGTTTATTTGCAGCCAGTGAAGGGAGTGGAGGACTGGGGTGATGGTGAGGACACGGGCAGACATTGTTCTGGATGTACTGTAACCGTACTGTTTTGGAGGGAAGGCCTGCCAGCAGAGAGTTACAGTAGTCGATACAGGAACTGACGTCTTTCGGTGTTTGATTAGTGAGGGTCTATGTAACTCCCACCTCCCAGAGGCGCTGACACAGAGTGCAATGGTTCACTGTGTCAAAAGCGGCACTTACAGTAAGTCAAGCAGGCTCAGTAAGCTGGTGGAACCGGAATCAGCCGTCATGAGAAGGTAATTTAGAACCCTGACCACGGCAGTCTTGCTGTGGGAGGGTCTAAAGCCAGACTGGAATGTATCATAGAGATGGTGGGACTGGGGGTGATCATGCAGCTGTAGGTGCAGCTACTACCCCGAGTCCAACCATTCTACAGTGGAACCAGTTGAACATCTTGACTTGGGATTCATCTCCACTTCATCTCTCCCAAACTAAGTAACACTGTTTTCCGCTGTATAGGTTATGTTTAACTGTGAACTAATATGCCATTCATTCAGCTCTCCTCTCTCCAGCCCCAGGAGAGTGCTCCTTCCCTGGGCACTGGCTCATATCCTGGTCCCCCTCTCCTGCCCCACAGTCATGCTCTCTTCAGCCCCAAGAGAGTGCTCCTTCCCTGGGTACTGGCTCCTATCCTGGTCCCTCTCTCCTGCCCCACAGTCATGCTCTCTTCAGCCCCAAGAGAGTGCTCCTTCCCTGGGTATTGGCTCCTATCCTGGTCCCTCTCTCCTGCCCCACAGTCATGCTCTCTCAGAGAACCATGTGCCCTTGGTAACACCTGATGTTCCAACACCTGGTTTCCTGGCAGACTTATACGGTTAGACACAGACACTACAGGTAGCACCAAGGACCAAACAGTGCATAAAGAACACATGCCTAAGGGTGTCTGAGCGTGTAGAATACATGCAGAGGTTGTGGGACCAACTTCACAATGTGACGCAGGGGGCATGAGAATGGGTTAGTGTGTGTGTGTGTGTGTGTGTGTGTGTGTGTGTGTGTGTGTGTGTGTGTGTGTGTGTGTGTGTGTGTGTGTGTGTGTGTGTGTGTGTGTGTGTGTGTGTGTGTGTGTGTGTGTATGTGTGTGCGTGTGTGTGTGTGTGTGTGTGTGTGTGTATGTGTGTGTGTGTGTGTGTGTGTGTGTGTGTGTAGCGGTGTCTACTTATAGTGCCTTTAATATTTTTCCAGTTGGGCGCCAGACAGGGCCAAAACCTGCCAATGCAAATCAAATTACTTTTTAATTGGTTAATTAGGCCTATAGCTCCGGCATAAGACTGTACCACATAAAGGTAGACAAATAACTTAATTAATAGTAGGCCTAGACTAATTAGTAAGCTAAATCATAGGTTAGTTTGCAAAAATGTATCAATCAATATTACCTTTTTATAAATTCATAAATCACTCAAGAGTCATGCTCAATTCAAAATCAAAATGTCCATGTATTGGATTCAATTCAAATCATAAGCAAACATTTCACAAAACAAAAATTCATTTTCAGTCCAGCATGTGTATTACATTTCCATAAACCAGTCAGGTCACTCAATTCAGTTCAGTCCGTGATCATGTGTATGCGTTTGTCAATAGTTCAGACTCTCAATAGTTTGTGATGAACGCAACGCAAATGAGCGAATGAATGACCCAAAATAGAAAGTCTCAAAAGAAAATATGTGTGTGTGTGTGTTGTGTATGATGCGAGTGCAGGGGGGAGAGAGGGGCGTTTGGGCTTGGGGCGTTTGGGTTAGGGCTGGAGAGGACCGTGAGGTGTCGGCTATGTGCTACCGGCCGTAGGAAGCTTGGAGAGAGGAATTGTGTTGGAGTCGGAGACGCTTGCATCACAGCCTCGGAACAGGGGCAACAAACACAGTGCAGCGTGTAGCCTACCGCACCGAAGTTCGCGTTGGGTGAAGAAGATGATCAGGTAGATGTCCGGACAAATCCACGTTGGTCATCCCGTGCCAGGTAAGGTTTACTTGCGCGTTTTCAACATTATCTAATACGGTTCACTTTCTCACTGTTCTTTATATCGGCTGCACGTCTTCCTTCATTGAAACAAACATCCAAACTCGCCGCTCTCACTTCCGCGTCACGTCTCTCTTCCTATCCGCTATCAGAGCCCATATGAGCGAGTCAGTAATTGACAGCCATAAAGGGACATGCGCACTTTTACCAGGCAGGTTAAAGCCGCTCTGTTACAGTGGGAATGTGTGCCAGCAGCACAAAGAACAAATGAGTACCATCTATGAGGAGCTAGCCATGAGGAGCACGTTCAGCCACAGACTCCATGCACGCACGCACGCACGCACGCACGCACGCACGCACGCACGCACACACACACACACACACACACACACACACACACACACACACACACACACACAAACATCTATACATATACACAGCGCTTAAAACAAGATTACAAACATCACAAAACAAACTGGTCAGACTACTACTTGACCTTACCCCCAGAACCCACCTCACCCCTGCCCACTTTGACAACCTAGGATGGCTTAGAGTAGACGACAGAGTACAGCAACTTGCAATGGGCCTGGTCTACAAGATACACTATACGACTAAGGTACCCATGTACATGTCAAAATACTTCCCAAAGGTCAGTGAATACCACAACCACTACACCAGAGGAAGCTCAACAAATCATGTTAAACCCAGATTCGGCTCAAACAAGGGACTAAACACGTTTCGCAATTATGCCACATCAATGTGGAACGCCCTACCCAAAGCTGTAAAGGAATGTGAATCCCTACCCACGGGAGGCTGCAATTCGAAACTGGCCACCGTAAATGCCCAAAACCCCACCACCTCCTAATAGACAGTCTCCTCCCCACCGCATGTATATATTCCCTCCCTGCCGTATATATATTTCTCTCCCACCCACCCACCCCCTCCTAATGTACAGTTCCCTCCCCATCATATGTATATACTCTGTCAGGATCTAGGGGTAACAGTACTGTATATTTGAATACCGTTTATGTCACAAATGTATCAGTACTAAATACCTATATGTCCCTATGCCATAAATGTCATGTATGTTGTGTATGTCATAAATGTCTATATGAATTGAAAATGGGGGACCCTGATGTAAACAAGACAAACGTCTTTCTCAGGTCTGCATCCCCTTATCAATTGTGTGTATTGAGCCGTACTGTATTGTACCCATTCTGCAATCTGTTAAATAAAGTTTTCATTCATTCATTCATTCATTCATTCATTCATTCATTCATTCATTCATTCATTCATTCATTCATTCATTCATTCATTCACTCATTCATTCATTCATTCACTCATTCACTCACACACACATGTCTTTGGGACTGGTGGCGCCCCCTATTGGGTGATTTCAAAATAGTTTTAGACATGTGGTTCAACAGTGTTATGGAACATAGATAGACCAAGATACTTGTTTTAAGTCTGCTCACCCAGAACAGTCTTGCTTTCATATCATACACCTGACAATATCTTTTAGACGTTGGATTACAACAATCCGACAATGTTATTGGCGATCTTCAGCTCCAAACGAGATCACTCGGACACGGGGCAATATTATCACAGCTCCCCGCCCCCGCCATAATCGCAAGCAGAAGAGGGGTACGTGCGGAGGACTGCAGGCTAAGCTAAAGCTAGCCCGTCACCGCCTACATCGGCAAGCATTATAGGTCCTTGAGGCAAATCTGTAGAATGAGGATAGCTGGATGTCTGTACCAAATGTTTTGCTAATATGGCGTAGGAGTTATGACCTTTCAAATTAAGAAATGTTGACATTTGATTATAGTAATACATTTATTTTTCATTTAGTGCCCCCATGAGGTTGATTGGGGTCATATTTTCCTTTTAGTTGGCACAATCTATGCTGAACATACACACACACACACACACACACACACACACACACACACACACACACACACACACACACACACACACACACACACACACACACACACACACACACACACACACACTGTTATGTACTAGAGGCTGGTCACTCCTGTGTCACCAGGGCATGCAGGTGAGGGCTGCCAATTAGCCAATTAGTGCTGATTGGTTACCTGCTGGGAGCTGTAAAGACAGACCCAGGAACACACATGCAGAGTCTGTGTTTAGAGAAAGAGCTATTAGGTTCTTCAGTCCTTGTCCGTTGGTTTACCTTAGCACTTTAGTTTACATTTACATTAATAGTTCCTTGGTTTAGTAGCAGTTTTGAGTTAGAGCACAGGGTTTTGGTGTTGGTTACACATAGGTTGCGTACCCATGAGCCAGGGTCGTAACAGTTGGGGGCTCGTCCGGGATCTTTTACCCCTAGAACTTTGTTTGGTGTTTTTTTTTGTGTTGCACGGGGTGTCATCGTATTATGGTTTGGGTGGTGTTCGTTACATATGGTGTAACGTGGGGGCTGAGCCATTTCATCAAACAGGTGAGTATGCCGTATTTGTTTGTAATTTGATGTGACTACTTATGCTGTTAAAATATATAGTTTAGTAGGCACCACATGTAGATAGGGACATTTTTTTCTGGTTGTTGGTTAGCGTCCGGTGCACCACATACTCCTGGGGCGGTCAATGAAATGATTGGTATATGATCTTTGACTGGTAGCAGGTGTGGTTGAAGAAAGTTAGGTCTACAGGGCATTAGTTTAAGGGTAGGTAGATTAGGGCGGCCAGGAAACACAGGTAGTGTGGTAGGGCTTGATTTAGTGTTTCTTAGGGTAGACATGTGGTAGGCCGGTTTTTTCTGCAGTTTAGACGTAGAAGCATATGTAGTCACATCAGGTTAGAAGGCGCACCTGTTTGGAATATTTTGTTGGATTTATTTAGTTTGTTTGAGTGTTTGGTGAGCATATCTGGTAGCACCTAACACCCTGAGTGTATGACACGTCTATTTGGGGTGGGTGTTGTTTTTTTTTATGTTTTTTTTGCGTCCTTGAAATGTGCGCTCCGTAGCACACATTGCCACCGCGTCCCTTTATGATTATTATTAGTGGCTTTGGCATTCTGTATGGTTCTTCAGTGGTTCGTCGTGGTTCTTTAGTCGTTCTTCAGTGGTTCTCTAGTGTTTCTTTGGTGGCTCGTTAGGTGGATTGTGTGTGGTGCTGGTGCAGAAAAGATGGCTTCCGTTAGGGATTTTGTGGATCACCCTTCACATGACATGTTGGAGAGGTTTTCAAAAGAACAGCTTCTCGAGCTTGCTGTGCACTACAAGGTCGAGCTTACTCCCAGTGAGAAACGTTTGAAACCAACTGCCTTAGGTGCTTTGAGGGTTTTGCTCATTAGGGAACAGGTGCTTGAGGAGAGGGTGGAGGAGCCTCCTTTGTCTGACGTGTCTCCGCTATTATCTGGTGCAGAGGGTGAGTGGCGGATTAGGGAGTTGGAGTTTAAGGAAAGGCAGCTAGAGCGGGAGCGTGAGGAGAGGAGGGAGGAGCGTGCGCTTAAGGACAGAAGAGAGGAGCGTGAGTTTAACAGTGAGCGTGAACTTAAGGAGCGTGAGCTTAAGGAGAGGCAGCTACAACAAGAGCGTTACTTGAAGGACTTAGAGCACGAGCGTGCGCAGAAGGAGCTTGATTATAAGCACGCTGTCTTGCAGGCGGGTGCTCTGCATCCAGAGTCACGTTCCGGTTTTGATGTAGGCAGGAATATTAGGATGGTGCCACCATTTTTTGAGAAAGACGTGGAAAGATATTTTCCCCTTTTTGAACGGGTGGCAACCACATTGAAGTGGCCTGATACCGCCTGGACACTGCTGCTGCAATGTGTTTTGGTTGGTAGGGCACAAGAAGCCTACACTGCTCTGTCCCTTGAACAAAGCGCTGATTATGAGCTGGTTAAAGCTTCCATTTTGAGGGCTTATGAGTTGGTCCCTGAGGCCTATCGTCAGCGTTTTAGAGGTTATCGCAGGTCCGAGGGGCAGACTTATGTTGAGTTTGGAAGGGAGAAGGATAACCTGTTTGACAGGTGGTGCACTTCTCAGAAGGCAGAGTCAAGAGAGCAGCTTAGGCAGTTGATTCTCCTAGAGGAATTTAAAAGATGTGTTCCTGATACCGTTTCCACACATCTAAATGAGCGTAAGGTATCGAAGATAGGCGACGCCGCTGTCTTCGCCGCTGAGTTTGTGTTGACACACAAGTCCGTGTTTTTGGAGGACTACCGTGTTGAGTCCGGGGATAGGCGCCCTGTTCAGGGGGGCCGTTTCCCAAAACCTGTGTCTGCTGGTCAGTTAACTTCACCTCCTAGGCGGGGTGGTTCTGCTGGTGCATTCCCAGAAGGGATTATCTGTTTTTACTGTAAAGAACCTGGTCATATCGTTGCTGGATGCCCGGTGCTTGAGCAGAAAAATTTCAGAACCGTGGCTCCGGTAGAAACCATATGCAGGACGCCTATGCCAACGTTAGATGGGGATGGGGAAAGTATCAAACGTGTGGACAAAGAGCTCGAGGGTTCCTCAAGGTTTATGATGAATGGATTTGTTTCCCTGACTAATGCACTAGAGTCCAAACAGGCTATAACAATTTGGAGAGATACCGGTGCTTTTCAGTCCCTCATTCTGGAGGGGGTTTTGCCGTTTTCAGAAAACTATTCTTTGCATTCCGATGTCGTTGTTCGGGGCTTTGGGGGTGGATTTGTGGATGCACCTTTGCATGAGGTCACGCTCAATTCTCCCTTAGTATCAGGCAATGTTGTTGTGGGGGTATGTTCTCACATTCCCATAGAGGGGGTGTCCTTCATTCTAGGGAATGATTTGGCTGGTGACAAAGTGTTGGCTACTCCGGTTGTAACTCCCATTCCTGTGGTTTCTGAGGTCTCTAATGAGCTGGCACAGAAACATCCAGGAGTGTTTCCTGTGTGTGCTGTGGCACGAGAAATGTCAAAGGACAAAAGTGATGTTGTTGATACTTCGACTTGGGACATTACACTTAGTGACACATTCTTTGTTGAATTAAAAGGTGTACCTGTTGAGAATTTTGGAAAGCACACTGTGGATGTACCTCTGCATAATGATTCTCTTGATTGTGGTTTTGTGTTAGGCCCGGTGGTGAAACCAGAGTTGACAGGAGTGCCGGAGAAGCATGTGACAGAAGATGATATGGCAGCGCAGTGTCTCAAGGTCTTCCCAGCCTGTACGGTGGCTGAGGCCACGAACGAATTGGAGGAGGAGTGTGGGAAGGATGCTATGAGAGGTGCTGTTTTTTCATGTGACACCGTTCTAGTTGGAGGGGCTACTAAGCTTGACTTAGGCTGCCAGCCTTCCCACAATAGCTCTATTGTCCCTAATGTTTCACTTGTGGGCAGGGATGGTCCCAGTATGTCAGTTGATGATTCTGACATTGATCCACATGTCCACACTGATTCTCTGCCATGCACTAGGTGTGATGGTCAACCTAGTTACCTGTGTCCTGTGGAGCAGGAGCCGCCTTCGCGACCTGGTCTGTTGAGTGGCAGCCATTTTGATTTTGATCAGGACAAAGTTATTTTGGGTGACGCCATTTTAGATGGTGTTCCAGACGTTATTGTGACTGTCGTACTGCCAGGTTCCCGGTACACTGGGGCTGTACCTGAGGCGGTACAGCCTACTCTGGATGTTCACGGTGTGCAGTATCCTGAACTGCCAGTGCCAGGTGGGATGGATATGGGTGCGGTGGTGGTATCAGTGATTTATGGTTTTGCTGTGCTGTGTTCTGTTCTGTTAAGCGCAGTTCTCAGGTTGATTTTGGTTTGCAGTATAATTTTGACAGATCGGTATCGGTGGTCGTGTTCGACAGGGGCCGACCCGGTTCTTGCCTTGAACCATTTTTATGTTTACGTTGGATCCTCCAGTTTACCCCTTGTTGTGTATACAGACCATAACCCTTTGGTTTTTCTTCGCAGCATGGTGAATTCGAACCATCGTTTGATGCGATGGAGTTTGTTCCTCCAGGCGTATAACTTGGATATTCGCCACATTCGTGGGAGGGACAACGTGCTAGCAGACGCCCTCTCACGATCATAGTACCGGTGTTTGTGGTGCCCGTTATCGCTGTTGTGGTAGAGGCCCTGACACCTAAGGGGTCACAGTTGTTTTTGTTTTGTTTATGGGTTGTTGTGTAGTGGTTGCCTCTTGGGCAACCAGTTTCGTGGGGGAGGTGTTATGTACTAGAGGCTGGTCACTCCTGTGTCACCAGGGCATGCAGGTGAGGGCTGCCAATTAGCCAATTAGTGCTGATTGGTTACCTGCTGGGAGCTGTAAAGACAGACCCAGGAACACACATGCAGAGTCTGTGTTTAGAGAAAGAGCTATTAGGTTCTTCAGTCCTTGTCCGTTGGTTTACCTTAGCACTTTAGTTTACATTTACATTAATAGTTCCTTGGTTTAGTAGCAGTTTTGAGTTAGAGCACAGGGTTTTGGTGTTGGTTACACATAGGTTGCGTACCCATGAGCCAGGGTCGTAACACACACACACACACACACACACACACACACACACACACACACACACACACACACACACACACACACACACACACACACACACACACACACACACACACACACACACACACACACACACGCTTGCAATATCTCTCCCTAGGTGTTCGGCCTGGTGGAGATAATCACATTCCTAACCAGAGAGAACCTGTTAGAAATCGGAGGACTGGGACCGCACTGTTGTTAATCACATTCCTAGCCAGAGAGGACCTGTTAGAAACCGGAGGACTGGGACTGTTCTCTTCACAACATGCACACAATGGAGCAGCATAATGATGAATAATAATGAATACATCGTGAGTGAAGCTTGAATATGTCATGCTGGCTTCATGTGTGAGATCAACAGACAGATACACAATCACTCCCACAGAGCAGGTCCTTGACACCAAAGCCCTGCCTGATTGTATTGAGCCACATGATACCAGAATTATCGAGGGAGGTCATAAAGGATTACCTGATTACAATATGCCATTTCCTGATCTGTCCTGTGGATCCCTGCTGACTGCTCTCCCCGGGCTCCTGTCAACCTCCTTGATTGATCTGATCTCACATAATAGAATAGGGTATAAGCAACAACAATACATTTGACTCTGTAAGACTTAAGTGTTCATTCATCCCCAGCTCCGAGTGTATTCAAGTCCAAAGAGAGTCAAACATACACAGTGATATTTAGGATAACTTGAGAAATCTATGAAGGACTATTGTGATCCTCCAAGTGTTACAGTATGTTTCCTACGAGAAAAAGAAAACTAAGAAAGGATGAAAGAGAAAACCAAACCAAACCAAATTGTTGCTCAAAATAGTGGGAAGCACAAAAGGGATTTTAGGATTTTAGACAAATGTATCGGCAACATGCCTGTGTCCGATTCCGGGCCCTCATGCATCAACGTGGACTTTGAACTTGACCTACTTCCACACGTAAGCACGGAATGTAGAACTAGCGTACGCACAGGGAAGTCGGCATTCATCACACGTGCGTACGCAGGCTCTATGGTCCTCCGTGTTGATGACCACTTTGTTCTACCGTCAATGCTCGTGCATGATTATCCATATATGGTCATGAAAATGAGGAAACACCCCCCATGGGATGTGAAATAATGGACCGACCCGAGCGGGACTCCGAGAAACTCCACGAAGAATTCACTGCTGTCGAACCAAGAAGACACTATCGCGTATTGTGGGATAAATAAAAGGCGGATTTGTAAACGGTGATGTCAGATATCAACGGCTCCCTAAGACCATTGCTGCAATTCTGCCTGGACAGCTCAAAATACTAATAAAGACCGTTCGTTGACCACTGTTTGGCGTTGGTTGTGTGTCATTATAACCGTGCTTGTAATATGAATGCCTTTATTAGTTGTGTTCGATTGGCTATATGATTTTTAGATGCATCTATTTTGTTGTCGGCTAATAAAGACCGCGCTGGAATATGACTGCCTTTTCCCGTGTTGTTTGATTAATACCCCATGGATTAAAGTTCCCCTCAATTTTATTCCAAATCGCGATGGATCTCCCGTCAATTTTCTACCTGCTGCATATGATTTCTAGAGGCATACTACAATCTATTTTGACGTCAGTATTGGGTAGCCTATATAAACAATATAATACGAGAGCATATACAAGAACAATGAATCTCACTGCATGTATGATAGCCTGCCTTTCAATACATGAACTTGAATCCCATCATATACATAGTCTGTCCACTATAGTGTCATTGCAATGCGTTTTCTATTCTTTCTTATACAGTAAAAAGGGGGAAGAACACTATATTAATATGACTTGTATTCTGCTTACAGCTTCGAAGTTCCACTTGTTTCGTTGAACGTAAAGCCTTTTAAATATAATCAAAACGTTCCCGTGTTTCTGCGGTCTGCGCAGAATAATAACGAGTTGAGCTTTATGATTTATGATGAATTGAAAATGGGGGACCCTGATGTAAACAAGACGAAAGTTGGTCTGCATCCCCAATTAACAATTGTATGTACTGAGCTGTACTGTACTGTACCCATTCTGCAATCTGTTAATAAACTTTTCAATCAATCAATCAATCAAGCTACGCGGAGCGCAGTCAGTCAGTAGCCTACACCCCGTATATTCCGATAACGCTATATAAACCATGCTGCATTCATTCTGAGAGAAAGATCTATTATTCCAAATGCTATTTATAGGGTTTTGACCATAATTACACTACTGTTGCTATTTTACAATGAACTATAATGAACTACGGTTCGTACAGAACGTGCCAGTGTTATTATGCACAAAAGCTCATTTCCTTGTTGTAATAATATATTCTACCACTGGGCGCTAGGTACGCCAGGTCTGAAATGTGCGTAGATGTACGCACAAAGTCAAGTTCAAGTTGAAGTTGATGAATCCCACTCTTTGCTTAGAAATGATCGTACGCACAGGGTAAGCACAGATCTGTGCGTAGAACACGTTGATGCATGAGGGCCTATAGACGGGGAGTGAATCCATACGCGCTCAACGTCCAAATAATAGTCTTCCACACATTAAGCTCCGTTATCAGACACCGATGTGGTGATCCGATTTAATTAGAAAAGGTAGGTTACATGGGAGAGGTGATCAAAGCGATCCTAAGCGTCATATAACCTGGTCTAATTGCTTAAAGTGTTTCCTAAATAAGACTAATCTAAAACGTTCCCGAAGCGTCCTGAAGCGGTAAGAAAATTATATGCTTTCCCCGTCGGCTACCAACCCACAGCTGATTCCTATCACCCATTTATGCCATCAGCTGTGCCGTGGCGATTCACCTGTCACGTGAACCACCACAATACAACTGAGAACATTCAATTGCTATACAGATAATCATAACATTCCCATAAATCATATCCTTCCATTGGAAATAATAACAACAATAATAATAATAATAATAATAATACTATTAATAATAATAATAATCTATAACAAAAAACACTCGTTCGGCCTTTACACCGGCCCCTAATTGTGCCTACACAATTACAAAATATGGTCGGGCGAGTGTTCATTACAGCTGGCAATCCTCCTTTGACTCCAGTAGTAGGCCCTTGTTATCCGGAAAGGCTTCCTGGATCCGTCCGAGCGGCCAGGGTTCCTGGGCGCTGTGTAGTCCACTATAATGGCTAAGGCACAGTCCTTACCGGCCCCATTATCTTCACCAAGCCTCACCTTTCTCTCTTTAACCGGTGTGGCTGATGCTCCTGCTCGTGTTTGCTATCCAGAGGCTGCCGTCTTGAGGGCTTGGGGCAGCTCTGTCATGGCTCATGTAGTCCACCATAATGGATATGATAATGTTCATTCCGAGTCCATATTCTGGTCTTCTGGACATTCCATGTTACAAAATAATAAATCTTCATAGCGATGATTAATTCATAACTTAAAAAGAGTCCATAATAAACTTAAATGTCTTAATGATGCATATTCCTTGGTCTTAATTGGGTATTATTGTCGTGTGATCAATACACCAATGCATCATGTTCACATTCTTGTGTTTGTGTTTCCTTTTCTCAAGGTCAAGACCTTGTCAGGACCTTGGTCAGCCTCCCCTTTACCCTACCAAAGTGGGCTGAAAGGGGGGGGCTTGAGAGTCCACAATCCACCTCACTCCAGAGTTTGCCATGGTGGTGCCTTGGAATGATGATGTGAATCAAGCACCACTCATGTCCTTTTCTCTTTCCTTCTTTTATGATACACCTTGTACCAGACATGGCCATCTTCTTTGTTTAGCTCTTGAAGAGGTACATTCTCTGTGCTCTTAGATATGCCAGTCTTCTCTTTGCACTTAGATCTTTTAGTCTTTTCTTTGCTCCTAGATCTTCCAGAGTTGTCTCTGCTCTGAGATCTTCCAGACTTATCTTTTCTCTTAGATCTTCCAGAGTTGTCTCTGCTCTGAGATCCTCCAAACTTGTCTTTTCCATCCACCACTACTCCTTTCTTGTTCGTAGTCTAGGAAGGACAGGACACTCCCACTGAGAAACATTGCTTTATACTGAAAACTAGGGTAAGCCATTTTAAGTTTATTAGTGAATCTTAAAAGTGAGGAACCAGCTGACTTGATTAAAGGGGCGTGTTTAAAACGGCCATTTTGTTTAGTTAAGTGCCCCCATTAAGGGACTGTTTCCTGTTTACTAGTAGCATCTGATTTGCTGAGTGAGCCATTAAGAGCCTGCCCTGTTTAAAAGCAGAGGTCCACACTGTGTTGAAGTCACTCTGTACTGGGCTCTGTTAAGGAAGGACAGGACACTCTCACTGAGAAACATTGCTTTATACTGAAAACTAGGGTAAGCCATTTTAAGTTTATTAGTGAATCTTAAAAGTGAGGAACCAGCTGACTTGATTAAAGGGGCGTGTTTAAAACGGCCATTTTGTTTTGTTAAGTGCCCCCATTAAGGGCCAGGTGTTAAGACAGCACTAATTAGTGATAGTGATTTAAAGGCTTGCTGGTGTAGCGTCAGCGAAGCGTCGAGAAACGAAGAGGGACAAAGAGGAGGAGTTATCCTGGAGTTCACCGCCGAGGGATCCACCGATCCACCCAGTGCTAAGTACACCATAATCCTATATTTCCCTCCCACACTGCTATTTCTCTACTTCCTCCCTGCCACTCTCGACAATACAATGTGTCTCATACCTATATCCACAATCTGCTCCTCCAGAACTGACTCTACCCATCCACGACAGTTTGCTAGTAACCCGGCTAATCTCTCCTACCCTCCTACAGCCACTAATACACCTGTCACAGTACGGGGAGGCTTATGGAATTGTCAATCAGCAGTCAAGAAAGCTGACTTCATTACTGCCTACGCCCATAGTCTAAATCTGCAGCTCCTGGCTCTAACTGAGACCTGGATAACCCCCAATAACTCATCAACACCTGCAGCATTATCTACAAACTATAACTTCACTCACACACCTCGACCTTCCAGACGGGGTGGAGGCACTGCCCTCATGACATCTCCTTCATGGGCTACAAACGTAACACCACTCCCAGAACTGTCACTCTCCTCTCTCGAATATCATGCAGTATCTGTCTCTAATCCTTTCAATCTCACCATTGTTACACTCTACCGCCCTCCAGGTCCGCTCGATCACTTCACAGATGAGCTGGACATGCTTCTTAGCTCCTTACCGGAAGATGGTACCCCTCTCCTTCTACTGGGCGACTTCAACCTGCCTGACTCATCTCAGTCAGTCATAGTAGTCTCCCTCCTACAATCGTTTGACCTGACTCCCACTGCCATGCCTCCCACCCACAAAGCAGGCAACTCCTTGGATCTCATATTTTCCCGTAACTCCAGCATCATTAACACCACGGTAACTCCCCTACATGTATCTGACCATTCCTTCATATCCTTCTCACTAACTCTCATGCTTAACCGAAAGGTCTTCACCCCAACTCAAACAGTCTCACTCAGACGCAACCTGCCCTCCCTATCCCCCTCCACCCTCTCCTCTGACATACTATCCGCTCTACCTTTGAGTGACACCTTCTCTGCTCTCTCCACAGAGATGGCAACCTCCACCCTCCTTTCAGCCCTGGCAACCTCCTTCGACAAGCTCTGTCCCCTCGTTGAGAAACCTGCCCGCCGTTCCCCACCCAGTCCATGGCTGACAGATCCAGTGAGAGAACAAAGACAGGTCCTGAGAGCAGCTGAAAGGAAGTATAGAAAGTCACGCCTCACTGCTGACATCGACACATATCACAACCTCTTGTTAACATTCTCCAAAACCATCACTAATGCCAAAGCTTCTTTCTTCCACCATAGGATCGAGGCCTCTGCCAAGAATCTTCGCAAACTGCATGCTACCATGTCCTCCCTCCTCACTCCCCCCCCACCCCCCCCTCCCTCATCTTTCTCTGCCGAAGACTTTGCGATCTTCTTTGAGGAAAAAGTGGAGAACATCCGCAGCTCCTTCTCCCAACCCCCACCCATTCCAAATGCTGAATCGAGAACCTCATCCTTCACTCTGTCATCTTTCTCTCCCATTACAGAAGCAGAGACCCTGACACTGGTAACGTCAAACCGTCCGACTACTTGCCAGCTGGACCAGCTACCCTCCCCACTCCTCCAGACCATAGCACCAGACATCCTCCCATTCCTAACTGCAACCATCAACTCCTCACTCAACTCGGGGGTGGTCCCCACCTCCCTAAAACAAGCCAGAGTCACGCCGCTCATAAAAAAACCAACCCTGAACCCTACTGTCATAGGCAACTACCGTCCTGTCTCTCTTCTCTCCTTCCTTTCTAAAACACTTGAACGTGCTGTATCCAACCAACTTACTACTTATCTCTTACAGAATGACCTCCTAGACCCTAATCAGTCAGGCTTCAGGACTGGTCACTCCACAGAGACAGCCCTCATTGCGGTCACAGAGGCACTTCACTTAGCAAAAGCGAAAGGCCTCTCCTCTGTCCTGATTCTCCTAGATCTATCTGCAGCCTTCGACACAGTCAACCACCAGATCCTCCTTGCGGCCCTCGCAGGAATGGGAGTGGCTGGCTCTGCGCTGACATGGCTGTCATCATACCTCAATGACCGCTCCTACCAAGTGTCATGGAGAGGGACCCTGTCGGCCACCCGCCCCCTGCGGACGGGTGTCCCCCAGGGCTCGGTTTTAGGACCCCTTCTCTTCTCCCTCTACACTAAATCACTGGGTAACATTATCACGTCTCATGGCTTCTCCTACCATTGTTATGCCGACGATACTCAACTCTTCCTCTCCTTCCCTCCCTCAGATATCCACGTCTCTGTGCGGATCTCGGCCTGTCTGTCCGACATCTCAGCCTGGATGACGTCCAACCACCTCAAACTGAACCTAAGCAAAACAGAATTGCTCCACCTGCCGGCCAAATCCTCCCCCCTAACCGACCTTTCAATCACAGTCGAGAATGCAGCTGTGACTGCGTCCCCGACCGCCAAGAACCTTGGTGTTGTCCTCGACGACCAGTTGAACTTCTCTGCTCACATCGCAGCGACAACCAGAACCTGCCGATTCCTCCTGAGCAACGTCAGAAGGATACGCCCCTTCCTGACAAAAGAAGCCACCCAACTCCTCGTCCAATCAACAGTCATCTCCCGCCTCGACTACTGCAATGCACTGCTCGCTGGCCTCCCGGCCACTGCCACTAAGCCTCTTCAACTCATTCAGAACGCAGCGGCCCGCCTGATCTCAAACCTACCGAAGTCGGCCCATGTCACCCCACTTCTTAGGGACCTGCACTGGCTCCCCATTGCTGCACGAATCCGCTTCAAGGCCCTCGACCTAGCATACCGTGCGGCAAAGGGAACCGCTCCCGCCTACCTCCGGTCAATGGTCTCTAACTACACACCCTCAAGACCCCTACGCTCTGCATCTTCTGGCCGCCTCAGACCTACTCCTATCCAAGCTCCGGGAGGGTCATCAAAGAGAAGTCGCCTATTCTCAGTCCTTGCCCCACAATGGTGGAATGAACTACCCACCCCAGTTAGGACAGCCGAATCACGTCCAATCTTTCGCCGTCGACTAAAGACGCACTTCTTCAACCATTATCTGAATTAAAAAAAAAAAAAAAAAAAAAAAAAAAAAAAAAAAAAAAAAAAAATCTAACCCTAACTAACCATACTGTCATGCACTTGTCCTAATAAACTAACCTACACTGTAGCACTCAACACTTTGATGAACATTGTTGCTCAGCTGATAGAGTTGTGCCCTTCCTGATGGCTTGTCGTACAGAACTTGTAAGTCGCTTTGGATAAAAGCGTCAGCTAAATGACTAAATGTAAATGTAAATGTAAATGTTCTTGGGCTTGATGTCCTCTTCTTCATCTTGTTTACTTTTCTTGACCTTGTTTTTAGTCTTGATTTTCTTAGGTTTGAAGTCGATTCCTGTCACATCATCTCGCTCCCTCTTCAGAGACTTCTGGTGTTTAGGAGAGTGGTAGAGGTCTTCTTCATGCTCAGACTTCATATTCATACGTGAACTGTTCTCTTCCAATACAGAACTGTTCTCTTCCTTCTTAATCTTTCCGTCAAGGGACTTCACTTTCTCCTCCTTTCTCTTGTCCTTGTACTTGTCCTTGTCCTTCTGTTTATCCGTGTCGTCATCTTTGCGCTCTGCATCCTTCATGAGCTTATTTTGCAGGTGCGTGGAAACCTGAGCCACCTGTGGCTTGGTGGCGGCTGTCTGCTGCTGTTTCAGCTGTTGTCTTTGTTTGCCGTCAAGGGACTTCACTTTCTCCTCTGGCTTCTTCTTCAGCTGAGCCTGGCTGGCTGCAGACTTCGGGGTTGGTGCCATCTGGACTTGGTTCTGTTGCTGGTTCTGCTGAGCCTGGAGGACCAGGCTCTGGGCTAGCTTCTGTTGTTGTTGCTGTTGGTGTTGTTGCTGCTGCTGCTGCTGTTGCTGCTGCTGTTGCTGCTGTAGTTGCGGCTGCTGCTGTTGTTGTTGTTGTTGTTGTTGTTGTTGTTGTTGTTGTTGTTGTTGTTGTTGTTGTTGTTGTTGTTGTTGCTGTTGTTGTTGTTGTTGTTGTTGCTGCTCTTGCTGCTGTTGCTGCCGTTGTTGCTGCTCTTGCTGCTGTTGCTGCTGTTGCTGCTGCTGTTGCTGCTGTTGCTGCTGTTGTTGCTGCTCTTGCTGCTGTTGCTGCTGTTGCTGCTGCTGCTGCTGCTGTTGCTGCTGTTGTTGCTGCTCTTGCTGCTGTTGCTGCTGTTGCTGCTGTTGTTGCTGCTGTTGCTGCTCTTGCTGCTGTTGTTGCTGCTGTTGCTGCTGTTGCTGCTGTTGCTGCTGTTGTTGCTGCTCTTGCTGCTGTTGCTGCTGCTGTTGCTGCTGTTGTTGCTGCTCTTGCTGCTCTTGCTGCTGTTGTTGCTGTTGTTGCTGCTGTTGCTGCTGTTGCTGCTGTTGTTGCTGCTCTTGCTGCTGTTGCTGCTGTTGCTGCTGTTGTTGCTGCTGTTGCTGTTGTTGCTGCTGTTGCTGCTGTTGCTGCTGTTGTTGCTGCTCTTGCTGCTGTTGCTGCTGTTGCTGCTGTTGCTGCTGTTGTTGCTGCTCTTGTTGTTGTTGTTGCGGCTGTTGCTGCTGTTGTTGCTGCTCTTGTTGTTGTTGTTGCGGCTGCTGCTGCTGTTGTTGTTGCTGCTGTAGAGACACGAGGTAGGCCCTCTCCTGTTGAAGCTGTCTCTGCAACTGCAGAAGTTGTCGCTGATCCTCAATCCGTCTACGCTTGTACTTCCGCTCTCTCTCAGAGTGCCTCCTCTCCTCCTCTCTTCTCAGCTGCTCTTTGGCTCCTGTGGTAGAGGTCTTCTTCATGACAGAGTCAGAGTACAACTGTTTCTTGTCAGCCGGTCTGGCCTCCTGTTGCTGTTGCTGGTGGCTAATTAATTTAGCCTCCTGCAGCTTTAATTTAGCCTTTAATTCAGCCTTTAAATTAGCCTCCTGCAGCCTTAATTTAGCCTTTAATTCAGCCTTTAAATTAGCCTCCTGCAGCCTTAATCTATCCTCTAATTCATAATGTTCCATTACCTTGATTTTGGCTTTTGATACAGAGATGTCTGTATCAATTTCAAATGTCTCCCTCTCCGCCTTTAATGCAGCTCTGGCGGAAAGTGCAGTGGCATTAAATTGTGCCTCTAATGCAGCTCTGTTTAGACTTAATTCAGCCTCTAATGCAGCTCTCTTTAGACTAAATTCAACCTCCATTTCCGCTTGTGTCAAATCCATGTTATCCGTTTCAATAGCTGACATCTTGTTTATATTTATCCACCAATGTTTAAGACAGTTGGATAATTATTTTATATTCCTCAGCGCCGTTTGCGCGCGCCACGTACGCAGTAGTGTCTATTCCATTCATACATTCTACTCACGCACGTTCCATTTGATGTCCTCGAGCCGGGAGGGAGGGTCCTCCCCTCTTGGCTGTGATGCTTTCGCTGATCGATCTTTCCTGCTGATCACAGGCAGCGATGTCCTCGGGCTGTGATCATTCACTGTGTGGTGGTGGTTAATCGATTCCTTCCTGCTGATCGATGATCGGTGATTGTCTCTCTCAACAATGCTGGATCCTTGTCAGTCCTCTTGCGAGTCCTCCTCGTCAGTTGTCCTTATTGACGCGCGCCTCTGCCTTGGGTCGCATCAATATCTGCGCGAGTCCTCTTTCACCTTATTGAAGCTCGCCTGTGGCTTCAATAAAAGCAATTTTCTTACTTATTATATCGGCAACATGTCTGTGTCGCTTCCTGGTATAGACGGGGAGTGAATCCATACGCGCTCAACGTCCAAATAATAGTCTTCCACACATTAAGCTCCGTTATCAGACACCGATGTGGTGATCCGATTTAATTAGAAAAGGTAGGTTACATGGGAGAGGTGATCAAAGCGATCCTAAGCGTCATATAACCTGGTCTAATTGCTTAAAGTGTTTCCTAAATAAGACTAATCTAAAACGTTCCCCAAGCGTCCTGAAGCGGTAAGAAAATTATATGCTTTCCCCGTCGGCTACCAACCCACAGCTGATTCCTATCACCCATTTATGCCATCAGCTGTGCCGTGGCGATTCACCTGTCACGTGAACCACCACAATACAACTGAGAACATTCAATTGCTATACAGATAATCATAACATTCCCATAAATCATATCCTTCCTTTGGAAATAATAACAACAATAATAATAATAATAATACTAATAATAATAATAATAATCTATAACAAAAAACACTTGTTCGGCCTTTACAACAATATCTAATATTTTGTGCAATAGCACAACTTATTTGAACACAACCAGGAAGGATTTCCTACTCTTTTCCCACTATAGTACCTACTACCTTCCTAACAACTTCCCAAACTAAATAAATACATAAAAAAATAGTGAACTTCAGTCTTCAGTCTTGTGAATATTGCTGTCCTCTTGAGTTTGAGCCCACACTATATCCACTCCCTCCAACTGATACACTGGACTAACAATGTTTTAATGGTCTCAGCACTGCCACTGCATTCTGACTAATGAGCTGTATCCAACTGCCAAGCCTGATGTGAATCCCTTCGCAGTCTGGAGAGGAGAACCAATGAACCCGAATGGCTCCCTGTGTATCTGTTTTGACACATTATCTCAAATAATTTATTTCTCCCTGTTTTGCCCTCTCACGAAAGATGTAGCCTATTATTCCCTACACTGGCTGAACTAAAAGTAAAAAATAAAAAAAGCTTTTAAAGCTTTTAGAAAAGTGTCAAATAAAAGTATTGCACCCATTTGTTTATCACTGAGAGTTGCAAAAACAAAACACAAACTAAAACCCCAGAGCAAACCAGAAAAACACCACCATGACCACCACCATCATGACCACCGCCACCACCATGATCACCATGACCACCTCCACCACCACCATGACCACCACCACCATGATCACCATGACCACCTCCACCACCACCATGACCACCACCATGACCACCACCACCACCATGACCACCACCACCATGACCATCACCACCACAACCACCATGACCACCACCATGACCACCACCACCACCACCATGACCACCACCATGACCACCATGACCACCACCACCATGACCACCACCACCATGATCACCATGACCACCACCACCATGACCACCATGACCACCACCATGACCACCATGACCACCACCACCATGACCACCACCACCATGATCACCATGATCACCACCACCATGACCACCATGACCACCACCATGACCACCATGACCACCACCACCATGACCACCACCACCATGATCACCATGACCACCACCACCATGACCACCATGACCACCACCACCATGACCACCATGACCACCACCACCATGATCACCATGACCACCACCACCATGCATGCTTTTATTTCCTCTAGGCTTGACTACTGCAACTCACTTTTCACCTGTCTCACCAAATCATCCACAGACAAACTACAAATGGTCCAAAATGCTGCAGCCAGGCTACTCACAAGGTCAAAAAAATCATGTCACATCACTCCCATTCTGGTATCCCTGCACTGGCTCCCGGTACACTATAGAATTCACTTCAAAGTCCTCACTTTCACTTTCAGAGCACTTCACGGTCAGGCCCAGGCCCGGACTGGCCATCGGGAGCACCAGGAGTTTTCCCGGTGGCCTGGCCTGCACAGATAAAAAAATAAAAAATTATCTAAAAAAAGAAATATTATATATTTTTTTTATTATAATTTTTTATTTTTATTTTTTGCCAGGCCATTGTTTCTAGTTGTGGCGGCGGCGCGGCGCGATAGTTTTTAGATAACCAGGTGGGTGGGGAACAACCAGGATTTCACTGTCTGCTACAGAGTTGGAGAACTATCTGACTCTCTCTCCCTCACGCGGACACACACACACACAATGGAGCCGTGCTGCCGCTTAGTGATTGGTGGAGGCGGGACCAGGCGGTACAACTGATTGACCGTGGAGGCGGCGAATGGAATGGCAGATGGCACACTCCCAAAAGGAGTTGTTAAATCTGACATTACAAAAAACAATATGTGGTGGTTATGATTGGGGCTGAAGTTGAATAAACAATTTATGAAAGAGAGAGTCAAAATAATTCCAAGATAATTCAAAGATTACACACCTTTGCCACATTGGCTACAAACATAATCACTGCAAAGTTATCAAAAAAATAAGAATCTGATCAGACACAAGGGTTAAGTTGTTGTTCCCTTTCTAATTTCCTCAAAAACATCTAGTCTAGTTAATGTGATCAATATTATTTGACAATTGATGCTTTTTGTTGGAAATTTCAGTCAGTGAGCTCATACTTTGAGCTCATTTTATAGTTAAAATGATTGAGACAACGCAATCTTCTGTCTTCGTTGTGCATGCATGCGTGTGCTCACCACACGTGATACATGTGTCACTATTCTGGCAGTGGCTACTGTTATTATAGTATTGTAATGAAAGGTCTGTTATTTAATGTTTGTGTAAAGGGCGATTTTAACTGTTGATGGGTAGTGCATCAGTAAAGTGAATATGGTATTGTGCTCTTGCCTTGTTTGAATAGGTGGAGAGAGTGGTTAACTGTATTATAATAGTAAATAGAAAAATATGTTGTGCTCTTGCTTTTTTCTTTTTGAAGGTGGAGAGAGTACCATTGCTAGTGCCACAACAGTTTTATTTGAGGTTCATAACAGTACATTGTACTAAGCAATTGTTGGCTCATTAGTTTGTGATTCACATGCACTAAAATTCACCAGAATGCAGGAAATTAAGTCTTTGTAACAAAAAATGTCCGGGTGGGGGACCCCCAGACCCCCCACTTAAAAAGTGGCCTGATTGGGGCTATATTTCGCGCTATATCTCCCGGTATGAATTATTTCCCCAGTCCGGCCCTGGTCAGGCCCCTATCTACATCACTGAACTCATCCATCCCTACACCAACACCCGCTCACTCAGATCTGCCGATCAGCACCTCCTGGTGGTCCCCAGGTCCAGGCTGAAAACAAGGGGTGATCGAGCCTTCGAGGTGACAGCACCAAGGCTCTGGAACGCTCTCCCCCTGGACCTGCGAACTGCCCCCTCTGAAAACTCTTTTAAAAAACAACTAAAAACACATTTGTTCAGACAGGCCTTTGGTCATACATAGGCACTTTTTCTTGTCCTCACTGTTCTATAGTTTTGTTTTAATTAGTGACTCATGATTTTATCCAACATTTTTTATTCTACTTTTTCTATCTGGTTTCACTGTTTTTAACTGCTGTTTGTTGTTGTTGTCATTTATTTCTGATTTTGTTTTATTGTGTTTTTATATTAAGCTGTAGTGTAAAGCACCCTGTGCATTCGTGCCGTGAAGGGTGCTATATAAATAAAGGTCATTCATTCATTCACCATGATCACCACCACCATCAT